>NC_092168.1:31382183-31707183 GCF_045791955.1 Oncorhynchus clarkii lewisi | reverse complement strand
TTGAAAAATCCTCAGCATTTTAACTTTTTTAGGCCATAATCATTTCAACAAAAATGAAAATGCAACAATTATTAGAAAGACAGCTATTCCATGTGAAATCTTCTCAGAAAATGTTGAGTGACTAGATAATAATTGAAGTATGTTGTGTAAGGAGCACACACACACAGTATTAATATAGAGTCTGCCGGTTAGCAATGGCCTGAGGGAGAAATTAGACCTGTCACTCACAGCTTTAAATTTCAACCTTTGTTCATGTCTTCCATGCCTGGGGGAACAAATAACTCCCCCACCCTCTATGGCTTTCAAAAAGCCCAAACTGAATGGTTTAAAGAGCAAACTGCCATGGGATTCATTTAAGATACTCTTTGAAGAGGTAGGGTTTCAGATGTTTTTGGAAGATGGGCAGGGAATCGGCTGTTCTAGCTTCAGGGGGAAGATGGTTCCACCATTGGCAGGGTTTTTTCTGCATTAAAAAAAAGTATTAGGTGGACCGCCTAAGCGCTTTTTCTGCCGCCTATGTCCAACAGTAAATGTAGTCTCGCTCAACACACCACTTTTCCCACTGCATCTCATATATAGGTTCTGTAGCCAAAGTAGACAATTCCTACTCTTTTATTCAGAGAAAATAGCCCTTAGCACTACTTTTGTTTCTTTCTATCATGCATTGGCGGTCTTATATTCATAAAGCATATCTCGGGCTGTTTTAAAACTTAGCTACTTGCGGACCGGACCGTTAACAATTGGTTTAGGCTACACCTCATTAGCTAGCTATAGCTAACAACCTGGGGGCGCGTTCAGCAGGACGCAACGTTTAGAACGTTCAGATGTAGAACAAACCTGCCTCTCTGACATGTTGAGTAAGGAATAACGTTGGCTCTATTCATGGTATTTCTATCTTCAACATTCGAGAACATCTTTCAACTGAACGTAGCCTATATGCAAACATTTGGTGGAAAATAAAAGAAAGGAAAAGGGAGAGCAAACAATTGATTGACTAAATTCCTCTCGCCACTACACTATATCTGACTAAATATCTTTATTTTGAGTTCATGTGGACCCAGAGACTCAGACTTGAGCACTTGGACCAGGACTTGAACTTTTACTTTAGTGACTCAACTACATCATTGGATGAAACAGTCATTAGCTCCCGTTATACTTTTAGGCATCAATGTGGCTGCGGCGTCTGTGAAATGATGATAACAATGTCAATGACGGGATGAATGATGGAGGTGCAACCCATACTACTTTGCCAATACTTTACACCACCTGCCTCTCTGTCTCTCCTCTGTCCCTCTGTCTGTGCTTGCGTGTGTGTCTGTTTGTTTTATGTGTAATATGTTTATGTGTAATATCAATGTAGGCTGAAATAGATAATTCTCATATATTCTAATACAGTGCCATGAAAAGTATTTGCCCTCTTTCTTTTTTATTTATTTATTTATTTTTTTTTGAATTTTTACCCCTTTTTCTCCCCAATTTCGTAGTATCCAATTGTTGTAGTAGCTACTATCTTGTCTCATCGCTACAACTCCCGTACGGGCTCGGGAGAGACGAAGGTTGAAAGTCATGCGTCCTCCGATACACAACCAACCAAGCCGCTGCTTCTTTAACACAGCGCACATCCAACCCGGAAGCCAGCCGCACCAATGCGCCGGAGGAAATACCGTGCACCTGGCCACCTTGGCTAGCGTACACTGCGCCCAGCCCGCCACAGGAGTCGCTGGTGCGCGATGAGACAAGGACACCCCTACCGACCAAGCCCTCCCTAACCCGGGCGACGCTAGGCCAATTGTGCGTCGCCCCACGGACCTCCCGGTCGCGGCCGGTTACGACAGAGCCTGGGCGCGAACCCAGGACTTTGATGGCACAGCTGGCGCTGCAGTACAGCGCCCTTAACCACTGCGCCACCCGGGAGGCCCTATTTGCCCTCTTTCTGATTTTGATACCGAATGTTATCAGATCTTCAACCAAAGGTCAAGCATGGTGGTGGTAGTGTGATGGTTTGTGGATGCTTTGCTGCCTCCGGACCTGGACAACTTGCCTTAATAGAAGGAACCATGAATTCTGCTCTGTATCAGAGAATTCTACAGGAGAATGTCAGGCCATCCATCTGTGAGTTGAAGCTGAGGTGCAGCTGGGTCATGCAGCAAGACAATGATCTAAAACACACAGTCAAGTCTACATGAATATGGTTAAAAAGCAACACATTTGAAGTTTTGGAATAGCCTAGTCCAGACCTAATCCCAATTGAGATGTTGTGGCTGGACTTGAAACAAGCACTTCATGCTTGAAAACTCACAAAATGTCACTGAGTTAAAGCAAGAGTGGGCCAAAATTCCTCCACAGTGATGTGAGAGACTGATCAACAACTACAGGAAGCATTTGGTATCATTCATTGCAGCTAAAGGTGCCACAACCAGTTATTGAGTGTAAGCGGGCAATTACTTTTTCACACAGGGGAATTGGGTGTTGCACAACTTTTTTAAATAAATAAAATAACTCTTTTTTTTGTTATATCTAAACTCTGGTTCCCTTTATCTAATATTAGGTTTTGGTTGATCTGTTAATGTTCAATATCAAAAATAGAGAAAATCAGAAAGGGGCAAATACTTTTTCACAGCACTGTATATGTTTATCATATTTCTGCTGTTGCGAAGAGAATATGATGTTATGCAGAAAAATATGTTGGTAGGACAAGGCTATGGGGTACTGTGTGTTTGTGCACATGGAAGTCGGTGATTTTGTTTACTATAGGTTGATGAGACAATACAAATGTGATGTGACTAAAATGAAAGGACATTTAGTTGACTAAGATTGCCTGCTGCTTTTGTCCTTTTGACAATAACTACACTGTCACATTGTTTTCATTTGAATAATGATTAAGACTTAATTATATTTTTGTCAAAATGACTAAGTCTCGGCTAAATCCAAAATGAACACTGGACTGAGCTGACCCGTAGGAGTGGGACGTCCAAGAGACCAGAGGTGGCAGAACAGAGTGCTTGGGTTGGGGTGTAGGGTTTCAGTTCAGCATAGCCTGAAGATAGGGAGGGTCGGTTACCCTTGCTGCTCCGTAGGCAAGCACCATGGTCCTGTAGTGGATGTGAGCCTCGACTGGAAGCCAGTGGCGTGTGTGTGGAGTAGCGGGGTGACATTGGAGAACTTGGGAAGGTTGAACACCAAGTGGGCTGCTGCATTGTGGATACGTTGCAGGGGTTTGGTGGCACAAGCAGGGAGCCCAGCCAACAGAGAGTTGCAGTAGTCTAGACTGGAGATGACCAGAGCCTGGATTAGGATCTTTGCAGCTTCCTGTGTGAGGAAGGGTCGTACTCTATTATTATAATCAACTGAGTATACAAAACATTAGGATCTGCTGTTTCCATGACATTGGCTGACCATGTGAATCCAGGTGAAAGCTATGATCCCTTATTGATGTCACTTGTTAAATCCACTTCAATAAGTGTAGATGAAGGAGAGGAGACAGGTTAAAGAAGGATTTTTAAGCATTGAGACATGGATTGTGTATGTGGTCCATTTGAGGGTGAATGGGCAAGACAAAATATTTAAGTGCCTTTTTGAATGGTGTATGGTAATTGGGGCCAGGTGCACCGGTTTGTGTCAAGAACTGCAACGCTGCTGGGTTTTTCACGCTCAACATGATTCACCACCCAAAGGACATCCAGCCAACTTGACACAACTATGGGAAGCTTTGGAGTCAACATGGGCCAGCATGCCTGTGGAACGCTTTCGACACCTAATAGAGTCCATGTCCCAACGATTTGTGGCTGTCATGAAGGAAAAAGTGGGTACCACTCAATATAAGGAAGGTGTTCTTAATGTTTTGTACACTCAGTGTAATATATGCCATTTAGCAGACTTTTATCCAAAGCGACTTAGTCATGCATGCATTTTTATGTATGGGTGGTCCCGGGAATCAAACCCACTATCTTGGCATTGCAAGCGCCATGCTCTACTAACTGAGCAACAGGGGACCTCTATGGATGTTGTAGACTAGAGCATGAACCTGCAGGAGCAAGTCACTGCTTTGATGTTTGCAGAGAATGACAGGGTTTTGTCGATGGTCATGCCAAGGTTCTTTGCACTCTGGGAGGGGGACACAGTTGTCCACAGTGATGGAGAGGTCTTAGAGCGTGCAGGTCTTATCTGGGAGGAAGAGCCGCTCCGTCTTCTCGATTGGATTGAGCTTCAGGTGATGGGCCGACATCCAAGCTGAGATGTATCTCTGCGTGCCGGGCAGACATGTCGCCAACTAGGAGTGTCATCCGCATAGCAATGATAGGAGAGATCATGTGAGGATTTGATGGAGCCGAGTGACTTTGTGTTGACAAAAGAGGAGAGGACCTAGAACTGAGCCACTGGGACACCAGTATTGAGAGCATGTGATGCAGACTCCTCTCCATGTCACCTGGTATGAGCAACCTGCCTGGTAGGACTCAATGCAAAATTGTGCAGAGCCTGAAACACCCAGCCTTGAGAGTGGAGAGGACAATCTGATGGTTGGCAGTGATGAAGGCAGTGGATATAGATCTAGGAGGATGAGAATAGAGGAGAGAGGGTTAGCTTTGGCAGAGCGGAGAGCGTCCGTGACACAGAGGAGAGAGTTCTCAGTTGAGTGAGCCGTCTTGAAGCCCGACTGGTTAGGGTCAAGAAGATCGTTCTGAGAGAGATAACGAGAGAGTTGGTATAGAAAGTGTGGTGGAAATTCAACACCAGGGACACCTAAAGTCGAGCTTAAATGAATCACTCTTTTATGAGCAAGCTTACAACAGGTTACAAAAAACTCTGCACACCGTGCAGGTCTATCAGAAGCTCCCTTGGGGCAGTCGCAGCAGTTTTCTTATATACAGCTATACTGTACACAGACAAGTTATATTTGCATGATTTAGCATGATTAATGAATCATTACTGGTGGTTCGCACATGTTGCTGACCAATACCTCATGAGGATTTCTCTCTCCAAGTTGAGACCTTGAAAGTGAGATACTTTGGTTGTTCCCATAGCAACATTCTGGGAGTTTTGCCAAGTAGCATATCAGTGATAGTGAGGATTCCTCCATACACAGTCAGTCAGTCAGTCACCTGCATGAACCTATCTAATTGGTTATTAGAAAAGTAGCATTGATTTGGGGAAAGGGAAAGGGGGATACCTAGTCAGTTGTACAACTGAATGCATTCAAATGAAATATGTCTTCCGCATTTAACCCAACCCCTCTGAATCAGAGAGGTGCGGGGGGCTGCCATAATCGACATCCACGTCTTCGGCACCCAGGGAACAGTGGGTTAACTGCCTTGCTCAGGGGCAGAACGGCAGATTTTTACCTTGTCAGCTCGGGGATTCGATCCAGCAACCTTTCAGTTACTGGCCCAACGCTCTAAGCACTGATTTGATACACAAACATAACATTTCACTCACAAAAGCACGCTCAGGGTTTTGGAAAGAGCGGAAAGAAGGGGTACTGGTCTATAGCTTTTGACATTAGAGGGGTCAAGAGTTGGTTTCTTGAGGAGGGGAGCAACATTGGCCATCTTGATGAGGAATGGGAGAAGGTCTCCAGAGATGGTCTGGAGAAGGGCATGGGGTCGAGCGAGCAGGTTGTCAGGCGGCTGGACATCACTAGTAGCAGGATTTAATACGGAGAGAGAGGGGAGAAGGAGGTCAGGGTGTAAGGTAGTTCTGTAATAGTGGGACCAGTGGACTCCGTAGGCTGAGTGAATGAGGAGTGGATATTGTCGACCTTCTTTTCAAAGTGGTTGGCAAAGTCATCCGTGAGGAAGGAGGAGGATTGGGGGAAGAGAAGGTGGAAAACAGTTTCCTGGGGTTAAAGGCAGAAGCTTGAAATTTAGAGTGATAGAAAGCAGCTTTAGCACGTACACAGAGGAAGAGAAGGTAGAGAGGAGGGAGTGGAAGCATGGTAGGTCCTCCGGAAGTTTAGTTTTCCTCCGTTTCCGCTCAGCTGCCCGCAGCCCTATTCTGTGAGCTATTCTGTTTGACCAGAGTTGTTTGTGGAGACTGTGTGACCAGTTTTAGAGCGTGGCGGAGTGTGCTGTTCAGTCAGTGTGTACTGTTAAGGGTTGTCTACCTATGAATGACAGGTTCACTCAGACCTCTCTACCTACCTAGAACTTTTTGCTATTCACAAACCGCTAGTCTGGTCCTAGATCTGTTTGGCATTGACAAATACTGAAGGAGTTAGATCTGGGACCAGGCTAACAAACAGCCGTTCACCTAACCATCCACCAGCCAATCTCATAGTGCAAACTGCTTTACCCTGGATAACATTTTCTTCCCCTTTTCCCTCCTTCCTACAGAGGCATCACATAGGCGACCGTAGCTTGTCCCTGTGCAACATGTTTCTGGATGAGATGGCTAAACAGGCCCGCAACCTCATCACAGACATCTGCACCGAACAATGCACGCTCAGCGACCAGGTGAGGTGCTGTTGTCATGGTGATTAATCACAGTGCACGCTCAGTGACCAGGTGAGGTTCTGTTGTCATGGTGATTAATCACAGTGCACGCTCAGCGACCAGGTGTGGTTCTGTTGTCATGGTGATTAATCACAGTCCACACTACTAAGCGACCAGAGGGCTATATTACGATACAAGCTTGATCTACTCAGGATTTTCTAAAGCTAGCCAGCTTCACTTAGCTTCTCTTTCCAGATCAGGCTTCAGCCACACTGCAATGGTGGATATTGCTTGTCCGCCTGCCGCTAACTCGAGCAGGCTTGTAACTGCTCGTGCATGTCGCACGTGGCTAGTCGAAGGCTGAACTCTTAATTTATACAATGCTGAAACATCAGTCTATGGGCGAGTCAGTGCAACATTTTAATTTGTGCCAAAATTGAAATGAAAGACGAGTCGTCTTGCAAATTCAGCAGGCTATGGTGTGAAATAGGCTTGTTGAAGTGGCCGTCGTTATTTTATTACGTATCGTTAAGGCCGTCTTTATTTTATTACGTATCGTTAAGGCCGTCTTTATTTTATTACGTATCGTTAAGGCCGTCTTTATTTTATTACGTATCGTTAAGGCCGTCTTTATTTTATTACGTATCGTTAAGGCCATCTTTATTTTATTACGTATCGTTAAGGCCGTCTTTATTTTATTACGTATCGTTAAGGCCATCTTTATTTTATTACGTATCGTTAAGGCCGTCTTTATTTTATTACGTATCGTTAAGGCCGTCGTTATTTTATTACGTATCGTTAAGGCCGTCTTTATTTTATTACGTATCGTTAAGGCCGTCGTTATTTTATTACTTATCGTTAAGGCCGTCTTTATTTTATTACGTATCGTTAAGGCCGTCTTTATTTTATTACATTATCGTTAAGGCCGTCTTTATTTTATTACGTATCGTTAAGGCCGTCTTTATTTTATTACGTATCGTTAAGGCCGTCGTTATTTTATTACGTATCGTTAAGGCCGTCTTTATTTTATTACGTATCGTTAAGGTCGTCGTTATTTTATTACGTATCGTTAAGGCCGTCTTTATTTTATTACGTATCGTTAAGGCCGTCTTTATTTTATTACGTATCGTTAAGGCCGTCGTTATTTTATTACGTATCGTTAAGGCCGTCTTTATTTTATTACGTATCGTTAAGGCCGTCGTTATTTTATTACGTATCGTTAAGGCCGTCGTTATTTTATTACGTATCGTTAAGGCCGTCTTTATTTTATTACGTATCGTTAAGGCCGTCTTTATTTTATTACGTATCGTTAAGGCCGTCTTTATTTTATTACGTATCGTTAAGGCCGTCTTTATTTTATTACGTATCGTTAAGGCCGTCTTTATTTTATTACGTATCGTTAAGGCCGTCTTTGTCTTTGCTTATTAATGTACAAGCACTTTTTTCCCCACTCCTGTGGATAAAATAATTTCATTAGGCCAAAGTCCTACACAAGTTTTACTGTGCGTGAAGTTTCAAATGCATTCTGTCATTACGAAATGTGTAATGTATTTTAACATTGTTTTTTTTTTACTGTTTGGTAGGAGTGGTCTGGGTCTGCTCTTGTGTCATTCCTAGTTATCTCATTTATTATAATTACTGAGAAGGGCCGGTCTCCCAGACACAGGTTAAGCCTCGTCATTTAGGCCTAATCTGAGTCTGGAAAACAGGCCCGTAAGGTACATTGAGTTCATGCCTTGTTATCTGTGTGTTGGAACTATTTACTAGCCATTTAAGTTTTTCAACTGATGACTGACTCATTGTAGGTCTTAAGTCAGATACTTTTCAAAATTCTATTTCTGTCATGTACAGGTAAATAGGCTTGGGCGGTATCCAGATTTTCATATAGCTATACAATCCTTCTCGCATCCTGGGATTTACTGTATTACCGGATAACACACAAGGGTGTGCTAAAAACACAAGAAAAGCCCATTGGGCCGCTATTACCAGAATGCTAACAGAATTAGCACGAACTAATAGCAAAATCATATAGAAGCTGTTAGCTAAATGCTAACGTTTGAAACCAAACATAAGCTAATTGAAAAGACCGGCAAATCCAGCTCATAAAGTTATAAAAGCATAGCCTGTTGTTACTGAATCCCATTTTCAGTGAGTGTGGACATTCTACAAGTGAAAGTGGACTGGAGAAATTGTGCAAATGGAGAAAGTTGTGATGCATGCTTTACTGAAAGACGAGCAGCGTGTGTACATGGTGCAGATGGGAGAAGGAGGAGGGAAAAAACACTAGTAGGAAACACAGGGAAAAAATGGCATCTGTACAGAACTCATCCAGATCTCTTTGACTTCTGGCAGAAAGCCATTAAGATATCTGATGGCAAACATTTAGTAGTGAATTGTATCTAAGTGTAATAAGTTCATCAGCTCATGTGCGCCGCACAGCAGAGACTCTGATAGATATAGAACACTATGGGTTCACCAGCTCCTGCTGTCTCCTGTTGTGCTATTTACTAACAAACACCCGACTGGATCAACTGTTCTAGGGAACTATGGTAAGCTTTATCATTTAAAATAATGTGACAGGTAAAATGAAGAATGCAATCTGCTTTATCTCCTAACGTATTGCACAAGTTGACTGCAGGTAATAACTTAAGTATCTACAAATGTTCACATTTATTGAAAAACGTAATAATTTGTATACCGCCCAAGCCTAGTAAATAGAATACCATATAGCCTACATTGTGCACGTCCCAACTAAGTGCCTTGGAAACATAATTTGTCACTTCATTCCTTATTGGTCTGTGAGTGTTAAAGGGGGTTTCCTGTCCCTGCTGTGCTCCTGTTGCAGCTGCTGCCAAAACATTGTGCCAAAACCATCAGTCAGGCGGTGAACAAGAAGTCAAAGAAGCAGACGGGGAAGAAAGGCGAGCCTGAGAGAGAGAAGCCTGGAGTAGAGAGCATGAGGAAGAACAGGCTGCTGGTCACCAAGTAAGTAGTGTACACTCTGTAGGGTCTCTAAGTAAGGTTAGGGACTCTTTCCCAATGTGTCTATGCTCGATTTTGAGGAATCAAGAAAAGATGCAATGGAGACATTTACATTTGTGTCACTTTTTTCCAGCGTGACTTACAGGAGCAATTACGGTTAAGTGACTTGCTCAAGGGCACATCGACAGATTTTTCACCAAGTCTGCTCGGGTATTCGAACCAGCGACCTTTTGTTACTGGCCCAACGCTCTTAACCACTAGGCTACCTGTTCCCCATCCCCCCTCTCCATGACCACCTATCCACTTTCAGATATTTTCAACAGCGCACTGTTATTGGATGGTTTTGTAAGTCA
This sequence comes from Oncorhynchus clarkii lewisi, assembly GCF_045791955.1. Lineage (NCBI taxonomy): Eukaryota > Metazoa > Chordata > Actinopteri > Salmoniformes > Salmonidae > Oncorhynchus > Oncorhynchus clarkii. Next base: position 31,697,420 of record NC_092168.1, on the reverse strand, counting down.
TGGTCTGTGTGTGTCCCAAATGGTACCCTATTCTCTACAAAATTCACTACTTTTGACCAGAGCCCTGTGGACAACGGTCAAAAGTAATGCACTACATAGGGAATAGGATGCCATTTGGGATGCAGACATGGTTTTGCAACCTCATCTTCCACTGTGTGTTAAAAATACCATGCTAAGATTTACTGCCATCACTTGCCCTCCCTGCTCTGGGTATTCCACTTGAATTTGGTCCTAACTCTACTACTATACTCCTAATTCTCAGCTTCCAGTAAGCTGCATAGAAACAGACCATGACCAGGGCTAGGATAATATAGATTCAGGTCTGGGCTAAAAAAGTGATGTGTAAAAACAACATTAACTGTGGTGCTGGAGGAACTTAATCCATCTGCTCTGTCACAGATTTCCCCTTTAATCTGAATGAAATGAGGTTTTAATGTCTGCCTAACTGTCTGTGTTCCTAGCCTGGATAAGCTTCACACAGCGCTATCCGAGCTGTGTTTCTCCATCAATTATGTACCCAACATGGTGATATGGGAACACACCTTCACTCCCAGGGAGTACCTCACCTCACACCTGGAGATCCGCTTCACCAAGTGAGTACACACACATGCTTGCACACACGCACATGTGCACGAACACACACACACACACAAACTTAGGGAATCCAAACACCAATCCTCACAGGAGGCTATGAGTGAATTCCTGCAGATAGTCTGATGGCTTCCCACTGTCGTGTCTTTGGCTATGCCGGATTAAGTGATATGACATGCTATTCTATAAAATAATTTCTCCGTAATTAATATTACCTGATTGAGCTAATCATGTAAATGTAGTTAACTAGAGAGTCGGGGCACCACAAAATAATATTTATAGAGCTGTTATCTTCCGAATAAACTCTTAAAGACCTAGTAATATTTTACATCAATAGCAGTCAATATTAATCGTCACCTGAATTCAGTCTCATCTGAAAGTTGTAAATTCTTGGTTATCTTCACGAACCCTGGCTAACAAGTTGAATCAGCAATACAAAATTGGGTTTCATTATTTATTTACTAAATACCTAACTAATCACACAGAATTACACATACAAAGAATGAATTATACCTTGATTACAAATTACGTCATAAAGGAAAAGGTCCCTAGCGGGCGGAACAGATATGACAGCTGGTTACACAAAAGAAAAGGGCTGGGTTTGAGTGAAAGAGCGGGAAGACTGAGGGACAAAGGAAGAAGTTGGGCTATCGTAAATACAGTATCTTATGCATTCTAAATTACCACCCATTGTGTGATAGACGGGATACTCTGTCTGTTCCTTCCTAACCCTCGTTTGCAGCTGCTGTTGCTAACTCAACGGCTAGGAGGTATCACTTCTGTAGTGAATAAGAGTTCAAAGTTCATACCATTCGCAACCAAAGCTCACGCTGATGTTGTCTTCGTTCTGTAGTTATTATCTGAACCATTCTGACATCGGACCATCGTCCTCACATCCTCGGAACAGGAGGTTACATTTTCGTCAAGGGCTTATATAGTGGAGGGAGACAAGGGGTGTGTTTCATAGTTTACCACCTATGTATCTTTACGTGGGCGGGCCACTGAGTCGGGCCTAATTCACTCATGAAAACCCAATTCTCACATTTTAGAAGCTAAAATCACATTTCATCCCATCACGAATAATTTCATATTCAAACATTTAAATTGAACAACAATTCCTGTGAATCCGATAACTCTGATGTGAAGACTTTACACTGTAGAGTTTGTCATCTTATCATTGATGAGAATGTCTCAGATGACAACCGAACTGACATCATATTCATTAAGTACCACTGCATATGTTCAATTGGTTGGATTACCAGAATATAGTTCATTTCCCCCCACCTTCTGATGTTCCCAGAATCTCTATGTTAACCAAGGGGTTTTCAAATGTAACATCAGTAGGGTAGAGAGAGGAAAAAGGGGGGAAGAGGTATTTATAACTGTCATAAACCTACCCCCAGGCCAACATCATGACACCACTGTGTTGTAACGTTAGCTGGTCAGTTATGAAATCTGTCTCTCCTCCCCAAACACCAATCCATTGACTATCTCATGCAAAAGGAAGGAGGCTTAGTTTGTTGTTATAAATCAAGGAACATTGTCATCCATTTGTTAATTTTAATTATAATCCCTAGACAGAGTTTAACAAAAAACCTCTCCGGGGTTTATGATGTTATATGTGATTTATTAGTCCAACAGACAAACGTTTTTTGGGGTCAGAGTGATTTTTGACATGCATCCAGAATGGGGCCTGACCGGTCCAATGAAATAAACATTGTGCTGGAGAGTAACAGGTATTTTCCACTGTGGGAGTTGGGGTTGTGACGTTGGTGCATTGGCTTGTGTGTGTGTGTGTGTGTGTGTGTGTGGTGGGTGCGTTGGCTGGCCCCTCTCCACAGTGCCGTGAACCCCTCCACTGTCCAGGCTTCCCACAGAGGAGAGGGCTCACACACATACCCAATTACCGCCACTTACCACTCCGCCCTGCTCCTCCAGATCAGCGCAGGATAAAAGTTTTACTGCTCTTAGGTTCCCAGTTCCCAGCACACTTCAGACAGAAGGGAAAAGTGGCTAGTTATTTACAAAATGTTCCTAATGCTCGGTCAGGGTGTGAAAAAGTGTTTTACCACTTGTTGCGCCATAGTTTTTTAACCCTGCCATGTTGGATCAGATCTGCCCACTCCACACCAAGTTATCTACGTAGAAATACGGAAAGGTTAGGCATTAGGGAAAACAATACAGCCATTGTTGAACGTTGTTGAAGAGTCGCCCAAACTCCCTGGAGTCCATGTAGCTAACAGTAACAGGGATAATCTGCTGTTGTAAATAGGACTTTATAAGTACATTTGATTGATTGATCCCTATTATTCCAATCTTAACTGTTAGATCTGCCAGTCAAATATCAAATTCCTGGACATGATAAATTCCCTCTCTGCATCCCTGTCAGTGAAATATAAAGAATTCTTCATCATGCCTTTGATTGATTGATTGACTGATCGATCCTGTTTTGTTCCTTCTCTAGGTCTATCGTGGGGATGACCATGTATAACCAGGCGACCCAGGAGATAGCCAAACCATCTGAGCTGCTGACCAGTGTCAGGGCTTACATGACTGTGCTCCAGAGCATAGAGAACTATGTTCAGATAGATATCACCAGGGTGTTCAACAACGTGCTGCTGCAGCAGACACAACATCTGGACAGTCACGGAGAACCAACCATCACTAGCCTCTACACCAACTGGTGAGCCCTTAACCCTAACCCCTTAACCCTCCTAACTCCTTACCCTCTTAACTCCTTACCCTCTTAACTCCTTACCCTCTTAACTCCTTACCCCCCATAACTCCTTACACTCCTCACCCCACCAAAACTATTTAACCCCCTGAACTCTTTGACCCCCCCTTAACTATTTAACCCCTAAACCCCCTTAACTCCTTAACCCCCGAACTCTTTAACCCCCTTAACTCCCAAACTATTTAACCCCTGCACTCTTTAACCCCCTTAACCCAAACCCACCATCACCAGCCTCTACACCAACTGGCACAAGCAATACATTCACAAAACAATACAAATGTCCTCTTTCTGCCTGTCTATGAATAACAGATTTAGGCCTTGATTCAAACAAACGCAAATAAATGTCCTGTGCACTGCGATTGAGTTTGAAAGGGGATTTCTGCTTGAGCCAACATCCTCGGTGAACCATCAATCAATCAAATTTATTTATGAAGCCCTTTTTACATCAGCTGATGTCACAAAGTGCTGTACAGAAACCCAGCCTAAACCCCAAAACATCAAGTAATGCAGGTGTAGAAGTACAATGGCTAGGAAAGCCTAGGAAGAAACCAGGCTATGAGGGGTGGCCAGTCCTCTTCTGGCTGTGCCGGGTGGAGATTATAACAGAACATGGCCAAGATGTTCAAATGTTCATAGATGACCAGCAGGGTCAAATAATAATAAACACAGTGGTTGTAGAGGGTTCAACAGGTCAGCACCTCAGGACTAAATGTCAGTTGGCTTTTCATAGCCGATCATTCAGAGTATCTCTACCGCTCCTGCTGTCTCTAGAGAGTTTAAAACAGCAGGTCTGGGACAGGTAGTACGTCCGGTGAACAGGTCAGGGTTCCATAACCACAGGCGGAACAGCTGAAACTGGAGCAGCAACACGACCAGGTGGACTGGGGACAGCATGGAGTCATCAGGCCAGGTAGTCCTGAGGCATGGTCCTAGGGCTCAGGTCCTCCAAGAGAGAGAAAGAAAGAAAAAGAGAGAGAAAGATAGCAAGAATTAGAGAGAGCATACTTAAATTCACACAGGACACCGGATAAGAATGGAGATATACTCCAAGAATATAACAGACTGACCCTAGCCCCCCGACACAAACTATTGCAGCATAAATACTGGTGGCTGAGACAGGAGGAGTCAGGAGACACTGTGGCCCTGTGTGACGATACCCCAGGACAGTGCCAAACAGGCAGGATATAACCCCACCCACTTTGCCAAAGCAAAGCTCCCACACCACTTGAGGGATATCTCCAACCACCAACGTACCATCCTGAGACAAGGATGAGTATAGCCCACGAAGATCTCCCCCACGGCATAACCCAAGGGGGGGGGGGCGCTAACCCGGACAGGAAGATCACGTCAGTGACTCAACCCACTCAAGTGACGCACCCCTCCTAGGGATGGCATGAAAGAGCACCAGTAAGCCAGTGACTCTGCCCCTGTAATAGGGTTTGAAGCAGAGAATCCCAGTGGATAGAGGGGAACCGGCCAGGCAGAGACAGCAAGGGCGGTTCGTTGCTCCAGTGCCTTTCCGTTCACCTTCACACTCCTGGGCCAGAATACACCCAATCATAGGACCTACTGAAGAGATGAGTTTTCAATACAGACTTAAAAGTTGAGACCGAGTCTGCATCTCTCACATGGATAGGCAGACCATTCCATAAACATTTTAGCTCTATAGGAGAAAGCCTTGCCTCCAGTTGTTTGCTTAGAAATTCTAGGGACAATAAGGAGGCCTGTGTCTTGTGAGCGTAGCGAACGTGTAGGTATGTACGGCAGGACCAAATCGGAGAGATGTTTAGGAGCAAGCCCATGTAATGCTTTGTAGGTTAGCAGTAAAACCTTGAAATCAAATGTTATTTGTCACATACACATGGTTAGCAAATGTTAATGCGAGTGTAGCGAAATGCTTGTGCTTCTAGTTCCGACTATGCAGTATTAACCAACGAGTAATCTAACCTAACAATTGCACAACAGCTACCTTATACACACACAAGTGTAAAGGGATGAAGAATATGTACATAAAGATATATGAATGACATATGAATGAGTGATGGTACAGAACGGCATAGGCAAGATGCAGTAGATGGTATCGAGTACAGTATATACATATGAGATGAGTAATGTAGGGTATGTAAACATTATATTAAGGGGCATTGTTTAAAGTGGTTAGTGATACATTTTTTACATGTATAACAGCAGCCACTCAATGTTAGTGGTGGCTGTTTAACAGTCTGATGGGAGATAGAAGCGGTTTTTCAGTCTCTCGGTCCCTGCTTTGATGCACCTGTACTGACCTCGCCTTCTGGATGATAGCGGGTTGAACAGGCAGTGGCTCGGGTGGTTGTTGTCCTTGATGATCTTTATGGCCTTCCTGTGACATCGGGTGGTGTAGGTGTCCTGGAGGGCAGGTAGTTTGCCCCCGGTGATGCGTTGTGCAGACCTCACTACCCTCTGGAGAGCCTTACGGTGGTGGGCGGAGCAGTTGCCGTACCAGGCGGTGATACAGCCCGACAGGATGCTCTCGATTGTGCATCTGTAAAAGTTTGAGTGCTTTTGGTGACAAGCCGAATTTCTTCAGCCTCCTGCGCCTTCTTCACAACGCTGTCTGTGTGGGTGGACCAATTCAGTTTGTCCGTGATGTGTATGCCGAGGAACTTACAACTTTCTACCCTCTCCACTACTGTCCTGTCGATGTGGATAGGGGGGTGCTCCCTCTGCTGTTTCCTGAAGTCCACGATCATCTGTTTTGTTGACGTTGAGTGTGAGGTTATTTTCCTGATGACACCCTCTGAGGGCCCTCACCTCCTCCCTGTAGGCCGTCTCGTCGTTGTTGGTAATCAAGCCTACCACTGTAGTGTCGTCTGCAAACTTGATGATTGAGTTGGAGGCGTGAATGGCCACGCAGTCGTGGGTGAACAGGGAGTACAGGATCAGCATGGTGGAGATGTTGTTACCTACCCTCACCACCTGGGGGCGGCCCGTCAGGAAGTCCAGTACCCATTTGCACAGGGCGGGGTCGAGACCCAGGGTCTCAAGCTTAATAACGGGTTTGGAGGGTACTATGTTGTTAAATGCTGAGCTGTAGTCGATGAACAGCATTCTCACATAGGTATTCCTCTTGTTCAGATGAGTTAGGGCAGTGTGGTTGCGATTGCATCGTCTGTGGACCTTTTGGGTCGGTTAATCAAATTGGAGTGGGTCTAGGGTGTCAGGTAGGGTGGAGGTGATATGGTCCTTGACTAATCTCTCAAAGCATTTCATGATGACGGAAGTGAGTGCTACGGGGCGGTAGTCGTTTAGCTCAGTTACCTTCGCTTTCTTGGGAACAGGAACAGTGGTGGCCCTCTTGAAGCATGTGGGAACAGCAGACTGGGATAAGGATTGATTGAAATCAGCTCTTGCCTTAACAGGACAACAGTGTAGAGAGGCTTGCACTGGAGTAATATGATCAAATATTTTGGTTCTAGTCAAGATTCTAGCAGCCATATTTAGCACTAACTGAAGTTCATTTATAGCTTTATCTGGGTAGCCTGAAAATAGAGCATTGCAGTAGTCTAACGTAGAAGTGACAAAAGCAAGTTTATCATTTTTGCAATGTAACGTAGATGGAAAAAAGCTGTCCTTTAAACAGTCTTGATATGTTCGTCCAAAGAGAGATCAGGGTCCAGCAGAGGTCCTTCACAGTTTTATTTAGAGACGACTGTACCACAATTGTCAGATTCAACAGAAGATATCTTTGTTTCTTGGGACCTAGAACTAGCATCTCTGTTTTGTCCGAGTTTAAAAGTAGAACATTTGCTGCCATCCACTTCCTTATGTCTGAAACACAGGCTTCCAGGGAGGGCAATTTTGGAGTTTCACCATGTTTCATCGAAATGTTCAGATGTGTGTCTTCCGCATAGCAGTGAAAGTTAACATTATGTTTCCGAATGACATCCCCTATAGGTAAAATATATAGTGAAAACAATAGTGGTCCTAAAACGGAGCCTTGAGGAACACCGAAATGTACAGTTGATTTGTCAGAGGACAAACCATCCACAGAGACAAACTGATATCTTTCCGACAGATAAGATCTAAACCAGGCCAGAACTTGTCCGTGTAGACCAATTTGGGTTTCCAATCTCTCCAAAAGAATGTGGTGATCGATGGTATCAAAAGCAGCACTAAGGTCTAGGAGCACGAGGACAGATGCAGAGCCTTGGTCTGACGCCATTAAAAGGTCATTTACCACCTTCACAAGTGCCGTTTCAGTGCTATGATGGGGTCTAAAACCAGACTGAAGCATTTCGTATACATTGTTTGTCTTCAGGAAGGCAGTGAACGTGATCTCTGTGAACATCTGAGAAATTGATTGATTTGAATCCCAGCCTTGATCATGCCTTCCATTCAATGACGCAGACCATACATTCTCTCTGTACTTCAGGTATCTGGAGACCTTACTGCGCCAAGTAAGTAACGGACACATTGCTTACTTCCCAGCCATGAAGGCTTTTGTCAACCTGCCTACGGAGAACGAGCTCACCTTCAATGCAGAGGAATATTCTGATATCTCAGGTAAGCTTCATTAGTTATATTGTCCTTTTAGACACCAATAGACATTCATGTTACTGAGAGTGAGTCTGATGATTTACTATCTAGCATATTTAAACATGGCTTTTTTATAGCAATAGCAGTGTTGGATGACACAAGGAATCACTGACAAAACATTACCGTCTTATATCGGAAGGATTGGGATAAAACAAAAAAAGCATGTATTTTCGACATTTGTGGACGATGAAGCACCTTAAGTATACAGATGATGTATACAGAAGAAGACATCTTGTGTTGGTTTAAAACAGAACGCCAAATTTCCGTTGGACATTTATTGGACAATAAAGTCATCTTCTTCTCCTCTTCTCAGAAATGCGGTCCCTGTCAGAGCTGCTGGGGCCCTATGGGATGAAGTTCCTCAGTGAGAGTCTCATGTGGCATATCTCCTCCCAGGTGGCCGAGCTCAAGGTGAGGGGTCATGGAGGTCAGGGGTTACAGGTTGAGGACCAGAGGTAATCAAGGGTTAACTCAGGGCAGGCTGGGTCATGTTCATTAGGGCACTGGGCCATAGCAACAAAAAAAATATACATATATTTTTTTATTGGTCCAAATAGTCCCATGCCAGTTTAGGACCACATTGTTCCGTTTGGTGCCTAATGAACACGACCCTGGTTTCTCGCTTCTCTAATTCCTAGTGTGCTCCAAAAGGAGACCCTGTGCCCTATATCAGGGGTGTCAAACTCATTTGGCCGCGGGCTGCAATCGGTCTTCAATGAAGTCCGGAGGGCTGCACTGAATGTTTTAAATATTTCATTGCCAGTGTGCTGGACAGTCAGTAAATTGTATGAATGTAGGTCCATTATCATTTCTACACAGTTTTGATTTGGTTATACTAATTTTAAAGTATATCAATTTGTTTTATTATTATTTATTTTTTACTCAAACCGGGCTGGTTTGGACCTGTATGTTTGACACCCCTGCTCTATATATTGTACTACTTTTGACCTAGGCCCTATGGCGGTCTCCTATGGGATCTGGTCAAAAGTAGTGCACTTTATAGGGAGTAGGGTGCCATTTGAGATACTGCCTTGTATGAGCCAATAGAGGTTAGAGGCTCTTTCCAGAAGCAGAGTTTTTTTCCCCCTGGAAACAGAACCAGACCCACAGCGGAGCAAATTTGTTTGTTTCTTCATTATTCGTTAATGAGGTGTTTCCCAGAGAAGAGCAGAGGCAGTGGGGGTTTCTGCTAACCTCTTACTGCTGACTGACTGACAATGGATCAGGTTCCCTACCCTCACTGAATTTTGGGTAACTAATAGGAATTCTGTTTAAAAAAAGAGGACCACGGAATTCTGTATGGTCAGCAAAATCTTTTTGATTAGTTCTTACACTGAACAAAAATATTAACTCAATATGCAACAATTTCAAAGATTTGACTGAGTTACAGTTCATATAAGTATATCAGTCAATTGAAATAAATCCATGAATCTATGAATTTCACATGACTGGGTGGTGGTTGGTCACAGATGTGTTAAAAAAAAGGTAGAGGCATGGATCAGAAAACCAGTCAGTATCTGGAGTGGCTACCATTTGCTGGATATTGGCGGGAACTGAAACACGCTATCGTACACAGCAATCCAGAGCATCCCAAACATGCTCAATTGGTGACATGTCTGGTGAGTATGCAGGCCATGGAAGAACGGGGCCATTTTCAGCTTCCAGGAGTTGTGTACAGATCCTTGCGACATGGGGCCGTGCATTATAATGCGGAAACATGAGGTGATGGTGGCGGATGAATGGCACTACAATGGGCCTCAGGATCACGTCACGGTATCCCTTGTGCATTCAAATTACCATTGTTAAAATACAATTGTGTTTGTTGTCCATAGCTTATGTCTGCCCATAAAATAACCTCCCCGCATCCAGTAAACCACTTGCCTCCACGACATCATACACGCTGTCTGCCATCTGCCCAGTAAAGTTGAAACCGGGTTTCTTCCGTGAAGATCACACTTCTCCAGCGTGCCAGTGGCCATCGAAGGTGAGCATTTTCCCACTGAAGTCGTTTACAACGCCGATCTGCAGTCAGGTCAAGACCCTGGTGAGGACAACGAGCACGCAGATGAGCTTCCATGAGATGGTTTCTGACAGTTTGTGCAGAGATTCTTCAATTGTGCAAACCTACAGTTTCATCAGCTGTCTGGGTGGCTGGTCTCAGACGATCCCGCAGGTGAAGAAGCCGGATGTGGAGGTCCTGGGCTGGCATTGTTACACGTGGTCTTGCTTGTGAGACCGGTTAAATGTACTGCCAAATTCTTTAACATTTTGGAGGCGGCTTTTGGTAGAGAGATGAACATTAAATAATCTGGAAACAGCTCTGGTGGACATTCCTGAAGTCAGCATGCCAATTACACACTCCCTCAAAACTAGACACATCTGTGGTATTGTGTTTCGTGACAAAACTGCACATTTTAGTGGCCTTTTGTCCCCAGCACAAGGTGCACCTGTGTAATGATCATGCTGCTTAATTAGCAACACCTGTCAGGCGAATGGATTATCTTTGCAAAGGAGAAATGCTCACTAACAGGGATGTAAACAAATTTGGGCACCACATTTTTTGAGAAATATTTTTTTTATGCGTATGGAACATTTCTGAGATCTTTTATTTCAGCTCATTAAACATGGGACCAACACTTTACATGTTGTGTTTATAATTTTGTTCTGTATATTAGACTGGGACAAAATTGGTTCATGGTAAGTGTTAGGAAAGCAGCTAGCCAGCCTGTTGATAAACCTACATCAGAACCAAAGTCACTTCTAATAGACGTACTGTACATACGTAGACCTCTGCGTTCCGTGGCTTGTTATTTGGTTCGTGTTGCACTTTAGAGCTGCAAAATCTCTTTGATTCGATTTAGTGTAACTGGAATGAAAAGGTACTATGGTTAGGCACAAAATCATTCCTTATAGATATATACTGCCGTTCAAAAGTTTGTGGTCACTTAGAAATGTCCTTGTTTTTGAAAGAAAAGCACATCTTTTGTCCATTTAAAATAACATGAAATTCATCAGAAATACATGTAGACTTAGATTATTGTAGCTGGAAACTTTTTTTTATGGAATATCTACATAGGCGTACAGAGGCCCATTATGAGCAACCATCACTCCTGTGTTCCAATGGCATGTTGTGTTAGCTAATCCAATCGTTTTAAAAGGCTAATTGATCATTTGCAATTATGTTAGCACAGCTGAAAACTGTTGTGCTGATTTTAAAGAATCAATAAAACTGGCCTTCTTTAGACTAGTTGAGGAACTGGAGCATATGTATTTGTGGGTTCGATTACAGGCTCAAAATGGCCAGAAACAAATAACTTTCTTCTGAAACTCATCAGTCTATTCTTGTTCTGAGAAATGAAGGCTATTCCATGCGAGATATTGTCAAGAAACTGAAGATCTCGTACAGCGCTGTGTACTACTCCCTTCACAGAAAATGATAAACTTGGATAAGTTAATACAACGTGCCATTGGAACACAGGAGTGATGGTTGCTGATAATGGGCCTCTGTACACCTATGTAGATATTACATAAAAAATCATCCGTTTCCAGCTGCAATAGTCATTTACAACATTAACAATGTCGACACCGTATTTCTGATCAAGTTCATGTTATTTTAATGGACAAAAGCAAATTTTTTCTTTCAAAAACACGGACATTTCTAAGTGACCACTAACCTTTGAACGGTAGTGTGCATTACATGACACTAATGTCTTTGTTAGTGTTGCAAAACTGTTTTAGAAGAGTTGTTGTTGGAATGTCATTTATCTAAAGAATGATTATCAATGTTAAATTATTTTAGCGCAGCAGACGGACAAAATATTATGCATGTTTTTTCAAACCGGTCTTTGGATTGTAATATAATTTGGTGGTTTGTTTAGTCCCTAGAGCACACATTGGTGTGTTAACGTAGCTCTGGTACAGATTTATGATTCTCTAACATGCAAACGTTTCCATCCACAAATAATATTGTTTTGGTATCTGATTCACAATCAGATGTAGGAATTAAGCATTGGTTTTATTCAGTCTGTGCACACCGAGTCGTGGTCATCAAGTTACTTTTTTGCCGAATCGTCTCAAAGTAAACTGAAGGAGTGGATGACGTGAGGCATTGCAAGCGGCAAACATGACTGTCTCAACATTTCAAAAACAATCCTTTGGCTCGTTGCGCCAAGACACCCATCACAGACAATTCTACGCCTCTAATTGTTTTTGATTGTGTCCCAAATGGCATTCAATTCCCTGCATGGTGTTCTTCGGCTTGCAAGCCTCCCCCTTTTTCCTCCAAACATAGAGGTGGTCATTATGGCCAAACAGTTCTATTTTGTTTCATCAGACCAGAGGACATTTCTTCAGATCTTTGTCCACATGTGCAGTTGCAAACCGTAGTCTGGCTTTTATATGGTGGTTTTGGAGCAGTGGCTTCTTTCTTGCTGAGCGGCCTTTCAGGTTATGTCGATATAGGACTTGTTTTAATGTGGATATAGATACTTTTGTACCTGTTTCCTCCAGCACCTTCATAAGGTTGTTTTACTGTGGTGTTCTGGGATTGATTTTCACTTTTTGCACCAAAGTACGTTCATCTCTAGGAGACAGAGCGCGTCTCCTTCCTGAGCGGTATGACGGCTGCGTGGTCCCATGGTGTTTATACTTGCGCACTATTGTTTGTACAGATGAACATGGTACCTTCCGGCATTTGGAGATTGCTCCCAAGGATGACCCAGACTTGTGGAGGTCTACAAAAATAGAAATCTGAGGTCTTGGCTGATTTCTTTTGATTTTCCAATGATGTCAAGCGGCACTGAGTTTGAAGGTAGGCCTTGAAATACGTCCACAGGTACACCTCCAATTGACTCAAATTATGTCAATTAGCCTGTCAGAAGCTTCTAAAGCCATGACATCATTTTCTGGAATTTTCCAATCTGTTTAAAGTCACAGTCAATTTAGTGTATGTAAACGTCTGACCCACTGGAATTGTAATACAGTGAATTATAAGTGAAATAATTTGTCTGTAAGCAATTGTTGGAAAAATGACTTGTGTCATGCACAAAGTAGATCTTAAAGTTAGAAGTTTACATAAACCTTAGCCAAATACATTTAAACTCACTCAACCTAGTAAAAATCCCTGTCTTGGGGGGGTCAGGGGTCTGCCAGAGTGGCATGAGCTGATCACGCGCGCTCACGTGAGAGTTAGCTGCGTTCCATCGCATTTCTACAGACAAAGGAATTCTCCTGTTGAAATATTATTGAAGATTTATGATAAAAACATCCTAAAGATTGATTCTATACTTCGTTTGACAGTTCTACGAACTGTAATATGACTTTTCGTCTGAACTTCCGCCTGGACTTGGCCGCGCCTCGTGAGTTTGGATTGTTTACTAAACGCGTGAACAAAAAGGAGGTATTTGGACATAAATGATGGACTTAATCGAACAAATCAAACATTTATTGTAGAACTGGGATTCCTGGGAGTGCATTCTGATGAAGATCATCAAAGGTAAGTGAATATTTAGAATGCTATTTCTGACTTCTGTTGACTCCACAACATGGTGGATATCTGTATGGCTTGTTTTGTTGTCTGAGCACTGTACTCAGATTATTGCATGGTGTGCTTTTTCGGATAAAGCTTTTTTTTTTATCTGACACAGCGGTTGCATTAAGGAGAAGTTTATCTAAAGTTCCATGCATAACACTTGTATTTTCATCAACATTTATGATGAGTATTTCTGTAAATTGATGTGGCTCTCTGTAAAATCACCGGATGTTTTGGAAGCAAAACATTACTGAACGTAACACGCCAATGTAAACTGAGATTTTTGGATATAAATATGAACTTTATCGAACAAAACATACATGTATTGTGTAACATGAAGTCCTATGAGTGTCATCTGATGAAGATCATCAAAGGTTAGTGATTCATTTTATCTCTATTTCTGCTTTTTGTGACTCCTCTCTTTGGCTGGAAAAATGGCTGTGTTTTTCTGTGACTAGGTACTGACCTAACATAATAGTTTGGTGTGCTTTCGTAGTAAAGCCTTTTTGAAATTGGACACTGTGGTGGGATTAACAACAAGTTTATCTTTAAAATGGTGTAAAATACTTGTATGTTTGAGGAATTTGAATTATGAGATTTCTGTTGTTTTGAATGCGGTGCCCTGCACTTTCACTGGCTGTTGTCATATCGATCCTGTTAACGGGATCTAAGCCATAAGAAGTTTTATTCAATTTTAGAATAAGGCTGTAACAAAATGTGGAAAAAGTGAACGTTTGAATACTTTCCAAATACACTGTATATATACTATATATCTCCCTATTTCTCTTCCTTCCTCTTTCCCTCTCTCTTTCCCTCACATTCCTACTCCTCTCCCTGTCTCCCTCAACTCATTATTCTCCTCTTCAGAAACTGGTGGTGGACAACGTTGAGGTTTTGACCCAGATGAGGACCAGCTTTGACAAGCCTGGAGAAATGGCTGCTCTGTTCAAGAAGCTCTCATGTGGGTACTCTGTCTGTATTTCTACTGGCCTGGCCAGTCTTACTGTGCCAGACAGACACTAGGCTCAGTGCTGCCAAGGGCCAAATAAGCAACAAATACATGATACATTCTCCCATAAATATAACTGTTATGCGTACGGACCTTTGGTTATGGCTGCTGAAGGGCAAAAGTGACGTAACATCTAAATCTTATTTGCATACCAGTAAAATGACTAGAGACATGTCAGTTGTCTGTGAGGCTCACATGTTTTTTGTCTTGGTGTTACAGCAGTCGACAGTGTTCTGAAACGGATGACCATCATCGGCGTTATCCTCTCATTCCGATCACTGGCTCAGGAGGCACTCCGAGATGTAAGTCGGCTCTTTTGAATTGTAGGACCCCTGTAGCAATATAAAACATATATATTATACTGATAATAATACTGTTATAGCTCATAGAAACACATTCATGAATGGCAAAACAGAGAGTAAAAAAAGATATCATAACGAATAAGGTTTTAAAGTGTCTGTCCTATATCTAGGAGATATTCAAAAGCTCAGAAATATTTTTTTTAGATGTTAACCCATATTTAACCCCATTTTTGGTAGGGGTACCAAACTACTTCCATTAATGTATTTTTACCGGTACAAGGTTACCTTCAGATGAGTCCTGTGACACTTGTGGGGGTCGTAGAGCAAAACGGGGAACACCATCTTGTTTGTGAGAATCTCCCCTTTCCATGTTGAGTCATATTAGTTTGTAGTCCAAACAGTTCAGAAGCTACAGACAGTAGTTGGCACATTGGCGGTACCGACTTCAGACGTGTCCCGTGGGCAGTGGTGTAAAGTACTTAAATACTTTTAAGTACTACTTAAGTAGTTTTTTGGGGTATCTGTACTTTACTTTTTATATTTTTGACAACTTTTACTTTTACACCACTACATTCATAAAGAAAATCATGTACTTTTTGCTCCTTACATTTTACCTGACACCCAATAGTACCTTACATTTTACCTGACACCCAATAGTACTCCTTACATTTTACCTGACACCCAATAGTACCCAATAGTACTCCTTACATTTTACCTGACACCCAATAGTACTCCTTACATTTTACCTGACACCCAATAGTACTCCTTACATTTTACCTGACACCCAATAGTACTCCTTACATTTTACCTGACACCCAATAGTACTCCTTACATTTTACCCAATACTCCTTACATTTTACCTGACACCCAATAGTACTCCTTACATTTTACCTGACACCCAATAGTACTCCTTACATTTTACCTGACACCCAATAGTACTCCTTACATTTTACCTGACACCCAATAGTACTCCTTACATTTTTTATGCTTAACAGGATAGGAAAATTGTCTAATTCATGCACTTATCAAGAGAACGTCCTTGGTCATCCCTACTGCCTCTGATCTGGCAGACTCACTAAACACAAATGCTTCGTTTCTAAATTGATTGGCATCATATATTGACACAATAGAGTACACAATTATCTTAATTTCTCATATTACACCCTGTGCTGAAGTTGGTTAAATCAACTATTTCTGGCTTAGTATTGAGGTAACACATTATCTTCTTCTTGTCAACAGGTGTTGTCGTGCCACATCCCATTCCTGGTGAGCTCAGTGGAGGACTTCAAGGATCACATTCCCAGAGAGACCGACATGAAGGTGAGAGACACAGTAGGACCTTTAATTGATGCTTCATGAGGTCAAGGTTGTGGGTTCAGTTCGCACAAGGATCACATACACTGTTCTGTAAATTGCTTTCGATTAAAGCATCTGCTAAGTGGCATATATTATTCATATTATTAATATGATGTATAAATAGCTGTTGTGTTTGAAGCAGACTGACTCTCTGATGTCCTGTATGTTGATCATCAGGTGGCCATGAATGTGTATGAGCTGTCCTCTGCAGCAGGCCTGCCCTGTGAGATAGACCCTGCCTTAGTGGTGGCCCTCTCCTCCCAGAAGTCAGGTAAGATAGGACACTCCATACACTGCTTCATCACACAGCTGATACATGGAAGTCCATTTCTCTGTATGCACCATTGAGGACGTCTCTATGATTGTGTATTCCATGAAATTATTGTTGAATAATGACTAACTGTAACAAGAACACATGTGAACTAGTTTGCTGCACATCTTGGATTTAGTCAATCGGCAATTTACATTTTGAATTAATGGATATGTTTAGCTGTTGAGCTGAAATGACGATGGCTATCATATGCATCATAACCTGAGTTACATGTGCAACCACTGTGTATAGGGATGACTGATTCGCTGTTGAAATCTCAGAGTTTGAAAGTAAATCTGTTAATAATGGCAAAGAGAGAGAGAGTTGGACAAGCATTAGAACTACATTCCCTGCTGAGGTCATGTATCAAACTAATGTTTTCATAAATTAAAATGAAATGCATGTCCTGTCAATTTTTCATAATCGCAACAGATATGCCATGCTTTGTTTAGGTAATGTTTTAACACCCCAGCACCCCTGAGGGACGTGTTACTTAACAGGACATGTTGATGCTTATACACACTGGTATTAGTTTGTCAAGTCATGTAGCCTGCAGCCATATCCACAAAGTGCTGTCCATTCCATATGTGCGTCCCTTCACTTTTTCCACATTTTGTTACATTACAGCCTTATTCTAAAATGTATTACATGTTTAAAAATCCTCATCAATCTACACACAATACCCCATAATGACAGGGTTTTTTAAATGTTTGCTAAATGATATATCAACAACTTGATTGGAGTCACCCTGTGGTAAATTCAATTGATTGGACATGATTTGGAAAGGCACACACCTGTCTATATAAGGTCCCACAGTTGACAGTGCATGTCAGAGCAAAAACCAAGCCATGAGGTAGAAGGAATTTTCCTTAGAGCTCCGAGACAGGATTGAGTCGAAGCACAGATCTGGGGAAGGGTACCAAAAAATATCATAAGCATTGAAGGTCCCCACAAACACAGTGGTCTCCATCAATCTTAAATGGACGAAGTTTGGAACCACCACGACTCTTCCTAGAGCTGGCCGCCCGGGCCAAACTGACCAATCGGGGGAGAAGGGCCTTTGTCAGGGACGTGACCAAGAACCCAATGGGGACTCTGACAGAGCTCCAGAGTTCCTCTTTGGAGATGGGAGAACCTTCCAGAAGGGCAACCATTGCTGCAGCATTCCACCAATCAGGCCTTTATGGTAGAATGGCCAGACGGAAGCCACTCCTCAGTAAAAGGCACTTGACAGCCCGCTTTGAGTTTGCCAAAAGGCACCTAAAGGACTCTCAGGCCATGAGAAACAAGATTCTCTGGTCTGATGAATCCAAGATTGAGCTCTTTGTCCTGAATGCCAAGTGTCACATCTGGAGAAGCATGGTGGTGGCAGCATCGTGCTGTGGGGATGTTTTTCAGTGGCAGGGACTGGGAAACGACTCATGATCGAGGGAAAGATGAACGGAGCAAAGTACAGAGAGATCGTTGATGAAAACCTGCTCCAGAGAACACAGGCCCTCAAACTGGGGTGAAGGTTCACCTTCCAACAGGACAATGACCCTAAGCACACAGCCAAGACAATGCAGGAGTGGCTTCGGGACAAGTCTCTGAATGTCCTTGAGTGGCCCAGCCAGAGCCCGGAATTGAACCCGATCAAACATCTCTGGAGTGACCTGAAAATAGCTGTGCAGCGACGCTCCCGATCCAACCTGACAGAGCTTGAGAAGATCTGCAGAGAAGAATGGGAGAAACTCTCCAAATACAGGTGTGCCAAGTCTGTAGCGTCATACCCAAGAAGATGTGAGGCTTTAATAGCTGCCCAAGGTGCTTCAACAAAGTACAAAGTAAACGGTCAGAATACTTATGTAAATGTGATTTTTTTCATGACAAAAATATCTAAACCTGTTTTTGCTTTATCATTATGGGGTATTGTTTGTAGATTGAGGGGGAAATAACTATTTAATCGATTTTAGAAATAGGCTGTAATTTAACAAAATGTGGAAAAAGTCAAGGGGTCTTAATACTTTCCGAATGCACTCTATGTCCCAAATGTTACCCTATTCCCAGAGATTCCTCTGTTTGCATCCCAAATGGCACCCTGTCCCCTGTATAGGTGTCTGGTCAAAAGTAGTGCACTATATAGGGAATAGGGTGCCATTTGGGACGAAACCACTGGCTCTCCTCAAGTTCCCAGCCTCTCTCTGTTGCTCTAAGGAAAATACTCAATAACATTGCTTTAACTCTGTCAGAGCCATTAAGAGCCCTGCAGGCCGTTTGGCCAGCGAAGACATTTCTATTATGCCCCTGCTGTTCTTATACAAACCTCTGTTTAATATCAAAATAGTTATCAACCCTCAACTTCATCCCCTAGGATGCAAATGGTAGTGCACTACTTTTGACCAGGGCCTTAGGGAGACCCATAAGGGTCTGGTCAAAAGTAGTGCAATATAGAGAATAGGATGCCATTTGGGAGGCATTCCTACCCCGTGCTGGGTCCACATAGTTGAATCATCTCCCAGTGTTGTCCTGTTAATATAAATTACAGCTAATTACAGAGCCTTATTGCAGTTTGTCTTGGCTAGAGGGTCTTCGTGTTCAGATAATATCCAAATTGGATCCCCCCGATTTCCCCCAAACTGCTATTTTTTTATATATTTTTTTCTCTATGTCATGATGCCAAGATAAAGTCGTGCTGTTAAGCTGTCATGGTGATGGTTTGTTAACAGACATTTCCTTTCTTTGGTAACAGAGAACATCAGTCCTGAGGAGGAGTACAAGATAGCGTGCCTGCTGATGGTGTTTGTGGCGGTCTCTATGCCCACCTTGGCAAGCAACGTCATGTCCCAGTATAGCCCTGCTATTGAAGGTACCTGTTTTTAGATACATGAAGTAAATGTTCTATGTACATTTTAAGTCTATTTGTTGTTATACTTGATATGGTTCCTTCATAATAGTCCTTTGTTAAAAGTGCTGTGACATACAGTAAGTAATAAGATGTCTTAAGGACATTTTATGTTCAGCTGTTGTTCCATGTATATGGATTGATGTGGTTTAGTCTCAAGTTAACATTGTAGAAAGATATAGTAGATAGTTTTACCCGCGGTGTTTAACGACATAGTCGATACACTAATATCTACTTGTCTGTCATCCTTTCACAGGTCACTGCAACAACATCCACTGTCTGGCTAAAGCTATAAACCAGATCGCTGCAGCTTTATTCACCATCCACAAGGGCAGCATCGAGGACCGCCTCAAAGAGTTCCTCGCAGTACGTTTTATAGTGGTAGTCCATTTGGTTTATACCACACATTTCTCTCCGCCCTTTCTTATTATTTATTATAAGCAGCTCTCTTCTTTCATCTGTTTCCTATTTAATATCTCTGGTGGGTTTTTCAAAATGCTAGCGAGTGTATGCTAAATGGCACACTTCCCTATATAGTGCACTTCTTTTGGGCCCTGGAATAGGGTGCTATTTGGGACAGAGCCAAGATTGTGTAAGAATTTATTACACACAGCGTGGGAGGAGGCAGGATATTTATTTTATTTCATTTTTTATTTTCATGACCGGGATTGATAAACATTAATGTTCCATAAACCTTCTGTGATTCTAAATCATTTTTTATTTTAATATCTGAAATGAATTTTCCTGGATACCGGGGCTTTTTCTGCATCGCTGAGGAGGAGGGTACAGCACACCACCAACCTTGTTTTCCCCTCTGTGTTTCCATTGGAATTATTCCTCATAAAATGTTGTCTCTTACTTTGTATTGCGCTCCAATATTGTATTACTACAACAGTGTTAAAATATGTAATGCTGTCTGCAGTCTGATACCATGTGAGATGCAGCCCAAGCCCCATCCTCTTTGAAACCCTGCAGTGTTTAGTTAACATCCAAGAGGCAAGGTTAGAGTGGTAGACTTTAAATGTCTGGTAACATTGTGCTTTAAATGTCTGGTAACATTGTGCTTTAAATGTCTGGTAACATTGTGCTTTAAATGTCTGTTAACATTGTGCTTTAAATGTCTGTTAACATTGTGCTTTAAATGTCTAGTAACATTGTGCTTTAAATGTCTAGTAACATTGTGCTTTAAATGTCTGTTAACATTGTGCTTTAAATGTCTAGTAACATTGTGCTTTAAATGTCTAGTAACATTGTGCTTTAAATGTCTAGTAACATTGTGCTTTAAATGTCTAGTAACATTGTGCTTTAAATGTCTAGTAACATTGTGCTTTAAATGTCTAGTAACATTGTGCTTTAAATGTCTAGTAACATTGTGCTTTAAATGTCTGTTAACATTGTGCTTTAAATGTCTAGTAACATTGTGCTTTAAATGTCTAGTAACATTGTGCTTTAAATGTCTAGTAACATTGTGCTTTAAATGTCTAGTAACATTGTGCTTTAAATGTCTAGTAACATTGTGCTTTAAATGTCTAGTAACATTGTGCTTTAAATGTCTAGTAACATTGTGCTTTAAATGTCTAGTAACATTGTGCTTTAAATGTCTAGTAACATTGTGCTTTAAATGTCTAGTAACATTGTGAAAGTGATAGAAGAGACACGAGTGCTTCTATACATTTAGGACCGGTTTCCCCAGACACAGATAAATATTGCAGGACTAAAAGTTTGAATTGCTGTTTAGTTCAGAAATAGGATGTATCTGTGTCTGGGAAACCGGCCCTCGGTGTGAGAGTTGTTATCTTCGTCTGGGAAACCGGCCCTCGGTGTGAGAGTTGTTATCTGTGTCTGGGAAACCGGCCCTCGGTGTGAGAGTTGTTTTCTGTGTCTGGGAAACCGGCCCTCGGTGTGAGAGTTGTTATCTGTGTCTGGGAAACCGGCCCTCGGTGTGAGAGTTGTTATCTGTGTCTGGGAAACCGGCCCTCGGTGTGAGAGTTGTTATCTGTGTCTGGGAAACCGGCCCTCGGTGTGAGAGTTGTTATCTGTGTCTGGGAAACCGGCCCTCGGTGTGAGAGTTGTTATCTGTGTCTGGGAAACCGGCCCTCGGTGTGAGAGTTGTTTTCTCCGGTGCAGCTTGGTGACTTGTAGAAACATTGTGAAAAGACACCATGCTTCTTTCAGTGTTAAAGTTTACATTTGACATTTGAGTCATTTAGAAGACAATCTTATCCAGAGTAACTTACAGGAGCATTTAGGGTTAAGTGCATTGCTCAAGGGAACATCAACATTTTGGTTACTGGCACAACACTCTTAACCGCTAGGCTATCTGCCGCCCCATTTTGAAGTTGTTCTTAAAGCTTCTAGTTCTTTACCATTCTTCTACACAGTCAGTTGAAACTGATTGAAACAGTTCTCTCTCCCGTGCAGCTTGCCTCCTCCAGTTTGCTGAAGATCGGCCAGGAGACTGACAAAACCACAACAAGGAACAGAGAATCTGTCTACTTGCTCCTGGATATGGTGAGTCACATACTGTATGGATGAGTCCCAAATGGCATCCTATTCCCTATATAGTGCACTACTATATAGGGCCCTATAGGCCATGGTCAAAAGTAGTGCAGTATATAGGGAATAGGGTGCCATTTGGGATGCAGATTAATGTTCTATTTTAACCCTTTATTTAACCAGGAAGTCCCGTTTAGGTCAGAAGAAATGTTTCCCAAAGGAGACCTGGAAAATGAATTTAGGAGAGAGTCCTATACTAAAAATTGATGACACTATATCAAACCGAATGACTAAGAGTTACAGTTTTATAAAGTTAGGCTTACTATAAATAAGGATTACAATAGTCCAAGTAGATTGGAGTTTTACTGTATACTGTAGCACTTGAACTTTGAACTTGACATGCATTATGACTAAGCTAGCCATCATCTAACACATTGTCACATCATCTAATTATCATCTAACCATCATCTAACTAACACATGTAATATACCAGTTGGTTCCAAGGTCAACATTTTCACTAGCATTGGCCAGCACAAAGTAGAAGGAAAAGGAAGAGAATCGCATAACCTCTTTCTACTGGAAAATGAGCCAAGCATTATTTTCTTTGGAAAATGAACAGAGCACTATTTTCTTTCTGACTGTATTGAAAATTACATATGCAGTCATGCATACACATGTATGGTCTTTTGATCAGAGATGCTTACTCATTGGTCTGGAGATTTGCTTTCCTTTGAAGAATAATCTACAGGAGGGAGGTTGTTGAATAGAAAGACAACTGTAATGGAAAGAAGGAAGAATCAGCCACAGTCTTTATCCTGCAGTGGACCTGGCATAGGATAGAACACACACACTCACACACACACCCTTCTGCCTAATCCATGGGGCTACTCTGCCCCGATAACATAGAGAACAAGGCAAGATCACAAAAGTGTGATTAAACTTAATCTGCATCCCAAATGGCACCCTATTCCCTATATAGCACACTACTTTTGACCAGAGCCGTATGTGGGCCCTGGTCAAAAGTTGTGCGCTTTTATAGGGAATAGGGTGCCATTTGGGATGCAACCTATGTGTAACTTTGTTCACACAGTGTTTATTTTGGGTTGTATCCTTATCCATCCATGTGTTTTCTCTACCAGATTGTGCAGGAGTCCCCATTCCTGACCATGGACCTTCTGGAGTCTTGCTTCCCCTATGTGCTGCTCCGTAACGCATACCACGCCGTCTACAAGCAGAGTGTGCCTTCCTCCACCTGAGAGCCCTGAGAGGAGGTATAGAGAGGCTAGAGAGGAGGAGGTAGAGAGGCTAGAGAGGAGGAGGTAGAGAGGCTAGAGAGGAGGAGGTAGAGAGGAGGAGGTAGAGAGGAGGAGGTGGAGAGGCTAGAGAGGAGGAGGTGGAGAGGCTAGAGAGGAGGAGGTGGAGAGGCTAGAGAGGAGGAGGTGGAGAGGCTAGAGAGGAAGAGGAGAGGCTAGAGAGGAGGAGGAAGAGGAGAGGCTAGAGAGGAGGAGAGGCTATAGAGGAGGAGGAGAGGCTGGAGAGGAGGAGGAAGAGGAGAGGCTAGAGAGGAGGAGGAGGAGGAGAGGCTAGCGAGAGAGGAAAGGTGAGAGAGAGAGAGCGAGAGAGAGAGAGGCAGGGAGGCTAGCGAGAGAGAGAGGCAGGGAGGCTAGCGAGAGAGAGAGGCAGGGAGGCTAGCGAGAGAGGGAGGCTAGCGAGAGAGAGAGGCAGGGAGGCTAGCAGAGAGAGAGGCAGGCAGGGAGGCTCCCTGCCTAGCGAGAGAAAGAGGTTCTGTCTGGAGCCTTAGCATGCAGAGAGTGAAGGAGACAACATCAGGGGTCTTATGTATCAAGCTTCTCAGAGTAGGAGTGATAATTTGAGATCAGTTTTGCCTTTTAGATCACAATAATATTTTATTTGGATCCCACTGCTAATCTCTTCCTGGAGTCCAAACAGGAAACAAAACGACAAATAGAATACATAAAATGCATAATATACATAACACTACAGAATACACTACATAATACAATGCTTAATACAATACTTAATACAATGCAGAATACACTACGTAATACTTAATACAGTGCAGAATACAGTACATAATGCAATACTTAATACAAATTAATATAAAAATGTCTCTCTAAACAGTCCCCGTCGTGCCGTAAGGTGTTGTTTTATCCATTTTTTAAAATCTGGTTGTATTGCTACTTTGAGTTACCCGGGTTGGTAGAGAGTTCCATTTAGTCATGGCTCTCTGTAATACTGTGCGTTTCCCAGCCTCTGTTCTGGACCTGGGGGACTATGAAGATACCTCTGGCTGCATGTCTTGTGTTGTACCTATGAGTGTCCGAACTATGTGCCAACTGCTTGAACAAACAGTTCGATACCTTTAACCAATCAACACCTGGCAAAAAAAAGACTTTGAGCCAAGAGAGATTGACATGCATACCACTGACATCCACCCTCTGTATACATTTTCCGTGCAATATGTGCTGCTCTGTTCTGGATCAACTGCAATTTTCCTTTGTCCTTATTTGCCGCACAAGTTTACACAACTGGGCAGTAGTCCAAGTCTGACAAAACTAGGGCCTGTAGGACCTGTCTGGTTGATTTCGATGTCAAGAAAGCAGAGCAACTTCTTATCATGAACAGAACTCTTCCCATTTTAGCAACCATTTAGTCTATGTTTTGACCATGACAGTTTGCTAGCTATGGTTACACCCAGCAGTTACATAGACAGGGGACCTGATCCTAGATCAGAACTCCTACTCTGAGACGCTTGATACATGCAGGCAGCCCCAGAGCCCTATACTGAGAATATAAATATATGGCTCTGTACAACTTGTGTCTGATATGATGATGTGACCATTGTGGGTGTGCTGTGTTTCATCTTCAGTCTTAAAGAAAACAAAAAAATAATATTATTGATTTTGTGGGATCAGGGTTTTTTCTTTTCACCCAGTTTTATGAATGAATAATTTGTTTACTTAAATGAATCTGATGTAAGCTTTGTTGACAATGATCAGTGGTACACTACTACTTAATTACATTTTTGAATACTGTCATAGTCTTTCATTTCTAAATATTGAATGGGTTAAAAAATGTAACACTAAAATTGCTATTAAGGGAAGCATTGCAATGTGCAAAACTAATTGCAGATTTTTGGGGAAATGATGATCCACAGTTATTCCATTCACCATCTGTTGATTATTACAGTATGTGTATCTGTGAATTTGTGTTAATTACATTCTTGTGTTCTTTTGAGATATTTGCCAAACTGTTGAGAAACCATAGCATTTTATATTATTTGGAGCTAAGCTAAAATGTTGGTATTAAACTTAAATATTATGAAAAGTGGTAACAGATCGTTGATATTTGTATAAAGCATAGAATAATTTTTTAACTAAATGCCTCATTGGCATAACCACTCCATTGTACCTGTCTGTATGGTATATAATAAACATTCTTTCATATTTACTGAATGTTAATAAATAGCTCTCCTTTTACCACTTTTATATGTTTTCGATGTTTCGATGAACTGTGTGTCCTCCATAACGTGACAAATAAATCTTAGGCTATATCCACTTACTGGCCTGTGTTTTTTTATTTTTTATCTAAACTTCAGGACATAAACTGCACACAAAATTCTATACATACTCAGACATACATACAGTACTACGATTAGCCAAATCATTTTAACTTGAGTTTGCATTTGAGACATTCGTTTAGAGAAATGTCCACAAAAGTTCAAGCTGTCACACTTGGCAGCTAATTGTCAAACTCACATCTGACCTGATTGT
The DNA here is from genome assembly GCF_045791955.1 of Oncorhynchus clarkii lewisi. Lineage (NCBI taxonomy): Eukaryota > Metazoa > Chordata > Actinopteri > Salmoniformes > Salmonidae > Oncorhynchus > Oncorhynchus clarkii. Next base: position 31,671,839 of record NC_092168.1, on the reverse strand, counting down.
GTTATTGAGTTGGCTTCTCAGTGTATTCTGAAACAAAGGTTGTCTAAAACTTGGTCTTTCCTAGAACAGCTGTATTTTCGTAGGCCAACATTGGTCTTAGTCACTTGTTTCGTGCTTTTTTGTGTGTTTTTTTTGCTGTCAAAATATTAGTGGGGAAGTGTTCCTCCACCCTGAGGGTCCCGGCCAGCAGCCATCACATTGACGTTCCCCTGGTCATAATGTTAAACACCCCATCAGTCCCGTGCTCACACACACACAAGCATAGATACATGTGAACACACACGATCAGTGTTCATGTTTGACTGGAGGAACAAATGTGAACATTATAATAATGTCTGACAGGTAATCTACAAATCTTAAATCCTAAATCTGCTCTCTTTTCCACTGGTACAGTATTTGTGAGAAACTAAATGAAAAGGCTCTTTAAGAAGCTTTCATAACAGTAATTTGCTCCACTTTATTTGGCCTAATTTTGCATGGATCCAGAAAACTCTGAAATGGTATTTAATTAAATAGTGATCACTGAAATGGTATTTAATTAAATCATGAACACTGAAATGGTATTTAATTAAATAGTGATCACTGAAATTGTATTTAATTAAATAGTGAACACTGAAATTGTATTTTAATTAAATAGTGAACACTGAAATGGTGAATACTGTATCTTAATTATAATTAACTATTTGACCCTATATGACCCCTTGGTCACATGTAATTTAAACGATCCCTTTAAAATCCTCCATGCTGTTCATTGTATATTATTTAAACACTGTTTGCATAAAGGATGCTATTTAACACATTCTTAATCTTGTCAACAGCCAATAAGCCTATTAACACTCATCAAAGACAATTGTGTTGTGTTTACACTAGTTAGGCTTGATTAAAGTTTATTGTGTACTTAGCACTATCCTCATATGTCTTTAGATTTGTGACTTTATACTGGTGTCTTTGTAAGGGTTTCATGACTTTTAATCCAAATAGAAATGAATAGGCCTAGCTACTGAAATGAGTTAGGCTATATAGCCTATTTCATAACGACCAAGCGTTTCAAAGAAGGCTGTGGGACAAGCTATCCAGCCCTGCTTGGTATTGGCTTGAAGCAGGAGAGGAGGAGTGTCCTGGGTCAGACTGAGGCATGATGATGATGCGGAGGGGTAAAAAAGCTGGTCCCGCACTGTGCGGTCACTGCGATTCCAGCGAGCAATCACTGCAGCGCAAACTGGTCTGGGAAGGGATTGAGAGAGCGGAGCCACCACCCCAGCCCACTTCCACCCGCAATATGATCACACACGCGCCGATGGAATAAGCAACAAAAGAACAGTGGGAAAACTAAAGGAATCTCCACGATATCTCCCGCTAGGAATTCAATTCGAATAGGCTTTGTTGTTTTGGTTTTACGCACGAAAGATGACTTTCGCTCCTCGTTCCTTCTACGTGACGCTAAGTTTGGACACGTCCAGGTAGACAGACAACTTTCGACAGCAACTTTAGGGCTATAGATTTTAGGATTGCATTGAAGTTTATCTATGCCTACTTCATAACCAGGCATTGCATTTAGCTTTCCATTTTTTGTAATTTTGTTATCCGAAACCACCTGTCTGAATATAACTGAGGATGATCATGTTTTCACACGAGTTCTTCGTCTCCTTCCTCGCGGTTACCTGTCTGTTTGGGATACCCAGAGCGTCCGCAGCGGCTTGCGAGCCCATCCGGATCCCACTGTGCAAGTCCATGCCCTGGAACATGACGAAAATGCCCAACCACCTCCACCACAGCACCCAGGCGAACGCAGTCTTAGCGATTGAGCAGTTTGAAGGGCTTCTTGGCACTCAGTGCAGTCCAGATTTACTGTTCTTTCTGTGCGCAATGTACGCTCCAATATGCACTATTGACTTCCAACACGACCCTATCAAGCCATGCAAGTCGGTGTGTGAACGGGCGAAGTGCGGCTGTGAACCGGTGATGAAGCGGTATAATCACACCTGGCCAGAGAGCTTGGCCTGCGAGGATCTGCCAGTCTATGACCGGGGAGTCTGTATCTCGCCAGAGGCCATTGTCAAAGCAGAAGGACCAGGTAGGATAAGGGTGTATTTCTGAAATAGATATTGTGAATAAATATACCTCACATAATATAAAGAGAAAGAGATCAAAGGGAAAATATGATGATGATGTACAATTCTCTACATCAGCCACTTGTAAGTAAATATTATTCCTCTCTTCCTCAGACAACCCCTATTATCAAGACCCCTCAAAATGCTCACCTGGTAAGATCCATGTGACCCTTGAATATGTTCCCAATATAAAGTGACAAAAAAATTCAACCACAGTTGCCTATTTTATTAGAGGCTACTTGTGAAGTGATATATTGTACTGTTCTTCAGTGAAAATGTTCTCATCATTGTTATCTTTATTCAGAATCAACTCCTGACTTTCCAAGTGACTCTCACAATGTGAACTGTAAAGGAGCCAACAATGGTAAAATAATATTCACATTTTCTTTGCTTTATCTAAACATTTGAATACTTTTGCATGGAGCTGTTTTTGTCCTAACATACTAAAAATGTATCATAATGTGCTTAGAAATGTATGTCTACAATATTTTTGGCTATTGAATTTAGTGCTGAAGAATCTTTTCTGTACAGTATTATGTTAGAATACGATATAGATTTTGATGTCATGTGTTTGTCATTGCATTTATTTCAAGAATGTAATATTGCTGTTCAAATACCAGATGTTCTACAATGAATCACATCCTTTTATTGTTTCAGATCGATGCAAGTGCAAGTCGGTAAGACTGGGTCTCAAGACCTACCTAAAGAGTAATTACAACTATGGTGGGTTATTTTCTGTATGATTTTTTAGGCAATTACTTTTGCAGTTCTGAAGTGAGTGAGAGAAGATTCCAGAATGAGAGAGATATAGTTAGCTGATTATTACAATGCATGATATTATCATTGTCCTAAAACTCTGGATGTTATTCCAGACACAGATTAAACCTAGTCCTGCAGTAAAAAGCACTCTCAATGGAATCTCCATCAAAAGTGCTTTTTAGTCCTGGACTAGGCTTAATTCATGTCCAGGAAAACGTCCCTGAATGTTCAGTCAAACAAATTGGCTTTTAAATGTAAAGGTTCCTAAAATAATCAAATGAAATAAAATCGTGTTTAATCTTTTCCTCCCAGTGATTCGTGCGAGGGTGAAGGAGATTAGAAGCAGAAATCATGATCTGAGTGCCATCGTGGAGGTCAAAGACATCCTGAAGTCTTCCTTAGTGAACATCCCTCGTGATACAGTCACACTGTACTACAACTCTGGCTGTCCCTGTCCTCCTCTCACTGCCAACGACGAGTACATCATCATGGGTTACGAGAACGAGGAGAGATCCAGGTACGTCTTTAGCCAGTCGTATTACTGTATCTCTATTAGCAACAATCATTCATGGAATCATTTATATATGATTGTGTACATCAGCAGAGCTGTCAATTCCAAATGTCATAATTGATAGCAATGGAGGAGAATAGGAATTGGAATGGAACTTTCAGTTAAAAATGTACAACAAGATAGGAGTCAATTCCATTTCAATTCAGGATTGAAATGGAATTGACTCCAACCCTGTTGTACATTTTTAAGGAAGGCAGTAGGACCTACTGTAGCCCTACTTCCAGCTTTATGTAATTCATAACACATTGTAACTCATATGCCCCCCACCTGTCTGTAGACTTCTGCTCATCGAAGGCTCCATTGCACAGAAGTGGAAGGACCGTATGGGGAGGAAGGTGAGGCGTTGGGACCAGAGCCGGGGGAACTCGGGGAGAAGCAATATGCGGAGGAGCCGCCACTGATCAACCAAGACGCGTCCCTGTGCAGTGATGATCGGGTTGCAAAATTCCACCAACTTTCCCAAAATTCCAAGTTTTCTGGAATCAGGGGGGAATAAGCAAGAAATATGTAATCCTCCAACTGGGAATTCTGGGAATTTGGGGAAAGTTACCAGAATGTTGCAACCCTAAATGATGACATATGGGACAACATATGGAGATAGAAAGAAAAGTGTTTGCAGACAGAAAACTGAAATTGCACTATTGCACGTTTTATTTTTCAAAACTGTTGTAGCTGAATGTAGATTATTTTTTAGTTGTTGCTTTGTTTTGTATTATATTTGTTTATAATTCTTTTTTGAGTGTGTGTGTTTTCATAATTTTTTTTGCACAAACAAAATGTTCATTTAACAGTGCTGAGTGTGTGTACAGTTGGATGAGACTTGCGAGGGACTTTACTGGAAGAGTGACAGGGACTTTATCCTACATGGCACCCTATTAACTATATAGGGAACTTTGGACTTGGCCCAGGCTCTGGTCAAAAGTAGTGAACTATATAGGAAATAGGGTGTCATTTAGGATGCACAATGGTCTTAGCACAGCATTATGTTAGAAGCACTCTAAAGAAAAATGATGAATATTTATCTAGCAGCTAGAGACTGCACATGGGATGAAGTGGATGTCTTTAAGATACCAAAGTGCTTTTATGATGGGGTGCTCTGTAATGCTTTATTTCTTTTAAAGGAAACACAAACAAGTTGTAATCTGGCTATTTTACACTACAAGAGGATTTAACACGTTTCAAAGGAGAAAAATGAACAAAGGATGAGGAAGGTGGGAGGGAGGCAGGACATATGTTTTTGTCAGTATGCGAAGAAAAGTCAGATTGATCCAAGAAGACAGAGTATATCATGTCATTGATGACAACACAAAACACGGCAACATTGAGCTATTGAAATAATGATTGCATTACATGTAATATGTCTCCCTCTCTCTCTCTTTTTCTCTCTCTCTGGAACAAATGTTTGAATTGCTTTCTTATATGTCTCATGCTTTGGAGCTCTGATGATTTGCTAAGTGTCTTTCTTCCGGTCGTTTTTGGTGCTTCGGGTTTTTCTAAACTGAACTGTAGTTTTATACTTCTCATATACATCACTCTGGTTTGTCTTCGTACACAACATACATACATATATACATCTATGAAATGCTACCCAGCTCAATTGTGATTTTAAATCTGATTTGAGTGCTTTATTAAACATTGTCTGGCTGGTGTCATATCCAACGCATAGTCCATGGCTGTATGAGCTGTCTTGCAAATAATGTGATCAGAACATGTTTTTATTCCAAAACAATATTTTCCTCAGCAAACATGTAGGATACAGTATTACCCGTACCTGCATAGCCTAACCTACTTGAAGAACTCAACCTGACTAAATTGACCCGACTAAGCTACAACATGGGTAGCCATGACTGACTAGCCTACACACTTCAACATATTGAGAGAAGCTTGTTGAGAAGTCTGTACTGTACTGTAAATGAACAGGAGTTCAAGGAATGAAGAGGGAAGCTATATGTATGAGTGGCTACGAGGTTGAGGAAAGTCAGAGAGAGAATCTGGACTGAGGCCAAATCAGCGTACTGCTCGCCTGCTCCCTCCCAGCCTATGAAAGCATTCATGCTCTTAGTCAGAGGGAGTCTGTTTATCATCCAACAGTACAGTCTCAAAACCAAACCAATCGTCAGGGAAAGAGTGTTAGCCTCTAATGTGAAATAATGCTTGCTCGCTATGAACAGACAAAGCTTGGCCTTGCGCAGTGACAGACAGAAGCAGCAAAACAGATTCTCCTCACACTAAAAGAGGTCTACCAGTATCACATGAACCATACAAAGTTTATTAGTTTGTCAAGCAACCTAATTCAACACTCAAGTGAAGAATAGAGTGCATAGTAAAAAATGCACAATAGAACAAGAATACAATTTATAATTTAACTATTTTACTGTTGCTTACTTGTCATGTGAAACTAAATAGGAAAGTGGATATTTTATTATTTGTCACCCAGGTCAGCGATAATACTGAGGTCTTGAATGCTTCCTGGCCCACACTACTGTACGTCATCAAAGATTCTACATCTCCCTATGTGAAGTCCATAGACTAAGAATGATGATCGTTCTATTTCTATGACAACGTCATCCTGTCGGGTGCTGCCGGAACCTTATTTACAGGTGATCAGATATGAAGTGTAGGGTGAGGAGACTTAATCATGGACTCTCTGTGGTGAGTTTATGAGATAATGAAAACAAAATGAACTTGTTATAACAAGCCCACCTCGATGGTCGGTCCATGAATTGGGAGGCCATCTTCAGCCATACACACGCAGGCATGCACAGGTGCACACACACACTACTACCTCTGTCTTGTTTTAGTGCAACCGGACACTTGGGATAAATCACTCTCATAATTCATCTGTCCCACCTCCTGCATTGTACTCACGTAAATGATGCACCATATGGAAACCATCAAATCCCAGTACAGTGCAGTGAGAGATGTAAATCTTGTTTTCCGGCGTAGCCGCTCTGCTCGGGGCTGGGTTGTGTCCCAAATAGCACCCAATTCCCTATAGTGCACTACCCTATGGGCCAGAGTCAAAAGTAGTGCACTATCTAGGGAATAGGGTGTCATTTGGATACAGCTCAAGTGGTGTGAGATCATGGAAGAGGCACCACTCTGTTCCAGGCCAGCGCCTTCCTACCTCCCTAAACACATTACTGACTGGGTTTATAAGACACATATTTAATGACTTCCATAAGAGCACAGTGAGTGACACACCATCAAGCCCTACTGTACCTGCTACCTCTCGGCTGAAAGCTGGAACGATAGGTCAGATAAAGTGCACTTTTAATCACTCTTCACTCTGCAAAAGGAGTGATTTTATTTCACATTATGACTTTGCAATAATGAAATTATGCATCAACTCTAAAACAATTTAATTAGAGTTGCCATTTGTCATTCTCCTGTAGAATAAAACAATGCAATGATGCATGATGAGAAACTATTCTCTGATTCCAGAATATTCACCTCTATCTGCTCTCATTCTATCTGTTCCTCTCCTCTACCTCGCTGGGGAGACTGAGGCAGTATCTACCCGTTTCCCATGAAAGCTCAGCAGCTCTGTTTCCTGTGCTGGAGCTCAGGGGAAGGCAGGGGGAGGTGAGGGGATGGGGAGAACCCTGGGTCAAAGCCCTCGCTGGCTCAATGCTCAGAGGTTGTGGCTGGAGAGAGAGAGAGAGATGAAACGGTCCAGGGAGGAGAACACAGTGGCAACACATCAAACTCATCTCTCTCTCTCTCTCTCTCTCTCTCTTTCCATCTCTTCTCCATCTCTCTATTTCCATAGTTTCTCTCGCTCTCTCTCCATCTATTCTCCATCCCTCTCTCTCTCTCTTGCTCTCTCTCTCTCTGTCAGAAACCTCTGCTTTCTCTGTCCTCACCGGTTTGCGGTACGCACCGACCACCGTCACATAGAGAACACACTGGAACTCTCATCACCACAAGCGACCCCTTTGGACCCTTTGGAGGAGATGGCTGATCTGTTCCTTCCTCATCCTCTGGCTTTATGAGTAGAAGAGCCACATGTTAGAAGAATTAGCTAGGAAGCATATCAAGTCCAGACAAAATGTGTTTAACCAGTGTCCCAGCTGGTTCCATGGTTGCTTTTGTCCCATGTCCAATGCAAACTAACTTGCGTCAGATAAGATTTACCAGGCTGCAACAGACCCTAATTGATTATCTTGTGGTTTATCATTGGTGGAAGTGTGAACGGGCCAGACCATGGGCGTTAGAAGTGTGAAACATGAAGTTTGGGTAGATGTATAGAGACAGGTTCTGTGCTGCTGCTGTTCTGCTTATTGCCCAGGCCCAGCATGTTTAATGTTCCCCCTGGAGAGATGACCTCTACTTCCCCTGCTGATGGCTGGCTTCAACGAGGCTTCGCTGAGCCTGTTTGCTGGGCCTCGGGGTGACTGAATGATTGCTCCATGTTTATTTTCCTCTGAGAGGTGGAAAAACCCCACCCACCCGACCAACCCGGGGCCACTGGAATGGGTTGGAGCTGAGAGCTGTGGAGCAGTGTAGAGCTGGCAGCCCTTCCACCATTTCTGGCGTCAGTGAGTTGTAACACCTTATAACCACAGTGTGGTTTTTATTAGGGGAACATTGAAGTTCACGGAAAACACACAATATAACTTTGAAAGTGTACGTCATTTGAAATAACCATTAGAAAAAATATTGGAATTTTGTTTTGTGTTATAAGCTTTATAATTTCATTAGATAATAGTTCAACTGAGAGAGAGTTTGTTTTTTATTTGTAGCTACGTTCCTAAATTAATTTGCTCAAACTGTGTGCAGCAGCCACAGACTAGAATGAAAAAGGTTGGTTCACACAATGAAAAAGTGTCAAGCTAAGTAACGTACATGGGGAGTCCCGTGTGGCCCCTATCCTATCTGTTTATGTGTTTCACATAGTGGTTAGTTATACCCAGGAGCCCTCTATTCAAGTTAATGGCTTTTCTCCATCAAGTGCCTGACTTACATTCTCAATTAGAGTGCCATAAAGTTACCCACAGGCTGTAACTTCACACTGGATTACACTGAGGAAGAATAGAATATCATTTTCAATATTCATGTATTGCTTCCATCCCTCTCCTTGTCTCAAACCAGGGACTCTCTGAACACATCAACAACAGTCACCCACGAAGCATCGTTACCTATCTGTTCACAAAAGCCATGGCCCTTGCAGAGCAAGGGAAACAACCATATTAAGGTCTCAGAGCGAGTGGCATCAGTGATTGAACGCTACGTATCGTTAACTAGCTAGGCATTTCACACCGGCTACATTGAGAACAAAACAATACCTACCTGTCGAGGGACATTTTTTTTTCACCTTTATTTAACCAGGTAGGCTAGTTGAGAAGAAGTTCTCATTTACAACTGCGACCTGGCCAACATAAAGCAAAGCAGTGCAACACAAACAGCAACACAGAGTAACACATGGAATAAACAAACATACAAATCGATAACACAATAGAAAAAGTCTATATACAGTATGCGCAAATGAGGTAAGATAAGGGAGGTAAGACAATAAATAGGCCATAGTGGCGAAATAATTACAATTTAGCAATTAAACACTGGAGTGATAGTTGAAGATGAATGTGCAAGTAGAGATACTGGGGTGCAAAGGAGCAATTTTTTTTTACAAAAAATAACAGTATGGGGATGAGGTAGTTGGATGGGCTATTTACAGATGGGCTATGTACAGGTGCAGTGATCTGTGAGCTGCTCTGACAGCTGGTGCTTAAAGTTAGTGAGGGAGATATGAGTTTCCAGCTTCAGTGATTTTTGCAATTCATTCCAGTCATTGGCAGCAGAGAACTGGAAGGAAAGGCAGCCAAAGCAAGAATTGGCTTTGGGGTGACCAGTGAGATATACCTACTGGAGCGTGTGCTGCCGGTGGGTGCTGCTATGGTGACCAGTGAGCTGAGAAAAGGTGGGGCTTTACCTAGCCAAGACTTATAGATGACCTCGAGCCAGTGGGTTTGGCGACGAATATGAAGCGAGGGCCAGCCAACGAGAGCATACAGGTCGCAGTGGTGGGTAGTATATGGGGCTTTGGTGACAAAACGGGTGGCACTGTGATAGACTGCATCCAATTTGCTGAGTAGAGTGTAGGAGGCTATTTTGCATCGCCAAAGTTAAGGATTGGCAGGATCGTCAGTTTTACGAGGGTATGTTTGGCAGCATGAGTGAAGGATGCTTTGTTGCGAAATAGGAAGCCGATTCGAGATTTAATTTTGGATTGGAGATGCTTAATGTGAGTCTGGAAGGATAGTTTACAGTCTAATCAGACACCTAGGTATTTGTAGTTGTCCACATATTCTAAGTCAGAACTGTCCAGAGTAGTGATGCTGGACAGGCGGCAGGTGCGGGCAGCGATCGGTTGAAGAGCATGCATTTAGTTACTTTTAAGAGCAGTTGGAGGCCACGGAAGGAGAGTTGTATTGAGGTTAGTTAACACAGTGTCCAAAGAAGGGCCAGAAGTATACAGAATGGTGTTGTCTGCGTAGAGGTGGATCAGAGAATCACCAGCAGCAAGATGTATACATCATTGATGTATACAGAGAAAAGAGTCGGCCTGATAATTAAACCCTGTGGCACCCCCATAGAGACTGCCAGAGGTCCGGACAACAGGCCCCCCTGATTTGACACACTGAACTATGTCGGAGAACCAGGCGAGGCATTCATTTGAGAAACCAAGGCTGTTGAGTCTGCCGATAAGAATATGGTGATTGACAGAGTCGAAAGCTTTGGCCAGGTCGATGAATACAGCTGCACAGAATTGTCTCTTATCGATGGTGGTTATGATATAATTTAGGATCTTGAGCGTAGCTGAGGTGCACCCATGACCAGCTCGGAAACCAGATTGCATAGCGGAGAAGGTAGGCTGGGATTCAAAATGGTCGGTGATCTGTTTGTTAACTTGACTTTCGAAGACCTTAGAAAGGCAGGGTAGGATAAATATAGGTCTGTAGCAGTTTGGGTCTAGAGTGTCTCCCCTTTGAAGAGGGGGATGACTGCGGCAGCTTCCCAATCTTTGGGGATCTCAGACGATACGAAAGAGAGGTTGAACAGGCTAGAAATAGGGCTTGCAAAAAATGTTGTGGATAATTATAGAAAGAGAAGGTCTAGATTGTCTAGCCCGGCTGATTTGTAGGGGTCCAGATTTTGCAGCTCTTTTATAACGTCAGCGATCTCGATTTGGGTGAAGAAGAAATGGGGGAGGCTTGGGCAAGTTGCTGTGGGGGTGCAGGGCTGTTGACAGGGGTTGGGGTAGCCAGGTGGAAAGCATGGCCAGCTGTAGAAAAATGCTTATTGAAATTCTCAATTATCGCAGTTTTATCGGTGGTGACAGTGTTTCCTAGCCTCAGTGCAGTGGACAGCTGGGAGGAAGTGCTCTTTTTCTCCATGGACTTTACAGTGTCCCAGAACCTTTTGGAGTTTTGGCTACAGGATGAACATTTCTGTTTGAAAAAGCTAGCCTTTGCTTTCCTATCTGCCTGTGTATATTGGTTCCTACCTCCCCTGAAAAGTTGCATATCGCGTGGGCTTTTCGATGCTAACGCAGTACGCCACAGGGTGTTTTTGTGCAGGTCAAGGGCAGTCAGGTCTGGAGTCAACCAAGAGCTATATCTGTTCCTGGTTTTGAATGGGGCATGCTTATTTAAGATGGTGAGGAAAGCACTTTTAAAGAATAACCAGGCTTCCTCTACTGACGGAATGAGGTCAATATCCTTCCAGGAAACACGGGCCAGGTCGATTAGAAAGGCCTGCTCCTGTGCAACCAGAGACTCTGGGTTCGCGCCCAGGCTCTGTCGCAGCCGGCCGAGACCGGGAGGTCCTTGAGGCGACGCACAATTGGCCTAGCGTCATCCAGGTTAGGGAGGGTTTGGCCGGTAGGGATATCCTTGTCTTATCGCACACTAGCGACTCCTGTGGCGGGCCGGGCGCAGTGCACGCTAACCAGGTCGCCAGGTGCACGGTGTTTCCTCTGACACATTGGTGCGGCTGGCTTCCAGGTTGGATGCGCGCTGTGTTAAGAAGCAGTGTGGCTTGGTTGCGTTGTGTTTCGGAGGACGCATGGCTTTCGACCTTCATCTTCCCCAAGCCCCCCAAGTTGTCGCGATGAGACAAGATCGTAACTACTAACAATTGGATACCATGAAATTGGGGAGAAAAAAGGGGGTAAAATAAATAAATAAATAAATAAATAAAAAGAAAGGCCTGCTCGCTGAAGTGTTTTAGGGAGCATTTGACAGTGATGAGGGGTGGTCGTTTGACCGCAGACCCATTACGGACGCAGGCAATGAGGCAGTCATTGCTGAGATCCTGGTTGAAGAGAGCAGAGGTGTATTTGGAGGGCAGGTTGGTTAGGATGATATCCATGAGGGTGCCCGTGTTTACGGATTTGGGGTTGTACCTGGTGGGTTCATTGATAATTTGTGTGAGATTGAGGGCATCAAGCTTAGATTGTAGGGTGGCCGGGGTGTTAAGCATGTCCCAGTTTAGGTCACCTAACAGCATGAGCTCTGAAGATAGATGGGGGGCAATCAATTCACAATGTGGTCTATAGCAAGCGGCAACAGTGAGAGACTTGTTTCTGGAAAGGTGGAGTTTTAAAAGTAGAAGCTCAAATTGTTTGGGCACAGACCTGGATAGTAAGACAGAACTCTGCAGGCTATCTCTGCAGTAGATTGCAACTCCGCCCCCCTTTGTCAGTTCTATCTTGTTAGAAAATGTTATAGTTAGGGATGGAAATGTCAGGGTTTTTGGTGGCCTTCCTAAGCCAGGATTCAGACACGGCTAGGACATCCGGGTTGGCAGAGTGTGCTAAAGCAGTGAATAAAACAAACTTAGGGAGGAGGTTTTTAATGTTAACATGTATGAAACCAAGGCTTTTACAGTTACAGAAGTCAACAAATGAGAGAGCCTGGGGAATGAGAGTGGAGCAAGGCACTGCAGGGCCTGGATTAACCTCTACATCACCAGAGGAACAGAGGAGTGGGATAAGGGTACGGCTAAAGGCTAAAAGAACTGGTCGCCTAGTACGTTCAAAACAGAGAGCAAGAAGAGCAGGTTTCTGGGCGCGGTAGAATAGATTCAAGGCATAATGTACAGATAAAGGTATGGCAGGATATGAATACAGGGGAGGTTAACCTAGGCGTTGAGTGACGATGAGAGAGGTATTGTCTCTAGAGACGCAATTTAAACCAGGTGAGGCCACCGCATGTGTGGAAGGTGGAAGAAAAGGATTAACTAAGGCATATTGAGCAGGGCTGGAGGCTTTACATTGAAATAAGACAATAATCACTAACCAAGAAGACAATGGACAAGGCATATTGACCTTAGCGAGAGGCATGCATAGCCAAGTGATCATAGGGTCCAGTGAGTAGCTAGGCGGGCTGGAGACTCGGCAATTCAGACAGCTAGCAGGCCGGGGCTAGCAGAAGGGCCTTAGAGGGACGTCGCGATGGAAGAAGTCTGTTGTAGCCCCCTCGGGCGGTTACGTTGGCAGACCAGTCGTGATGGAACAGCAGGGGTCCGTGTAGTAAACGGGTCCAGGCCAATTGGCAAAATAGGTATAGTAGCCCAAGAAATTGGCTGATGGACCTCTTTAGCTAACAGTCCGATATGCTCTAGACAGCTAGCGGGCCGCGGCTAGCAAATGGGCATTCAGGGGAGGAGGAGCCTGTTGAAAAAAACCCTCGGGCGGATTACGTCGGTAGTCCAGTGGTGATGAATTGGCGGGGCTCCATATCGGCAGTAAAAGGGGTCCAGGCCAATTGGCAAAATAGGTATTGTAGCCCAAGGAGTGGCTGATGGACCTCTTCAGCTAGCCGGGAGATGGGCCTAGCATTGGCTAGCTCCAAGCTAATTGGTTCTTGCTTCGGGACAGAAACGTCAGCCAGGAGTAGCCACTTGGATAGCAGCTTGCTAGCTGCAATGATCCAGGTGAAAAGGTTCAGAGCTTGCGATAGGAATCCAGAGATATGGAGAAGAAGTCCGATATGCTCTGTGTTGAATCACGCTGTGCAGACTGGCAGGAGTAAAATAAAATTTGATTTGATTTGAGTTGTCCAGGCTAAAGGTTAGCTGATGACCTCTAGCAGTGACTATCTGACTACTAGCTAATAGCTAGTTAGCTGGCTAGCCTCTGTTGTGGGTTCCGGTTCTAAGGTAAAGTAAATAGCAGATCCATACCACATTGGGTGAGAGGGGTTGCAGGAGAATATGTTGAAGTTGAGTTTAAGAAAAATATTTTTTAAATGTATGCGAAGAAAATGGATATGAAAATATACAGGTGAAAGTACAGATGAAACCTAAGTGATATAAAGTAATCCAGCTGTGTGGGGACCTAGTTGAGAGAGATACATGTCATTATTATCTATTAGCCTTTTCTCTAGTCCCCCAGGATACCATACACCACACCACCCCACCCCCACACCACCACACACCCCACCCCAAACCACCCCACACCACACACACGCCGTGCCTGAGTCAGCCCTGTGTAAACAGCTGTGTTCCTGCTGTGTGCTAAAGGTCTAAGGGCCTGGGGCTGGGTTCCTACTAAGCTAACATATATAATTGTTTTAAGATAGTCATACTAAGGATCATTTAACTATTTAATTTTCAGTTTTAGGACTCCTATAAGTATAAAATGTTTAGAAGTGTCTGTCCTAAATCTGAGAGACCCATATTTAATCCCTTTTTTTGTCACTGAAGTACTTCCATATATACTTTGATAATTCTTTAAAACTGGTACTGGGTTACCTTCAGACTAGTCTTGTGAGGCTTGTGGACATGTACTTGTTCGTGAGAGTCTCACCTTTCGATGGTGGAGTCATATCAGTGTGTAGCCCAAATTGTTCGGACCCTACAGACAGAAGTTGGCAGATCGATCGGCGGTACTGACTTCAGATGACTGCCATGACACTTGTGTTTTCGTGAGAAGACTGATTCAAACACCGCTTTAGCTCTGCCATGCAAACAAAACAGATATATCTAGCTTAAACAGGCGGATCTAATGTATTTCCGCCAGAGCGAGGATATCGACTCTAAGGAGTTCATTGGTGTTGTTGTTACTCGACTGTGTTGAGTTAATTTCCGTTAACTCTCTCAGGGCTCCATTCTATCCGCATTGTGGAAATTCAGCTTTACAGCGTGATTGAAATTTAAAGGCAATGTTCCCGCTTTAGTTGAGCAGAAACTGTATTCACAGTAATTGTTGCTTATGTCGGCTGGAAAGTACCTTAAAATGTATGTTGCAAAATCTGTAACCGCTTCAGTTTTTTTTTATTGAATTGAGCCCTCAGAGTGAAAAATACATTGGAGGGGCCTCATTATCATATTTCCCAGAATGCTTTGCAGCAGGTTGCTTTTTAGAATGCTTTAATATTTACAGTATGTTTTTGCATGCACATTGACTGATTAATTTAGCTTATAATACACAAAGATAAATAACACATTTTTTTATTTTTTTTATTTTTATTATTATTATTTTTTACAATAGTGATACAAAACTTTTAACCTGCATATATTTGAAAATGTCAACATTAATCAGTCCAAAATTGCATTTTAATTCTGTCATGGAAATAATTGTATTTCCTATTACCATGTCATTTATGGTTTCTATGCCTTTGGTTTTCCATGTGGGCCAATTTATTGGTGAATTCTGAAAAGCAATCCAAGGATTGTTCCACATGGGTGTGTTTTTAGGGAGTGATATTGGTTCTTGTAGAATCCATTTCATTTTCTTCCATATTGTTATAGTGTTCTTAACTATGAAGTGAAACGATTCTGGAGATGAGCATGTACATCTTCAATTGTACCCATTGTTCCTCTTTAGTGCATTTAACTATATGTCTCAAGTAAAAGCCTTGGGTGGTGAGTTGATACAATTCCAAGTCCGGAAGGTTAAAACCACCCTCTGATTACATTTTTCTAAACCAATCCAATCTGCAAATGTTTGGACTTATTTCACCCGTTATTGAGATGGTTGTTCCAGTTTAGATGGTTTAGGTAGTCTCATATATCAGTCTTCCTACCTTGGCAGTCATTCTAACTGCAGATTGCGGATGATTAAAAGTTCCAGTCATTAGATATCCTAATTCTGTCTGGATTCCAATAGGAATGATATAACGCTTTGCAAGCCAGCATCTGCCGATAAGGGGTACAAACCATGAATTTCACAGTGGAAACCTTGTCAGTTGTCCAACTGAATGAATTCAACTGAAATGTGTCTTCCGCATTTACAGTTGAAGTCGGAAGTTTGCATACACCTTAGCCAAATACATTTAAACTCAGTTTTTCACAATTCCTGACATTTAATCGGAGTAAACATTCCCCGTCTTAGGTCTGTTAGGATCACCACTTTATTTTAAGAATGTGAAATGTGAGAATAATAGTAGAGATAATGATTTATTCAGCTTTTATTTCTTCACATTCCCAGTGGGTCAGAAGTTTACATACACTCAATTAGTATTTGGTAACACTGCCTTCAAATTTTTTAACTTGGGTCAGCTCAGGGATTCGATCCATCAACCTTCCGGTTACTGGCCCAATGCTCTATACTGGCCCAATGCTCTAAAACTAGGCTGTCGAAGTATAGCATTGTCCAAAAAAGTAATGCATTGTATAAGCTAGAGCCTACAAGTTAGGGTTATGTCTGGCCGAATAGACACTTGAACAGGAGGTGACCTGAATGGTAGCCTTGTCCAGCCAAGTTGTTCAAGGTCCACTGCGAAATTTGACATCCGTCCTGGTAAGCAGGACATCGGGATATGACTTCAAAACTGGCCACTAGGGGCAATGGTGAGCGCTATTACCATTAAATAGGCTTGGGGTTTGCAAGGACATTGTGGACGGGGATGGTGAATGGGCATAAGCTGTGAGCTCTGGCTCTGAGTGTCACGTGTTCAATTTGTTTTAACCCTATCCCGAACCTTAATCCTTACGTCAACCATTCAGAATTAATGCTTAAACTTAACTTTCGAAATTTGACATTTATGGACAAAAGTCAGATTCTGCGGTTAAACGGAGAGCTTGTTGGCCTAGTCTCCCATGACTCTCCTAAGTCTTCAATCATACTTCTACAGCTCTTGAACATGACACATTACAGAGGTACTGACATGTAGCTACACCACCTGACACCTGACAGACCACAGCAACCACTCCCCCCAACCCCACCGTACTAATGCCCAAGACAGTTAGTCAGGGCATACGTGCTCCAGCCTCTCTTAGTGCAATTATGGATATGAATGCCCTTACACATAGTAGGGTAGGCTACTCAGGAAAAGTCCACTTGGTTTTCACCTCATTAAAAGGGTATGTTGTTATTCTGTGGCAGACTGGGGGACTGGGCCATTACAGCAGGTACAGCTGTTTTAACAGTCTGGCCTGGCAGCCTGTCAGTGTGAATACAGTACACATCTGTGAGATATTTCAGGTAGATTTGCAGCTCAACACACACACACACACACACACACACACACACACACACACACACACACACACACACACACACACACACACACACACACACACACACACACACACACACACACACACACACACACACACACACACACACTCTCTCTCTCTCTCTCTCTCTTCTCCAGAGTGCACCTGCAGGGCCAGACAAGGAGGCAGACATTAGTTCTTCTCTCCCAGAACCCAGATCACGACTGCAGTGGGCTCATCAGGGTTGAATTGAAATGGAATTGACAGAAACCCTGGTTGACTCAAACACATTTTTTCTCTACAGCCTACAGGTAACTGCAAAAATAAAGAAAACACCAACATAATGTGTATTTACTCAAGTGTTTCCTTTATTTTGTCAGTTACATGTATATCGTAAGTATTTTCAAAAGTGTGTGGAGATTATTTGTACACTACATTCAAAGGGATTTATTTTGATGTTTGGTTTCTTTTGAGTCTCAGGGTTTGCCTAGTCTGCATTTTCCTTTTGTTCTTGTTGATGTCATGCTACAAGCCCTTGATGTTTAGTTCAAACTCTCACAATATGTCCATTGTGACCAGGGATAATCCTCCTGTCCAGCCCACTGGTACTGTAGGCGTGCATGTAGGCGTAATGCATGCCCAGGGACAGGGCATGCATTACATCATACAGCTAGCACAGCTCTGGGCACATATGAAAGTGCTTACAATTAGTTATCTGCTGTGGCATGGTGGAGTGAAGGTTTATGGTACTTTAAATCAAACCCTCCCACATCACCCACATGAGCTGTGGCTCTCTAGATCAGATCGAAGGGGGGATTGCTTTGGTAGTGTGTGTGTGTGTGTGTGTGTGTGTGTGTGTGTGTGTGTGTGTGTGTGTGTGTGTGTGTGTGTGTGTGTGTGTGTGTGTGTGTGTGTGTGCACGTGGAGCATTACGTTAGCATTACATTAGTCTCACAGAGGAATTGGCCCTAACAAAATGGAGGAGAGGGGCCTGGATCTGGCTTGGCAGTAGACCTAAAGCACTGAAAACATTTCAATCGGCACCTGAGAAAACATTCACATGAAATTGAAGGAGAAATGATCAAGCAAAATTGTCTGCTGCTGGAATCACAAACAAATGAAGGCCAGCCGTGGACTGAAAGACAGATTAAATAGCTACTGTAGCAGCCAGGGATGAAACATGTGTGGAGGAGCGATCTGAAGTTTTAAAAACTAGATTGTGTTTAACAAAGACATTTCCTTATCGTGCAAATAATAGAGCTGAACAGTAATGATGTTTATGCTAACTCCTGTGTAACAGTTTATGCTAACTCCTGTGTAACAGTTTATGCTAACTCCTGTGTAACTGTTGCCATGTTGGAAACCAGGAGTGTTTCAACTAGCTGCAGCAAAAGGTTACTCTGCTTACTCATATGGGACTCTTGGCTTTACTTTAATTTTAAATAGCCTTTTGCGTGCTAACTTTAAATAACGTTTCTTGGAATATGTATACACCGATTAAGACACATTGAGAAACAGATTACCCATGTATCAAGGACAAAAACGTCCGTGTGTCTGCCAGAAAAGTTAAAATAATGACTTTATGAAATTAGAACTGTGTTGAGTAAAGTGTTACAGGGAAATTAAAATTGACATCCTAAATTTACAAACAACAGCCTTATAACAATTAGTGCTGGATTCAATCTATATCTGCGAAATATTGCGGAAGATCCGCGTTAAATGTAAAGGTAATTTCCGATTGAACCGACCTATGCAGCGTTTAGTGTTAATGCAGTGTCTGCAACCACGGGAACATAGCTTTTAATTATCAATCACACTATAAAGCGGATCTTCAGACCTATGGATTGAATAGTGCCCTTAGAGGGGATTTCCACACAACATGATAATTTGGATAGCCATGGTAGCTTTGCCCTCATGTTGGTGCTAGCAAGCAAGGTAGGTAGTGCTAGGTATCAGTAAGGGCTGGGCTGCAAGTGAGCTTCAATTGGTCAATAGCATCGCAATATCGCAGAGTATTTGCATAAGGTTCAGCTTTCACCAACTTTTGTCCTGCCTTGTTCACACGTCATGCCCACGTCGCCCAACGATCCCCGCCCACTTCACTCCATTGAAAATGAATGGGACTCCGTTGTTTCGTCGCCCAGATGGTGTTATGTGGAAATGCACTGTTAGGCCTAAATTCAATCAGATCAAGCGTTAATTAACAAGCGACAGCAGATGTTTTGGGGTGATGCATTGGAGCCCTCAAATCGGTCAGCAGTTGTTCTTGCAATCATTGTCAGAAAGCCACACCCGCCCCACTTGCATTAACACTTGCATTGTTCAGAACGAGAAAGTATAGGCTGTATAGAAATAATGACATAATAGAACATCATTAAAGGAACTAATGAGGGTTTCTATCATCCTAACGGAGGTTTAGATTACATCTCATGTTCCAGTGTTTCAACATGTAAATAAGGCTGCATGGGATTACTGTTACACTGATTAGCATTAACTTTTGGGTGATTTTTCTTAATGTATTGTTTACTAACAAAGGCACACCTGAAACAATACCACCATGTACATTAGCCATTGATTTGTGCATCCCCCTACAGTAAAACTACAATTTCAATCATATTATATTTGAGTGTTGAAGGTTTTTGGACATATGTTTCTGATAAGGGCCCATGATGTTCATGAAAGCCTACCCTACGGTGTCACAGGAAATGAAGAAGGGAAAGGAGACCCAGGAGACAGTTTTTCTGTCAGCAGTTCCTTAGCGTGTGAAATACTGAGGTCAGTTATTCTTTCAGGCACTTTCTCACCACTGTCTGGCAGAGAGAGGACTTTAGATGGAGCACAGACAGTCAGAGTCATGGTTCTGGGAGCAGGCAACCTTTTGTTAGCAGATATTTGATAACACTGCACAGACGACAGGTCACCTTCATTTGTCATCCAAGAGCAATAGAGAGAAGGATAGAGAGAGGGCGGGAGAAGAAGATCTCTTGGAAGCAACAGGACCCTGGAGTGTGTCACGCTAGAGTGAACAGCCATGACATGACACTGGTAACATTGTACTGTAATTCTAGCTTCTCTACTATAAAAAGTGATACAATAACAGTCTATAATTTAAGCACAAAGTAATCTGCCCTGGAAGGGAAACTGGGTATATTTAGATAAAAAAATATATATTAACTCCACAGCAGATCATTTTCAGAGACAACCTGATTGGTCAAAAGACCAAAGTAGTGAAAAAAGATCATAATTGGGCTGCCTGTCTAAACTCAGCCCATGTGCCCTCTGAACCTGGAAATACCAACTTCTTGTTTCAAAATCAACTCAGTCAAAAGATGGCTATAATAAACTGTTCAAAGACAAAGGATGAATTCCACATTTTGTAGCTAGTACTTTGACTTACACAGAAGTACAGTCAGCTTAAAATAGTTGGGATCCTATTTTTGAAATAGACAACATACAGAACATGTATTCTCAAACTTTGTACCAACCACCGCTTGCAGAATCCTCTTACAATAAGCAAAAGATTGCTGGCATAAATAAGAACATATTCCTAATTATCCCAGAAATTGCATTGAAAAGGGGATACCTAATTAGTTGTACAACAATGCATTCAACTGAAATGTGGCTTCGGCATTTAACCCAACCCCTCTGAATCAGAGATGAACTAGCAAAAGACAGTCGGCAACTGTAGAAACATTTTATTAGACATCTTTTTTATTTAGCAAGTTTTTCTTAAATGTTAACTCTGCATTGTTTGGAAAGGGCTCATAAGTAAGCATTTCACGGTAAAGTCTACAACGATTGTATTCGGTGCAAGTGACAAATAAAATAAAATGTAATCTGAGCTAAACATGAGAAGACCAATACATTGTTATGTTGCCATCTAGTGGATACTTTTGGAACTGATGAAGTTAAATGGCATTTAAATATGCAGTGCATTTGGAAAGTATTCAGACCCCTTCCCTTTTTCCACATTGTTACGTTACAGACTCATTCTAAAAACGGATTAAATACATTATTTCCCACATAAATCTACACACAATACCCTATAATGAGAAAACAAAAACAGGTTGACATTTTTTTGCAAATGTATTAAAAATAAAAAAAACAGCAATACCTTATGTAAACAAGCATTCAGACCATTTGTTATGAGACTCGAAATTGAGCTCAGGTGCATCCTGTTTACATTGATCACCCTTGAGATGTTTCTACAACTTGACTAGAGTCCACCTGTGGTCAATTGAATTGATTGGACATGATTTGGAAAGGCACACATCTGTCTATATAAAAGATCCCACAGTTGAGCAAAAACAAAGACATGAGGCCGAAGGAATTGTCCGTAGAGCCCCGAGACAAGCTTGTGCTGAGGCACAGATCTGGGGAAGGGTACCAAAACATTTCTGCATCATTGAAGGTCCCCAAGAACACTGTGGCCTCATCATTCTTAAAATGGAAGAAGTTTGGAACCACCAAGACCGGCCAAACTGAGCAATCGGAGGGGAAGGGCCTTGGTCAGGGAGGTGACCAAGAACCTGATGGTCACTCTGACAGAGCTCCAGAGTCCCTCTGTGAAGATGGGAGAACTTTCCAGAAGGACAACCATCTCTGCAGCATTCCACCAATCAGTTATTTATGGTAGAGTGGCCAGACAGAAGCCACTCCTCAGTAATAGGCACGACAGCCTGTTTGCCAAAAGGCACCTAAAAGACTCTCAGACCATAGGAAAACAAGATTCTCTTGTCTGATGAAACCAAGATCGATCTCTTTGGCCTGAAAGCCAAGTGTCTAGAGGAAACGTGGCACCATCCCTACAGTGAAGCATGGTGGAGGCAGAATCATGCTGTGGAGATGTTTTTAGCAGCAGGGACTGAGAGACTAGTCAGGATTGAGGGAAAGATGAATGAAGCAAAGTACAGAGAGTGCCTTGATGAAAACCTGTCCAGAGCGCTCAGGACCTCACATTGTGGCGAAGGTTCACCTTCCAACAGGACAACGACCCTAAGCACATGGCCAAGACAACGCAGGAGTGGCTTAGGGACAAGTCTCTGAATGTCCTTGAGTGGTCCAGCCAGAGCCCCGACTTTAACCCGATCGAACATCTCTGGAGAGACCTGAAAATAGCTGTGCAGTGATGCTCCCCATCCAACCTGACAGAGCTTGAGAGGATCTGCAGAGTAGAATGGAAGAAACTCCTCAAATACAGGTGTGCCAAGCTTGTAGCGTCATACCCAAGAAGACAAGGTTGTAAACGCTGCCAAAGTTGCTTCAACAAAGTACTGAGCAAAGGGTCTGAATACTTATGTAAATGTGACATTTCTAAAAAAAACTGTTTTTGCTGTCATTATGTGGTATTTTGTGTAGATTGATGAGGGGAAAAAAATAATAGAATTAGGCTGTAACAAAAAAAATTGGAAAAAGGGGTCTGAATACTTCCCGAATACACTGTATATATATTTTTTAAACATGATATTTACTCAATACAAGAGTCCGTGCAAAACAACTTGAAAGGAAAAGAAGGAGTGTCTTAAAGGGACACTATTCAGCATTGTAGTTTTATTTTCAAGACTACAAGTTCCCACATAAGTTACTATCAAACATCATCCAAAGATAGTATTGTATTTTGAGTTGAAAATACCAGATTACAAAGACATTATATAAAACCGTGCTAGATTTCCCACATTTCTGGTATGACAGAAAACTTTTGCAAGACTGCATCATCCCACAACTAATCAAACCATTTCCATTCACATTTCAGTGATGGCAAACAGTAACATATTAATGAATGATGTGGAGTGAATTGGTAACATATGTTCTGTTAATTGTTTTCAGTGTACAGGATGTATTTTCTAAACTGTGTTTGTGTGTTTTACTGTATACAGAGGTTGCATACTGAACCCTACTATCAGCAGACAAACAAATAGATTGGTATCATCATAATAATAATACAACCAACACAGCCAGTACAGTGTGGTCACTTCACAGAATGAATAAAACACTGTTCACTACACTCAAATGGTTCAAGTTGAATCAACAAGAAGCATTGACATTGGCAGGCGCATTATAAACTGATAAACTGCCATTTTGTATCATAAATATAGGCATAAAATATATTGTCCCCAACCTACATCAGACAGTACATTCAGATATCAGGCAGGTCGACACCTACCATATGGACACACTTCACCTATAGAACTAGTAAAACCTAAGACAGCGAGTCAGTCTTTCCTTATCGTTGAATCAGTTGAGAAACAGGTTTGTTTTGACAGTACGACAATACTGAGGTAACCTTTCAATAACGTCTTCTTTCCTTGGCAGTAATCCTCCTTGCAGAAACATATCTCTTCTCAGAGTCTTTTTGTTTGTTAAGTGTGTGTGTGTGTGTGTGTGTGTGTGTGTGTGTGTGTGTCCATCCTTTATGTTTCCATAAGGAAAACCATCTCAGTGGAATCGACCCCCTTGAACTCACAATTCATCCTGCAGAAAGAGAGAGAAAAACAAAAAGAGAGAGAGAGATAATGTGATTGCGGTCTGATACACTGAGCAAACTCAATCCAAAGTCACTTCAACTAACTATTAGCAGTTGAAAAATATGGCACATGGAAATCATAAGAGAGCTGTTTACGGAGACAGGTGGGATGGACAGAGTAGCTGAGGGGTGGGTTTAAAAGTTAATGTTCTATAATAGTTGTGAGTGAAAACATGATGTACAAGTAATATCCATCTAGATGTAACGTATATCAAAATACTTTATTCTTGCTATGTAACTACTGTAGAAAATAAATAAAAGCCACATATGTAAAATGTAGACCCCTTCACTTTTTCCAAATGTTGTTATGTTACAGCCTTTTTCTAAAATTAATTAAATATTATTTTTGCCTCATCAATCTACACACAATGCCCCATAATGACAAATGGAAAACAGTTTTTTTTTAGAAATACCTTATTTACATAAGTATTCAGACCCTTTGCTATGAGACTCGAAATTGAGCTCAGGTGCATCCTTGAGATGTTTCTACAACTTGATTGGAGTCCACCTGTGGTAAATTCAATTGATTGGACCAGATTTGGAAAGGCACACACCTGTCTATATATGGTCCCACAGTTGACAGTGCATGTCAGAGCAAGAGCTCCGAAACAAGTCTGTGTCAAGAAACAGATCTAGGGAAGGGTACCAAAAATGTTTTGCAGCATCGAAGGTCCCCAAGAACAGTGGTCTCCATGATTCTTAAATGGAAGAAGTTTGGAACCACCAAGACTCTTCCTAGAGCTGGTGCTCAGCCAAGCTGAGCAATAGTGGGTAAAGGGTCTGAATAGTTATTTAAATCTGATGTTTCAATATTTTTTTTTATTTTGGTAAAAACCTGTTTTAGCTTTGTCATTATGGGGTAGTGTGTGTAATTTGACGAGGGGAAAAAAACAATTTAATCAATTTTACAATCAGGCCGTAACATAACAAAATGTGGAAAAAGTCAAGAGCTCTGAATACGTAACAAAATGAAAATAAGTAAAAACGTTTATTTTTGTCCTCCGAAGAGGGGTGTGGAGGTGATGGATGGGCCTAAAAAAATAAATATATATAATAATGATAATATAATGAAATAAAGTGTTAGCAGTCATCTTGCCTGAATTAGCTAAGCCAAATCCCAAAACCAAAACTCTCACCTAAAAGTCTGTGCCAGAGAATAATATATTTCCACTTGACTGCAAAAGGTAAGAGATAGCTACTAAGATTAAAAAGCAAAATGGTGATTGCAGAGTTGCTGAATTGCGTAAGAAGCTTACCTTGAAGTTGTCCGCCTTGCCCTGTAACCATGGAGATAACTGCTGGAGCCTCTGGTGGAGGACGTCTGCGATGTTGTTAGCATCCCGGCTGTTGACGTGCTCCCCTCCCTGGTCGCGCTGGGGACAGAGGGATGAAAGGAGGAAGGGGTGGAAGGATGGATGGAGGGGCTAGTTAGGGCACAGTGATCTGGGGGACTGACTCCGCCTCTCTAATAATATAAATGGTATTATTAGGCAAGAGGTCCTCAAAGGAAAAATACTACATCAAATATACAGTTAAACAAGTTTCAATAAGAATATCTAACTACTGGAACTTCTGATACATAGTAATCAAATGTATTTAACTTACAACTTGCAGCTTGTCCTCTAACAAGGACAGGAATAAGTAAGATAAGATAAGCTGCTATAATGAAAAACTATCATTGCCGCCTCTTTGTCAGGTCGTTAATATGAAGTCTTTTAAATAACTTACCTGGATAAATAGCTAACCCATTAAAAAAAGTTACCAATCAGGAGTCTCTTACCTTCTTGGTGCCCAGGTGTGGGTAGAATCGGACGCTGGGATAGGCTGTGATGCCAGCTGACTGACAGGTCTGGTAGTGGGCCTGACAGTCTACTTTCCCTGCCCTCACACTCCCTTTCACCATCTAGACAAAGAAAGATTACATCGGAAAAAGCACAATTTTCCCTATTTTCCCACTACTTTTGACCAGGGCCCATAGGGAGACCCATAACACTCTGGTCAAAAGCAGTGCACTACATAGTGAATAGGGTGCCATTTATGAAGCAACCAAAGACATGGCCGCCCAGTGAATCAACACATTAGAACCACTACATTATCCATAGGGCTCTGGTCAAAAGTAATGCACTACTGAATAGCACACAACTAAGGGCTGTTCTTAGCCAACAACGGTTAACTTAGTCACTTCAAACAGTGCAGCCCGAATAACAACAGTAGCAGCATTTGCATTTGTTTTGACATCCATAACAATGAGTTGATGAGGCAAGGTTTTGCCTGGCATAGAAAATATGCTCCCATCAGGACACTGTTGTTCAGAGGAGCTAGCCAACACAGCTAACACAATCACTTCAAACTGAAGCTGGAAAGACTGTAAACTAGCTGCGCTTCATATGGTTTTACCTGTTTTCAATTGACATTTATTTGTATATATCCATAAAAATTATGCCAGCTGATTCATGATTTCGACTGGCGGAGAAACGCTGCCTGTTTGCATCTCTCGTCCCGACTCCGACACGTTCATTACTATGGGACAGCTGGAGATCCAATTTGAATATTGAAACAATGTTGCAAATGTCCGAGAGACAGACAGCAAGGTTTATACAAATCTCCGCTGTTGAAAATGAGATGTTAGTCTAAAAGAAATGTAAGAATGTCTAGATGTTTTTATAGTGGAGATCAAGTTTATACATTGACTGGCTGGGTTGACGAGACAGTGGATTGCGCAGTCAGATGGAACAGGGTAAATAGGCATTTTAACTTCATAGATTCAGCCAGTGGTAACTTGTGGAATAGACAGAGGCTAGAATGCGGTTTTAACCAATCAGCATTCAGGATTAGACCCACCCGTTGTATAAAGTACAATAACTTCGCTCTAGCATGAACATAACAATGTATTCATATTATAAGCATGAATAGGGGCCATATTCATGAAGTGTCTCAGAGTAGATCAGTTGAGCCATTTATATCATAATAAATAAGATCAGCCTACATGGACAGGGGGTGCCTGATCCTAGATCAGCGCTCCTACTCTGATGCTTTATGAAAACGGGCCAAGAAACATGCGTTTGAGAGATGGAGGAGTGGAGAAAATATCTTACCCGAGCGAGGACCTCGAACTCTGGGGCAAAGTGCTGACATGGTCCACACCACGGAGCATAGAAGTCCACCACCCAGTGATCCTTCCCTCCTATTACCTTGTTCCTGAAGTCATCTGGAGTCAGATCCACTGATGCTCTTGGGAGAGTACTAAGACACAGACGGACACTGTATGAATTCCTTTCTGTTGACTACAAATCAGATACAAAGGTTCCAATAGTGGTGACTGTTAAAAGGCTAGGACAGAAACACAGGAGGAGAGAACTTACCCCACAGCCCAGACTTTGAGAGAGTGAGCATCTCTGTGCCAGCCGTTGTAACTCCTGGTGAGGGAAATAAAAACAGCACTCTTATTTACAGACTTTACAACATAACTTACTGTAAACTTTACAACATGTAGTATACTTTAAAACATGTAAACTTAGTGTAACCTGTAGAACACGTAAACAGTAACTATAGTAAGACTGCTTTACTTCCGGCGCCGACAGAGATGGCCGCCTCGCTTCGCGTTCCTAGGAAACTATGCAGTTTTTTGTTTTTTTACGTGTTATTTCTTACATTAGTACCCCAGGTCATCTTAGGTTTCATCACATACAGTCGAGAAGAACTACTGAATATAAGATCAGCGTCAACTCACCATCAGTACGACCAAGAATACGCTTTTCGCGACGCGGATCCTGTGCTCTGCCTTACAAACAGGACAACGGAGTGGATCCTATGCAGCGACCCAAAAAAACGACTCCGAAAAAGAGGGAAACGAGGCGGTCTTCTGGTCAGACTCCGGAGACGGGCACATCGTGCACCATTCCCTAGCATTCTTCTTGCCAATGTCCAGTCTCTTGACAACAAGGTTGATGAAATCCGAGCAAGGGTAGCATTCCAGAGGGACATCAGAGACTGTAACGTTCTTTGCTTCACGGAAACGTGGCTTACTGGAGAGACGCTATCCGAAGCGGTGCAGCCAACAGGTTTCTCCACGCATCGCGCAGACAGGAAAAAACATCTTTCTGGTAAAAAGAGGGGCGGGGGCGTATGCCTTATGACTAACGTGACATGGTGTGATGAAAGAAACATACAGGAACTCAAATCCTTCTGTTCACCTGATTTAGAATTCCTCACAATCAAATGTAGACCGCATTATCTACCAAGAGAATTCTCTTCGATTATAATCACAGCCGTATATATCCCCCCCCAAGCAGACACATCGTTGGCTCTGAATGAACTTTATTTGACTCTTTGCAAACTGGAAACCATTTATCCGGAGGCTGCATTCATTGTAGCTGGGGATTTTAACAAGGCTAATCTGAAAACAAGACTCCCCAAATTTTATCAGCATATCGATTGCGCAACCAGGGGTGGAAAGACCTTGGATCATTGTTACTCTAACTTCCGCGACGCATATAAGGCCCTGCCCCGCCCCCCTTTCGGAAAAGCTGACCACGACTCCATTTTGTTGATCCCTGCCTACAGACAGAAACTAAAACAAGAGGCTCCCACGCTGAGGTCTGTCCAACGCTGGTCCGACCAAGCTGACTCCACACTCCAAGACTGCTTCCATCACGTGGACTGGGACATGTTTCGTATTGCGTCAGACAACAACATTGACGAATACACTGATTCGGTGTGCGAGTTCATTAGAACGTGCGTTGAAGATGTCGTTCCCATAGCAACGATTAAAACATTCCCTAACCAGAAACCATGGATTGATGGCAGCATTCGTGTGAAACTGAAAGCGCGAACCACTGCTTTTAATCAGGGCAAGGTGTCTGGTAACATGACCGAATACAAACAGTGCAGCTATTCCCTCCGCAAGGCTATCAAACAAGCTAAGCGTCAGTACAGAGACAAAGTAGAATCTCAATTCAACGGCTCAGACACAAGAGGCATGTGGCAGGGTCTACAGTCAATCACGGACTACAGGAAGAAATCCAGCCCAGTCACGGACCAGGATGTCCTGCTCCCAGGCAGACTAAATAACTTTTTTGCCCGCTTTGAGGACAATACAGTGCCACTGACACGGCCTGCAACGAAAACTTGCGGTCTCTCCTTCACTGCAGCCGAGGTGAGTAAGACATTTAAACGTGTTAACCCTCGCAAGGCTGCAGGCCCAGACGGCATCCCCAGCCGCGCCCTCAGAGCATGCGCAGACCAGCTGGCCGGTGTGTTTACGGACATATTCAATCAATCCCTATACCAGTCTGCTGTTCCCACATGCTTCAAGAGGGCCACCATTGTTCCTGTTCCCAAGAAAGCTAAGGTAACTGAGCTAAACGACTACCGCCCCGTAGCACTCACTTCCGTCATCATGAAGTGCTTTGAGAGACTAGTCAAGGACCATATCACCTCCACCCTACCTGACACCCTAGACCCACTCCAATTTGCTTACCGCCCAAATAGGTCCACAGACGATGCAATCTCAACCACACTGCACACTGCCCTAACCCATCTGGACAAGAGGAATACCTATGTGAGAATGCTGTTCATTGACTACAGCTCGGCATTCAACACCATAGTACCCTCCAAGCTCGTCATCAAGCTCGAGACCCTGGGTCTCGACCCCGCCCTGTGCAACTGGGTACTGGTCTTCCTGACGGGCCGCCCCCAGGTGGTGAGGGTAGGCAACAACATCTCCTCCCCGCTGATCCTCAACACTGGGGCCCCACAAGGGTGCGTTCTGAGCCCTCTCCTGTACTCCCTGTTCACCCACGACTGCGTGGCCACGCACGCCTCCAACTCAATCATCAAGTTTGCGGACGACACAACAGTGGTAGGCTTGATTACCAACAACGACGAGACGGCCTACAGGGAGGAGGTGAGGGCCCTCGGAGTGTGGTGTCAGGAAAATAACCTCACACTCAACGTCAACAAAACTAAGGAGATGATTGTGGACTTCAGGAAACAGCAGAGGGAACACCCCCCTATCCACATTGATGGAACAGTAGTGGAGAGGGTAGCAAGTTTTAAGTTCCTCGGCATACACATCACAGACAAACTGAATTGGTCCACTCACACAGACAGCATTGTGAAGAAGGCGCAGCAGCGCCTCTTCAACCTCAGGAGGCTGAAGAAATTCGGCTTGTCACCAAAAGCACTCACAAACTTCTACAGATGCACAATCGAGAGCATCCTGGCGGGCTGTATCACCGCCTGGTACGGCAACTGCTCCGCCCTCAACCGTAAGGCTCTCCAGAGGGTAGTGAGGTCTGCACAACGCATCACCGGGGGCAAACTACCTGCCCTCCAGGACACCTACACCACCCGATGTCACAGGAAGGCCATAAAGATCATCAAGGACATCAACCACCCGAGCCACTGCCTGTTCACCCCGCTATCATCCAGAAGGCGAGGTCAGTACAGGTGCATCAAAGCTGGGACCGAGAGACTGAAAAACAGCTTCTATCTCAAGGCTATCAGACTGTTAAACAGCCACCACTAACATTGAGTGGCTGCTGCCAACACACTGACACTGACTCAACTCCAGCCACTTTAATAATGGGATTGATGGGAAATGATGTAAATATATCACTAGCCACTTTAAACAATGCTACCTTATATAATGTTACTTACCCTACATTATTCATCTCATAGGCATACGTATATACTGTACTCTATATCATCGACTGTATCCTTATGTAATACATGTATCACTAGCCACTTTAACTATGCCACTTTGTTTACATACTCATCTCATATGTATATACTGTACTCGATACAATCTACTGTATCTGCCTATGCTGCTCTGTACCATCACTCATTCATATATCCTTATGTACATATTCTTTATCCCCTCACACTGTGTACAAGACAGTAGTTTTGGAATTGTTAGTTAGATTACTTGTTGGTTATTACTGCATTGTCGGAACTAGAAGCACAAGCATTTCGCTACACTCGCATTAACATCTGCTAACCATGTGTATGTGACAAATAAAATTTGATTTGATTTGATTTGACTGAAAGAACAGTAAGGTACATACTGGTATATGTCTCGTCGGTTGGCGTTCTGAGGGTAGAGGCGTATCTCAGGGTAGGCTCTGACACTCTCTCCTTGGCAGAAGGAGTGGTGTTTCTGACAGTCTACCGTCCCCACCTTTATCATACCATTCACCGCCTGAGAAGAGACATCAACAGACAGAAAACCAGGGAGAAAACAAATGATTCGCTAGAGTGAATTAACATTTAAAAAATCTTGACAAATGCATTAAGTTGGATTTGTTGATTACACCCACCCACCCTAGAATTAAATGAGATAATGCTAATATTTTATCTTGATAGATATCATGTATCTCTCCATCTATGCTAGATTCAAGCCCTCAATATCCCTCAACTACCCTACTGAACTTACCTGTGCCATTCTCCTCCACTCCGGCAGCAGGGCCCACACCAGGGGGCAAAGAAGTCTACCATCCTACTGCCTATTACCTAGTAGGTATTCTATACAGCCTATAGCCTACCACCCTACAATCCACTACCTACCCGTGCCATCCTCCTCCACTCGGGCAGCAGGGCCTGACAGGGCCCACACCACGGTGCATAGAAGTCCACCATCCAGGTCTCGCTGTGTTTTCTCCTCTTCACCAGCTCTGCAAAGCTGTCTGGGTCCATGGTCACCACAGTGGGGTCGACCAAGTCCTGGAAGAGTGGGAAGAAAGAGGAGTCACTACAGTAGGGATGTACTGTATAACAGTAACAGACAATTAAGGCTATTGGAGAGTGCTACGTTTCCTTCACAAGGTACATGAAGTAACTATGAGTCTCTTAGTTTTAAACTTCTGTGGCACTATAAGCACTGGCTAGAAAGGAGATGGACCGATACTGTGAACTAGGCTAATGGTAAGCTTCTCACCTGTATGAACTCCAGGATTCCGTCAGCAGAGTGATGT
Source organism: Oncorhynchus clarkii lewisi (assembly GCF_045791955.1). NCBI lineage: Eukaryota > Metazoa > Chordata > Actinopteri > Salmoniformes > Salmonidae > Oncorhynchus > Oncorhynchus clarkii. The sequence continues at coordinate 31,640,456 of NC_092168.1, read as the reverse complement.
CCCTCGTACTCATGGATGGAGGACTTGTTAAAGATTACCGTGGTCGGGTAGGCATGGATATTATACTGAAAACACAAACACAACATCACTGGTAGCTAGTAGTACTTTCGATTAAATATCAAGGTGGTTGCGTAGGCGTGGACCTAAAACAGGCACATAGGACATACAGTACGTTAAATAACTGTGGTAGCCACTGCCACTTTAAGTTATCCATCAAAACCACAAACACATTTAATTTGGTTCATACTCAGGGATGTGATCAGGATATAAAATAGAACATCTTTATTTTGGCCAGGAAAAGTGGATACTGAGTTCACCACACAATCACAGGTGACAGGGCTGGAATGATGGCCCTACGGCTAGCCTTGCTACAACACAGCCAGAGGAATGATAGCCCTACGGCTAGCCTTGCTACAACACAGCCAGAGGAATGATAGCCCTACGGCTAGCCTTGCTACAACACAGCCAGAGGAATGATAGCCCTACGGCTAGCCTTGCTACAACACAGCCAGAGGAATGATAGCCCTACGGCTAGCCTTGCTACAACACAGCCAGAGGAATGATAGCCCTACGGCTAGCCTTGCTACAACACAGCCAGAGGAATGATACAACGGCTAGCCTTGCTACAACACAGCCAGAGGAATGATAGCCCTACGGCTAGCCTTGCTACAACACAGCCAGAGGAATGATAGCCCTACGGCTAGCCTTGCTACAACACAGCCAGAGGAATGATAGCCCTACGGCTAGCCTTGCTACAACACAGCCAGAGGAATGATAGCCCTACGGCTAGCCTTGCTACAACACAGCCAGAGGAATGATAGCCCTACGGCTAGCCTTGCTACAACACAGCCAGAGGAATGATAGCCCTACGGCTAGCCTTGCTACAACACAGCCAGAGGAATGATAGCCCTACGGCTAGCCTTGCTACAACACAGCCAGAGGAATGATAGCCCTACGGCTAGCCTTGCTACAACACAGCCAGAGGAATGATAGCCCTACGGCTAGCCTTGCTACAACACAGCCAGAGGAATGATAGCCCTACGGCTAGCCGTGCTACAACACAGCCAGAGGAATGATAGCCCTACGGCTAGCCGTGCTACAACACAGCCAGAGGAATGATAGCCCTACGGCTAGCCGTGCTACAACACAGCCAGAGGAATGATAGCCCTACGGCTAGCCTTGCTACAACACAGCCAGAGGAATGATAGCCCTACGGCTAGCCTTGCTACAACACAGCCAGAGGAATGATAGCCCTACGGCTAGCCTTGCTACAACACAGCCAGAGGAATGATAGCCCTACGGCTAGCCTTGCTACAACACAGCCAGAGGAATGATAGCCCTACGGCTAGCCTTGCTACAACACAGCCAGAGGAATGATAGCTCTACTATGCCTATATGCCATACAGCCCAGAGGAAACAGTAAAAATGCTACCGGAATAAATAAAAACGGCTTTGTTGATACTAGTCATACTAAGTCTATTGAATGAAACGCTTATTATTTACTTCAATCATGAATACCTTCATTATAGTGAGAAATTATGTCATACAGTAGGGCCATGATTTGGGGACAACTCTGGGAGCAACAGAGCATGGCTGGCTCTGCAATTCTAGCCTAGTTGGCAGTCTTCTTAGCTAACATTCCACTAATTTTACACCGCATCATATGCACACGACATGGAGTACAAGAAGTAGAATGCTAGCTAAACAGACTGGCAACCAGGCTCTCTCAATACATCTAAGCAGATATTGTGGAATACATAGAAGAATAGCACATCTAGGGGGTTTGAGTTTGGTATGTTCTCCGACACTCACCATGCTGCAGAGTCTCTCGTGCACGGTGCAGTCCAGCGTTCCAAACTTCATCTGACCAAACAGCTGGATCGAGGCTTTCCTCAGCTCAGGGAGGAGAGCACGACAGGGAGGACACCACTACAAGGTAACCGTATATTAGTATTTGTTCATGGACCTCACCCAATGTCTCAGCCAACTCAACAGGATCTAGTCCACTTTACACAACTAAAGTCTGTTTACTTTCAGGGATTAATGTTAGTCACCAACAGATTATTATTTTAATAGCCACACCTAGTTTATGACTACCAACCCGTAGCACTCACATCTGTAGCCATGAAGTGCTTTGAAAGGCTGGTCATGGCTCACATCAACAAACACACTATCCCAAACACACTAGACCCACTCCAATTTGCATATCGCCCCAACAGATCCACAGATGCAATCTTTATTGCACTCCACACTGCCCTTTCCCACCAGGACAAAAGGAACACCTATGTGAGAACGCTATTCATTGACGACAGCCCAGCGTTCAACACCATAGTGCCCTCAAAGCTAATCACTAAGCTAAGGACCCTGGGACTAAACACCTCCCTCTGCAACTGGATCCTGGACTTCCTGACGGGCTGCCCCCAGGTGGTGAGGAACAATACATCCGTCATGCTGATCCTCAACACGGGGGCCACTCAGGGGTGCGTGCTCCTGTAGTCCCCTCCTGTACTCCCCGTTCATTCATGACTGCATGGCCAGGCACGACTCCAACACTATCATCACGTTTGCCGATGACACAACAGTGGCCTGATCACCGACAACAACGAGACAGCCTATAGGGAGGTCAGAGACCTGGTCGTGTGGTGCCAGGACAACAACCTCTCCCTGAACGTGATCAAGACAAAGGAGACGATTGTGAACTACATGAAAAGGAGGACCGAGCACGCCCCAATTCTCATCGACAGGGCTGTAGTGGAGCAGGTTGAGAGCTTCAAGTTCCTTGGTGTCCACATCACCAACAAGCTAAAATGGTCTAAACACACTAAGACAGTCGTGAAGAGGGCACGACGAAATCTATTCCCATCATGAGACTGAAAAGATTTGGCATGGGTCCTCAGATCCTCAAAAGGTTCTACAGCTGCACCATCGAGAGCATGGTTGCATCACTGCCTGGTATGTCAACTGCTTGGCCTCCCACCGCAATGCACTACAGAGGGTAGTGCGTACGGCCCAGTACATCACTGGGGCCAAGCTTCCTGCCATCCAGGACCTCTATACCAGGTGGTATCAGAGAAAGGGCCAAAAAATTGTGAAAGACTCCAGCCACCTTAGTCAGACTGTTCTCTCTGCTACCGCACGGCAAGCGGTACCGTAGCGCCAAGTCTAGGTCAAAAGGGATTCTTAACAGCTTCTACCCCCAAGCCATAACTCCTGAGTAGCTAATCAAAGGGCCACCCAGACCCCTCTTTTATGCTGCTGCTACTCTGTTTATTATCTATGCAAAGTCACTTTAACTCTACCTACATGTACATATTACCTCAATCACCTAGACTAACCGGTGCCCCCGCACATTGACTCTGTAAGGGTACCCCCTGTATATAGCCTCGCTATTGTTATTTTACTGTTGCTGTTTAATTATTTTCAACTTTTATTTTATATTTTTGACTTAATACTTATTTTTTCATTGTTGGTTAAGGGTTTGTAAGTAAGCATTTCACTGTAAGGTCTACACCGGTTGTATTCGGCGCATGTGACAAATACAATGTGATTTGATCTTTCAAAGATCGATAAGCAAGTAGAGTATTAGTCACTAACATTAGGCTGATACTTACAGGAGCAAAGAAGTCAACTAGCCAGGGCTCCTTTCCATCACTGGGGAAGTTCTCTGGTCTCAGAGTGGTGACATGGGCGCTGACACTCTCCTTAGCAAATGCTATGATGTTATACAGCACATCCTTCCCTGGGAGAACAGAAACAGTTTATTTGCCATTTATAAGAAATAGATTGCAAATCTTACTCACTCAAGCTCTCATGAAACACAAAACAAATTAAAAAATAATTTTTGTTAAACTAGGAAAGTCAGTTACGAACAAATTCTAATTTATAATGACAGCCTACCCCGGCCAAACCCGGACGACGCTGGGCCAATTGTGCGCCGCCCTATGGGACTCCCAATCACGGCCGGATGTGATGCAGCCTGGATTCAAACCAGGTACCATTGAGATGCAGTGTCTTAGACCACTGCACCACTCGGGAGCCCCCCCGAGTAGATATACAAATGTGCATATGTATAGAACAACCAGTGAAAAGGAATGCCAAGTGAAATACCCAAATCGATTGAGTTTGAATAAGACGCTGACTTACCATGGTGGATCTCAAAGTCATGAATCCCAAGGCCTTTGAAGACAGCGATACAGGGCTTTTGAATGTAGAAGGAGACACATAGTTCTGAGTCAGTAAGGCAGTCCACCTTTCCCACCTGAGAAAAAGCACAGAGTACTGGCAGTATTAAACATCCATACTGAATCAGTGACGTGAATGAACAGTGAATCAGAGCGATATTCATTGTGGATTTCAGACCTTACCTGCATGTGGGCTGCCTTTAGAAGAGCCTTGAGCTTCTTATACTCATGAGATGCCATGGTCTTCTGTCCGAAAGAAAAACTGACCAGCCACCGATGATGGGCCAGTTTACTCTACAGAGACCGATGGAGAATAGAATAGAACAGAATAACTGTATTTTTCCTAAATATTTCAGCATCACCACTACAGGTGTTTTCCTCAACTGAAATCATGTCAGACAACAGATTATTTCATGTCAAATATATGTGGTTATTTTTAGTAGGTTATTATTATATATATATTATTACTAGGAAGAGGAAAGAACATCAGGACACCACTCAAACATCCACAACATTCGAGTCTGCCTCCAACAACCGAGTCTGCCTCTCACAGATTGGACAGCACAGAGGACTCTGCACTAAGACATAACCCCCCCAGGCACAATAAATATATGGTGGTACAAGATGGCAATACAGATGATTTTTACTGTACCTTAGATTTGATTATTGGGTTATTATTACTGTACCTGGAAGGTTTCCTTAGTAAGAGCCTCCAGGTCAGGCAGATGCTGCATCACCTCTCCATAGATCTCTCTGGTATCCAAACTCTGCAGGAACTGTTGTTGTGATGAAACCAATGTTTGTTGTAAATCTGGGCTTTCAGAAAAGTCATGATTCTATCATCTCATGTCAATAAAATAAAAAGTGTTCTCTAAGCCATGTATGGTGAGGCTTCTTGATAAACCCATCCTGGGTTTCTCATTCTCACTTACAAATACATTTCATGTTATGCTTTGTTTTTAGTGTACGCAAACAAAACTAAAACATGAGCCTCTCTTACCAGCACGCTGCCCTTGTTCTTCAGTGAACTGCCGGGGGGGAAGAAGGCTGTGGTGCTGGTGGTCACCTCAAAGCTGTCACACAACTCAGCCTGTGTTGAGCAGTCCATCCAGCCCACGTTCACTAGACCTTCCTGAAGAGAACACAAGAGAAGAGACATATTTCAGTCACAATAACAATGTATGCTCATGGGAAGGTAAACATACAGCATGGGTTCAATGAGGACTTACCAACATTCCTGCTAATTTTTGCCTCGTCTGTGACTCTAGACAGTCTATGAAGAGATCAAACACAGATCATATTTTAACTGTATAGAAAATACAATTCCTACCATATTGGTTTCACTACTTCTGACTAAAAGTCTCTATTTGTAAACATGACAAAGCATCTCAACGTAACCCTTAACAGCTCGTCTTACCTCCAGAGTCAGCACAGAAGGTGATCAGCCATCCAACTCCAGATGAAAATGCTGCCTCAATCTCAGTGAAGACATTGCCTTGCCACAGCTCTGTAACTCTGCTCTTCACAAATTGCATGCCAAACTTAGTCAAACTCTCCTTGGCCCTATCTCCAAAGTATTTCTCTGGATTCTATTGGGACGACAGAAAGGGATGCGTTTTAGAGGGTTGTTCCTAACACCATGAGCGATACGTAGCCTGTTTAAAACAGATTGAACGATGTGCTAAAACCATGGTGAGCGTAGTATTCAGTCTGGTTTAACCAGGCTACGTGATGCATGACAGAGCTATCCTAAAAGACAGCTGTGAGGTTTCTCCTACCATTCCAGCTTTGTAAATGTAGAGGCTGGGGTAGCTGTTGATGCCTTTGCTGCGACACAGTCTGTTGTTGTCTCCACAGTTCACTGCTCCTATCCTGATCACTCCATCCATCTCCTTAGCAAACTCCCTCCACTGCGGACACACACACAAAGTAACATAATATGTTGAAATATTAAACATAGATGACAATTATCAAAAGATAAATGAAGACGACTTAAACAAAGGTACCATCTGCAATATCTACCACTGTTCGATGGACATTTTAATTAAGTATATGAAACAACCAATGAATAGCATAAAATATTGCAGAATGCACTTTTACAGTGAGTGAGGAAAGTATTACCGTGGGAGCCAGCTCGTGACAATGATGGCAACGAGGGAAGTAGAAGTTGACAAACCAGAGTTCCCCGGAGTTCACTGCTGCATCTATAGTAGTAGAGTCAGTATCATAACAACAAACAACAAGAAAGGATGGCTCTGAAGGTTCGGAATAGTGTGACATCACTTACCGAAGTCTCCCCTATCTAAAGTGACAATCTCTAGGTCATCATCGTAGATACCTGCAGAAAGAGTAAGATGACAAGTCACACCAACATCCTGAGGAAATGACTGAAAATGTTGCATGTTAGCAGTGGCCCATCAATCCCCTTTCTTCATATTTCTTGGCAATGTTTATATTTCACATTCTTAGACTACTCCAAAATAAAAATGATTTACCAAATTCATTTCTATAGTAGTTCCAGCTCTCATATCGTCCTCCTCCCTGCTGCTCATCCTGTAGACCCTTCTCTCCATACTTGTCATACTTCTTCCTCAGATCGTCATCCTTCAGAACTTCATAGGCTCGGGTTACCTTCAGGAACTTGTCATGGGCAGTTTCATCATGCTGGACAATGAGAGCAACAAATTAAGTAAAGGACTTTGTAGAAAATATCTAGCCTGCTACCAGACGTGGTTGTGCTGTTTTGTTGTGACAATGACCATAGAATTAAGAAAAATAGCAAAAACAGATCTGGGACCAGTCTAGGAAATCACCAGTATGTTGTGATATGTTAAAGCCAATGATAAGTTACATTTTAACATGTTATAACACACACAGTCAAAAGTTTGGACACACCTACTCATTCAAGGGTTTTTCTTTATTTTTACTATTTTCTACATTGTAGAATTATAGTGAAGACATCAAAACTATGAAACAACCCCAAAAAGTGTTAAACAATTCTTCAAAGTAGCCACCCTTTGCCTTGATGACAGCTTTGCACACTCTTGGCATTCTCTCAACCAGCTTCATGAGGTAGTCACCTGGGATGCATTTCAATTAACAGGTGTGCCTTGTTAAAAAAGTTAATTTGTGGCCTCCCGGGTGGCGCAGTGGTCTAGGGCACCAGAGACTCTGGGTTCGAGCCCAGGCTCTGTCGCAGCCGGCCGCGACCGCAAGGTTCATGGGGGGACGCACACCAATGTGTCGGAGGAAACAGCGTGCACCTGGCGGTCATATTATGGCAAGAACAGCTCAAATAAGTAAAGAGAAACGACAGTCAATCTTTACTTTAAGACTTTAAAAACGTTAAGTTTCTGCGGCCGCAAAAACCATTAAGCGCTAGGAGGAAACTGGCTCTCATGAGGATCGCCACAGGAAAAGAAGACCCAGAGTTACCTCTTCTGCAGAGGATGCATTCATTAGAGTTTACAAGCCTCAGGAATCTGCAATTAACTGCACCCAAGATTGCAGCCCAAATAAATGCTTCAGAGTTCAAGTAACAGATACATCTCTACTAGAGGTCGACCGATTATGATTTTTCAATGCTGATACATATTATTGGAGGACCAAAAAAAGCAGATACCGATTAAATCGGCCTATATATATATTTTGTGGCAAAGAAGGGGGTCGAGTGGTAAATGTCAGATATGTGAACTAATAAAGGGGCTCTGCCCTATCACTAAAATGGCCACCCCGATCAGAACTACAGATCACAAAATGTCCGACTGCCAAAACTACAATTCTCAGAAGCAAGGGGAACCCTCAGAAGGTGGGGCCGATCCACAGATAAGGGGTCAAGACAAACCAGGAAGAGAGAGAGAAAGGGCTGGAAGGATCTGTGAACCATAGATAAAGATATATATATATATATATATATATATATATATAGGCTGGATTTACCATGTATGAGCTGACTGTTTGGACTTACCTGTTGGCGTTTGGACCTCGACCTACCGAAAACCTGATTCGTGTACCGAACCCTGCTATCCTTGACCTTGCCTGCGGCCTGGGTGGACCAGAACGGAGATACAAGCACACAGGTTATTTCCTGTTCGAAATAACTCTGTGATTTTGCTGACAGTTTCCCACTTAATTTGTGACAAACGCTCCTAATCTTGAAGAGATTTGCCACAATATATATATTTGTTGTAATTGTCATTATTACAATACTGAATGAACAATGAACACATTTGAACTAAAATCTATTTAGTCTTAAATAAATAATGAAACTTGTTCAATTTGGTTTAAATAATGCAAACACAGTGTTGAAGAAAGTAAAAGTGCAATATGTGCCATGTAAAAAAGTTAACGTTTAAGTTCCTTGCTCAGAACATATGAAAGCTGGTAGTTCAATATTTCCAGTTCTTCAATATTTCCAGTTAAGAAGTTTTAGGTTGTAGTCATTATAGGAATTATGACACATTGACTATTTCTCTCTATACCTTAGTATTTCTCTCTAGTACTTTAGTATTGCCAGCCTAATCTCGGTAGTTGATAGGCTTGAAGTCATAAACAGCGCTGTATGTCAAGCATTGCTAAGAGCTGCTGGCAAATGCAGTAGTGCTGTTTGAATGAACGAGCCTGTTGCTGCCTACCACCGCTCAGTCAGACTGCTCTATGAAATAATAGACTTCATTATAATATAATAAACACAGAAATAAGAGCCTTTGGTCATTAATATGGTAAAATCCGGAAACTTTCATTTAGAAAACAAAACGTTTATCCCCAAGTCTAAATATTGCTGTTACATTGCACAACCTTCAATGTTTGTCATAAATACATACAATTCTGGCAAATTAATTCTGGTCTTTGTTAGGAAGAAATGGTCTTCACACAGTTTGTAAAGAGCCAGGCAGCCCAAACGGTTGCATATACCCTGACTCTGCTTGCACTGAACGCAAGAGAAGTGAAACAATTTGCCTCATTAACATTGCCTGCTAACATGAATTTCTTTTAACTAAATATGCAAGTTTAAAAAATATATACTTCTATGTATTGATTTTAAGAAAGGCATTGATGTTTACGGTTAGGTACATTTGTGCAACAATTGTGCAATTTTGTTAAAACTTTACTCGTTTGGCGAAGTTGAAGTAGGCTGTGATTCAATAATAAATTAACAGGCACGGCATTGATTATATGCAACGCAGGACAAGCTAGTCAACCTAGTAATATAATCAACCATGTGTAGTTAACTAGTGATTATGTGAAGACTGATTGTTTTTTATAAGTTAAGTTAAATGCTAGCTAGCAACTTACCTTGGCTCCTTGTAGCCACAAGGTCCTTTGGACGCAGCACTCACGTAACAGGTGGTCAGCCTGCGATGCAGTTTCCTCGTGGATTGCAATGTAATTGGCGCCCAAAAAGTCTGATTGCCGATTTGTTATGAAAACTTGAAATCGGCCCCAATTAAATCGGCCATGCCGATTAATCGGTAAACCTCTAATTTCAACATTGACTGTTCAGAGGAGACTGCGTGAATCAGGCCTTCATGGTCAAATTGCTGCAAAGAAACCACTATTAAAAATGACACCAATATGAAGAAGAGACTTGCTTGGGCCAAGAAACACGAACAATGGACATTACACCGGAGGAAATGTGTCCTTTGGTCTGGAATCCAAATTGGAGATTTTTGGTTCCAACCACGCCGTGTCTTTGTGAGATGCGGTGTGGGTGAATGGATGATCTCCGCTAGAGGTCGACCGATTAATCGGAATGGCCGATTACTTAGGTCCGATTTCAAGTTCATAACAATCGGAAATCTGTATTTTTGGACATTTTTATATTTTTTACACCTTTATTTAACTAGGCAAGTCAGTTAAGAACACCTTCTTATTTTCAATGACGGCCTAGGAACGGTGGGTTAATTGCCTCGTTCAGGGGCAGAACGACAGATTTTCACCTTGTCAGCTCGGGGGATCCAATCTTACAGTTATAGTCCAACGCAATAACGACCTGCCTCTCTCTCGTTGCACTCCACAAGGAGACTGACTGTTACGCGAATGCAGTAAGCCAAGGTAAGTTGCTGGCTAGCATTAAACTTATCTTTAAAAAAACAATCAATCAATCATAATCACTAGTTAACTACACATGGTTGATGATATTACTAGATATTATCTAGCGTGTCCTGCGTTGCATATAATCTGACTGAGCATACAAGCATACAAGTATCTAAGTATCTGACTGAGTGGTGGTAGGCAGAAGCAGGCGCGTAAACATTCATTCAAACAGCACTTTCGTGCGTTTTGCCAGCAGCTCTTCGTTGTGCGTCAAGCATTGCGCTGTTTATGACTTCAAGCCTATCAACTCCCGAGATGAGGCTGGTGTAACCGAAGTGAAATGGCTGGCTAGTTTGTGCGCGTTTCAAACGTCACCCGCTCTGAGCCTGTGGTTGTTTCCCTTGCTCTGCATGGTGGTGTTGTCGTTGTGTTCCTGGTTCGAGCCCTGGGAGGAGCGGGACGGAAGCTATACTGTTACACTGGCAATACTAAAGTGCCTACAAGAACATCCAATAGTCAAAGGTTAATGAAATACAAATGGTATAGAGGGAAATAGTCCTATAATTCCAATAATAACTACAACCTAAAACTTCTTACCTGGGAATATTGAAGACTCATGTTAAAAGGAACCACCAGCTTTCATATGTTCTCATGTTCTGAGCAAGGAACTTAAACGTTAGCTTTCTTACATGGCACATATTGCACTTTTACTTTCTTCTCCAACACTTTGTTTTTGCATTATTTAAACCAAATTGAACATGTTTCATTATTTATTTGAGGCTAAATTGAACTTGATGTATTATATTAAGTTAAAATAAGTGTTCATTCAGTATTGTTGTAAATGTCATTATTACAAATAAATAAAAACATTTTTTTTATTTTAAATCGGCCGATTAATCAGTATCGGCTTTTTAAGTCCTCCAATAATCGGTATCGGGTGAAAAATCATAATCGGTCGACCTCTAATCTCCGCATGTGCATTTCCCACCGTAAACCATGGAGGAAGAGGTGTGATCGTGTGGGGTGCTTTGCTGGTGCCACTGTCAGTGATTTACTTAGAATTCAAGGCACACTTAACCAGCAGGGCTACCACAACATTCTGCAGCGATAAGCCATCCCATTTGGTTTGGGCTTAGTGGGACTACCACTTGTTTTTCAACAGGACAATGACCCAACACACCTCCATGCTGTGTAAGGGATATTTGATCAAGAAGGAGAGTGATGGAGTGCTGTATCAGACGACATTGCCACCACAATCACCCGACCTCAACCAAATTGAGATAATTTGGGATGAATCAGACCGCAGAGTGAAGGAAAAGCAGCCAACAAGTGCTCAGCATATGTGGGAACTCCTTCAAGACTGTTGGAAAAGCATTCCAGATGAAGCTGGCTGAGAGAATGCCAAGAGTGTGCAAAGCTGTCATCAAGGCAAATTGATTTGTTTAATTTAACTTTTTGTTACTACATGATTCCATTTCTGTTATTTCTTAGTTTTGATGTCTTCCAACAATACAACATAGAAAATAGTAAAAATAAAGGAAAACACTTGAATGAGTAGGTGTTCTAAAACTTTTGACAGGTAGTGTATATCTATCTATAGGGCAGGCTACTCACTGGGTTTTTATCCGGGTGCATGATCAGAGCTAGCTTTTTGAAGGCTTGTCGTATCTCTCTGGTTGTGGCTTCTCTGGACACCTTCAATAACTTATAGTAATCCTCATCAGAGGACACAGAAGCTACCAGACAACTGAAGACAATCAGTGATCCCAGCAACATCCTGCTCCAAGGCATCTGCTGATTCTGAACTTGACAAGCTTGTCGTGATTTTCCTGGCGGTAGAGATTCCATTGCCACAGGTCTCAGTTAACACAGTGTTTCAGTGCTGAATCTCTGAAGTTGTTAGTGTCACACACACACCTCACGCTAGGTAGGATAAGATCACAATAATTCCAAAGTGATTTTTCAGAAAGTGTTCTCAACTAGAGACATGATTGCATGGTGACAAAATGTGCCAAGTTAGCAAGCTAAAACAAATGAAGCTAGCCAACTAGCTACGAACACAGATGTAACACTTATTTAAAATCAGATTCTTGTTTCTTCGCAGAAACGCCAGATCATAATCATAAAATAAATTACTTATTTAAAAGCGGTTCTGTAAAGCTAGCTAGCTCTATCGGTAGAGCCCACACTAGCTGCCTAACAAGTAACATTAGCTAGCTAAGTTAATGTTATTGCAGCTACCTACCTCATCATTGAGATCAGATATTTTCTCTACGCATTATCTATGAAATGCACATATCCTGAAATCTTGCAAATTAACGTTACCTTGACCGAGTGAATTGTTGGCCCACTTCTTATCCGGGTTTGGGTCCGGGAGTCGCCGGGTGGTAAGTGTTGAGTTGGCTAAACTAACTAGAATCTTCACGGTGGTTGAGTGACGTAATCACGCCCGGAAACAGAGCCTCTGCCCATAACGGTTGTCACTAGTTACCACCAATGGTTACCACAGCCCCAAAAACTATATCGTAAAAATTAATTTGCTTTTTGATCTTAATTTAAGGTTAGGGTTAGGATAAGGTTGGAAGTGTGGTTAACGTTACGGTTAAAGCTGAGGTTTAAAATCACCCCATCTCTCTCTGCATGTCTCATTGTACCCTGATAGGCCTGTATCCCTCCGATCCCCTTGTTCGACTTCACAAGCAACCTTTTCATTAACAGTGTTTTTGAGCTATAGGCTATACAGTGTTCCACAACAAGAAACATACTGTATAATGAGTTGCAGTCAAACGTTTGGACACACCTACTCATTCCAGGGTTTTTCTTTATTTTATTATTTTCTACATTGTAGAAATAAGTGAATAAATCAAAAATATGAAATAACACATATGGAATAATGTAGTAACCAAAAAAGTATTAAACAAATCAAAATATATTTGAGATTCTTCAAAGCAGCCAACCTTTGATTCTTCAAAGTAGCCACCTGGAATGTATTTCTGGAATGTAATCAACAGGTGTCCCTTGCTAAAAGTTAATTTGTGGAATTTCTTTCCTTCTTAATGTGTTTGAGCCAATCAATTGTGTTGTGACAAGGTAGGGGTAGTATACAGAAGATAGCCCTATTTGGTAAATTACCAAGTAGATATTACGTCAAGAACAGCTCAAATAAACAAAGAGAAACGACAGTCCATCATTATTTTAAGAAATGAAGGTCAGAACACTTAAATTGCAGTCGCAAAAACCATCAAGTGCCACGATGAAAATGGCTCTCACGAGGGCCACCACAGGAAAGGAACACCCAGAGATACCTCTGCTGCAGTGGATAAGTTCATTAGATTTACCATACTCAGAAATTGCAGCATAAATAAATGCTTCACAGAGGTCAAGTAACAGACACATCTCAACATCAACTGTTCATAGGAGACTGCGTGAATCAGGCATTCATGGTCGAATTGCTGCAAAGAAACCACTACTAAAGGACACAAATAAGAAGAAGAGACTTGTGTGAGCAAAGAAACATGAGCAATGGACATTAGACCGGTGGAAATGTGTCCTTTGGTCCAAATTTGAGATTTTTGGTTCCAACCGCGACGTGTCTTTGTGTGACGCAGAAGGTGAACGGCTGATCTCTGCATGTGTGGTTCCCACCATGAATCATGGAGGAGGAGCTGTGATGGTGTTGGTGTGCTTGGCTGGTAACACTTGTGATAGTAAAATTACATATTTACAGTGCCTTGCAAAAGTATTCGGCCCCCTTGAACTTTGCGACCTTTTGCCACATTTCAGGCTTCAAACATAAAGATATAAAACTGTATTTTTTTGTGAAGAATCAACAACAAGTGGGACACAATCATGAAGTGGAACGACATTTATTGGATATTTCAAACTTTTTTAACAAATAAAAAACTGAAAAATTGGGCGTGCAAAATTATTCAGCCCCTTTACTTTCAGTGCAGCAAACTCTCTCCAGAAGTTCAGTGAGGATCTCTGAATGATCCAATGTTGACCTAAATGACTAATGATGATACATACAATCCACCTGTGTGTAATCAAGTCTCTGTATAAATGCACCTGCACTGTGATAGTCTCAGAGGTCCGTTAAAAGCGCAGAGAGCATCATGAAGAACAAGGAACACACCAGGCAGGTCGTATGTTGCACAAATCTGGCCTTTATGGAAGAGTGGCAAGAAGAAAGCCATTTCTTAAAGATATCCATAAAAAGTGTTGTTTAAAGTTTGCCACAAGCCACCTGGGAGACCAAACACCAAACATGTGGAAGAAGGTGCTCTGGTCAGATGAAACCAAAATTGAACTTTTTGGCAACAATGCAAAACGTTATGTTTGGCGTAAAATCAACACAGCTGAACACACCATCCCCACTGTCAAACATGGTGGTGGCAGCATCATGGTTTGGGCCTGCTTTTCTTCAGCAGGGACAGGGAAGATGGTTAAAATTGATGGGAAGATGGATGGAGCCAAATACAGGACCATTCTGGAAGAAAACCTGATGGAGTCTGCAAAAGACCTGAGACTGGAACGGAGATTTGTCTTCCAACAAGACAATGATCCAAAACATAAAGCAAAATCTACAATGGAATGGTTCAAAAATAAACATATCCAGGTGTTAGAATGGCCAAGTCAAAGTCCAGACCTGAATCCAATCGAGAATCTGTGGAAAGAACTGAAAACTGCTGTTCACAAATCCTCTCCATCCAACCTCACTGAGCTCGAGCTGTTTTGCAAGGAGGAATGGGAAAAAAATTCAGTCTCTCGATGTGCAAAACTGATAGAGACATACCCCAAGCGACTTACAGCTGTAATCGCAGCAAAAGGTGGCGCTACAAAGTATTAACTTAAGGGGGCTGAATAATTTTGCACGCCCAATTTTTCAGTTTTTGATTTTTTTAAAAAGGTTTGAAATATCCAATAAATGTCGTTCCACTTCATGATTGTGTCCCACTTGTTGTTGATTCTTCACAAAAAAATACAGTTTTATATCTTTATGTTTGAAGCCTGAAATGTGGCAAAAGGTCGCAAAGTTCAAGGGGGCCGAATACTTTCGCAAGGCACTGTACCTGATTTGTTTGATATGAATAGTTACCAATTAATACTTAACAAATAGGAGGATGTTTCTGTCCTGTTAGTGTCTGTTTTTATGTTATCCAATCCATTCCCTGTCTTAGGTCAGTTAGGATCACCACTTTATTTTAAGAATGTGAAATGTCAGAATAATAGTAGAGAGAATGATTTAGTTCAGCTTTTATTTCTTTCATCACATTCCCAGTGGGTCAGATGTTTACATACACTCAATTAGTATTTGGTAGCATTGCCTTTAAATTGTTTAACTTGGGTCAAACATTTCAGGTTGTCTTCCACAAGCTTCCCACAATAAGTTGGGTGAATTTTGGCCCATTCCTCCTGACAGAGCTGGTGTAACTGAGTCAGGTTTGTAGGCCTCCTTGCTCGCACATACTTTTTCAGTTCTGCCCACAAATTTTCTGTAGGATTGAGGTCAGGGCTTTGTGATGGCCACTCCAATACCTTGACTTTGTTGTCCTTAAGCCATTTTGCCACAACATTGGAAGTATGCTTGGGGTCATTGTCCATTTGGAAGACCCATTTGCGACCAAGCTTTAACTTCCTGACTGATGTCTTGAGATGTTGCTTCAATAAATCCACATAATTTTCTTACCTCATGATGTCATCTATTTTGTGAAGTGCACCGGTCCCTCGTGCAGCAAAGCACCCCAACAACATGATGCTGCCACCCCCGTGCTTCACGTTTGGGATGGTGTTCTTTGGATTGCAAGCCTCCCCCTTTTTCCTCCAAATGTAACGATGATCATTATGGCCAAGCAATTCTATTTTTGTTCATCAGACCAGAGGACATTTCTCCAAAAAGTATGATCTTTGTCCCCATGTGCAGTTGCAAACCGTAGTCTGGCTTTTTTATGGCGGTTTTGAAGCAGTGGCTTCTTCCTTGCTGAGCGGCCTTACAGGTTATGTCGATATAGGACTTGTTTTACTGTGGATATAGATACTTTTGTACCTGTTTCCTCAAGGTCCTTTGCTGTTGTTCTGAGATTAATTTGCACGTTTCGCACCAAAGTACATTCTTCTCTAGGAGACAGAACGCGTCTCCTTCCTGCGAGGTATGACGGTTGAGTGGTCCCATGGTGTTTATACTTGCATACTATTATTTGTACAGATGAATATGGTACCTTCAGGGATTGGACCAGAATTGTGGAGGACTAACATTTATTTTCTGAGGTTTTGGCTTTTTCCTTTGGATTTTCCCATGATGTCAAGCAAAGAGGCACTGAGTTTGAAGGTAGGCCTTGAAATACATCCACAGGTACACCTTCAATTGACTCAAATTATGTCAATTAGCCTATCAGAAGCTTCTAACGCCATAACATAATTTTCTGGAATTTTCCAAGCTGTTTAAAGGCACAGTCAACTTAGTGTATGTAAACTTCTGACCCACTGGAATTGTGATACAGTGAATTCTAAGTGAAATAATCTGTCTGTAAACAATTGTTGGAAAAATGACTTGTGTCATGCACAAAGTAGATGTCCTAACCGACTTGCCAAAACTATAGTTTGTTCACAAGAAATTTGTGGAGTGGTTGAAAAACGAGTTTTAATGACTCCAAACTAAGTGCATGTAAACCTCTAACTGTACACATGGTTAGCAGATGTTAATGCGAGTGTAGCAAAATGCTTGTGGTTCTAGTTCCGACCATGCAGTAATAACCCACATGCAGATGACAGGATGAACCGAGAGTGACTTATGATGCTCCTTGGTCTGCATGAGGGGGGTTGAACCAACCATGACTGAGCATTGTTAGTGCCAGCTATATACAGTACTCTGCATTTGTGTAAAGGTTAGGTTACTTGGTCCAACACTCAAGGGTGTGGGGTCGACCAGCCTCATTATTGCAATAATTAAGCAATATTAAATAAAGATGATTGGCTGAAGAAATTACCAAATCTCTCTCAGTACTAAATTTCCATGACACACTGTCAGTGATTTATTTAGAATTCAAAGGTACACTTAAACAGCATTGCTACCATAGCACTCTGCAGCGATACGCCATCCCATCTGGATGCACTTAGTGGGACTATCATTTGTTTTTCAACAGGACAATGACCCAGCACACCTCCAGGCTGTGTAATGGCTATTTGACCAAGAAGGAGAGGGATGGAGTTCTGCATCAGATGACTTGGCCTCCACAATCACCCGACCTCAACCCAATTGAGATGTTTTGAGATGAGTTGGACAGCAGAGTGAAGGAAAAGCAGCCAACAAGTGCTCAGCATATGTGAGAACTCTTTCAAAACCTTTGGAAAAAAATTCCAGGTGTAGTACCCCAATAGGGAACAGATAGTTTGGATCTGTACAGAAAAAAAGAGTGGAGATAGCATTTAAAATACATAATGTCAAACTGACTGGCTTTATTCTTCAACCATTTTTGTTCAAGTGGTGAGGTTGCAGATGTTATATTTCGCTATCAAAACAAGGGTAAAGAGATAGGATAATATGTGTGTGATCTCTTTTGAAACATTTTTATGTTATCTTCCAGAAAGTGTTGTGTTACCTGTAGGCTGTAG
Source organism: Oncorhynchus clarkii lewisi (assembly GCF_045791955.1). Lineage (NCBI taxonomy): Eukaryota > Metazoa > Chordata > Actinopteri > Salmoniformes > Salmonidae > Oncorhynchus > Oncorhynchus clarkii. The sequence continues at coordinate 31,622,628 of NC_092168.1, read as the reverse complement.
TGTGAAGGAGGCAGAAGGACTGCCTCTGTCGCTGGAAACCTTACACGTGTAATGGATGGAAAAGTCTTCCTCTTCCACCGTCAAGAAATTCAAATTACGCTCCAACTATACACCCTCCTCTTCTCTCCACTCCCTGGTTTAGGGGGAGGGGAAGAGAGGGAGAGAAGACAGACAAGTTCCCCCTTGTGAACACACAATCAAACCATCATGGCCACAGTTAAGATAACCTATACTGTTATTGGTGCCGGAGGGGATGGCTGCCGTTTTATGGGCTCCTATCCAACTGTGCTACTTTGTGTGTTTTTTTGCATTGTTTGTAACTTATTGTGTACATTGGTCTCTTATGAACAAAAAGTGCTTCTGGATATCAGAAGAGCGATTACTCACCTCGAACTAGACAAAGATTTTTACTTTAATAATTCTTCTGCAAAGGATATACTGTTTCTCCGAGACCAGGCCCAAATCCCCGTCATTCGTGTGAAGAAAAGACCGCGGTACAGGGGATGGAGATCAGGGTGCCTTGTGAGAATTCGTCAGCGAGTGAGTAACCTGCCTCTACTATCCATTATTTTGGCCAACATGCAATCACTGGAGAATAATCTGGATGAGCTCCATTCGAGACTATCCTACCAACGGTACATTAAAAACTGTAATATCTTATGTTTCACCGAGTCGTAGATGGACGACAACAAGGATAATATTCAGTAAGCCGGGTTTTCCGTACATCCGCAGGACAGAACAGCTACGTCCGGTAAGACGAGGGGTGGTGGTGTGTGTCAATTTGTCAATAACAGCTGGTGTATGATGTCTAATATTAAGGAAGTCTTAAGGTATTGCTCGCCTGAGGTAGAGTACCTCATGATAAGCTGTAGACCACACTATCTTCATTTATATTTTTCGTAGCCATCTATTTACCACCACAAACTGATGCTGGCACTAAGACCGCACTCAACGAGCTGTATAAGGCCATAAGCAAACAAGAAAATGCTAATCCAGAAACGGCTCTCCTAGTGGCCGGGGACTTTAATGCAGGCAAACTTAAATCCGTTTTGCCTAATTTCTACCATCATTCACTAACATTTTCAACCTCTCCCTGACCGAGTCTGTAATACCTACATGTTTCAAGCAGACAACCACAGTCCCTGTGCCCAAGGAAGCGAAGAACAACCTGCCTAAATGATTACCGCCCTGTAGCACTCACGTCGGTACCCGTGAAGTGCGTTGAAAGGCTGGTCATGGCTCACATCAACAACATCATCCCGGAAACCCTAGACCCACTCCAATTCGCATACCACCTCAACAGATCCACAGATGACGCTATCTCAATTGCACTCCACACTGCCCTTTCCCACCTGGACAAAAGGAACACCTATATGAGAATGCTGATAATTGACTACAGCTCAGCATTCAACACTATAGTGCCCACAAAGCTTATTACTAAGCTAAGGACCCTGGGACTAAACACCTCCCTCTGCAACTGGATCCTGGACTTCCTGATGGGCCGCCCCCAGGTGGTAAGGGTAGGCAACAACACATCTGACACGCTGATCCTCAACACTGGGGCCCCTCAGGGGTGCATGCTTAGTCCCCTCCTGTACTCCCTGTTCACCCACGACTGCGTGGCCATGCACGCCTCCAACTCAATCATCAAGTTTGCAGACGACACTACAGTGGTAGGCTTGATTACCAACAACGACGAGACGGCCTACAGGGAGGAGGTGAGGGCCCTCAGAGTGTGGTGTCAGGAAAATAACTTCACACTCAACGTCAACAAAATGAAGGAGATGATCATTCAGGAAACAGCAGAGGGAGCAGCCCCCATATCCACATCGACGGGACAGTAGTGGAGAAGGTGGAAAGTTTTATGTTCCTCGTTGTACAATCACGGATAAACTGAAATGGTTCACCCACACAGACAGCGTGGTGAAGAAGGTGCAGCCGCGCCTCTTCAACCTCAGGAGGCTGAAGAAATTTGGCTTGTCACCAAAAACACTCACAAACTTTTACAGATGCACAATCGATAGCATCCTGTTGGGCTGTATCACCGCCTGGTACGGCAACTGCTCCGCCCATAACCGTAAGGCTCTCCAGAGGGTAGTGAGGTCTGCACAACGCATCACCGGAAGGCAAACTACCTGCCCTCCAGGACACCTACCTGCCCTGCAGGACACCTACACCACCTGATGTCACAGGAAGGCCAAAAAGATCATCAAGGACAGCAACCACCTGAGCCACTGCCTGTTCACTCCGGTGCCGGATGAATGACCTACACACAATCAAACCATCCGGCGCCGGATGACGCGCCGGATGAATGACCTACACACAATCCAACACATCATTAAGTTTGCTGATGATACAACAGATGATATAGCCTATAGAGAGGAGGTCAGAGACCAGTGTGGTGCCAGGACAGCAACCTCTCCCTCAATATGAGCAAGACAAAGGAGCTGATCGTGGACTACAGGAAAAGGAGGGCCGAACAGGCCCCCACTAATATTGAAGGGGCTGTAGTGGAGCGGTTCGAGAATTTCAAGTTCCTTGGTGTCCACATCACCAACAAACTATCACGGTTCAAACACACCAAGACAGTCATGAAGAGGGCACGACAACAGCTTTTCCAACTCAGGAGACTGAAAAGATTTGTCATGGGTCCCCAGATCCTCAAAAGATTCTACAGCTGCACTAGCGAGAGCATCCTGACCGGTTGCATCACCGCCTGGTATGGCAACTGTGGTAGCAGAATTACAAGATTGTTATATTTATGCACCAAATGATTGTTTTATGAAATAGAGTAAGGTTCTTAGAACTCTCTCTCTCCCTTTCTGAGTTAACTGAGAGGAGTCTTTTTGAAGCTCGGGCTGGCAGCTGATTAAGTGATGGCTTGGTGATTTAAAAACCTACAGCTGGCATTCCATAGATCAGATGTGGTGGGTGTCACCGAGATATAGATAGCCCGGAGGAACAGAACCAAGGCCTCAGTATTTCTAATCTGGCATCTGTGAGACAGCACCAGAGGGAGATGACCACAGGATGAACCCAAAGTGGCTTATGGTGCCCCCCAATCTGTATGGGAGGGGTTGAACCAGCTATGACTGAACAATCTTGGTATCAAGCATATAAGGAACAGCATGGTCTGTAAAGGGTAGGCTGCTGGGCACAACAGTCAAGACTATTGGGCTGACAGGTCTTAATTATTGCAATAATTAATCGATATTGAATAAAGATGACTGTTTGTTTTTACACTGCTGGTACCCTCTGTTTATTATCTATGTATAGTCACTTTACTCCTACTGTACCTACATGTACAAATGACCTCGACTAACCTGTACCCCTGCACATTGACTCAGTACTGGTACCCCCTGTATATAGCCTCATTATTGTTATTTTATTGTGTTACTTTTCATGACATTTTTTACTTCAGTTGATTTAGTAAATATAACTCTATTTCTTGAACTGCATGATCGGTTAAGGGCTATAAGGGCTTGTAAGTAAGCATTTCACGGTAAGGTTGTTGTATTAGGAGCTTGTGACAAATACAATTTGATTTGATGTTGTGAAGTTTCAAAGCAAGCACTATGTATTCAGGGATATGGATCCTATCTTAATCTTAGTGGTATACCTGATACGATACCAACAGTTTAGATACTATACAGTAGAACAATGCAGCAAACACTGCATTACACAGTAAGAACCTCATAGCTGCACCATCGAGAGCATCCTGATTGGTTGCATCACCACCTGGTATGGGAACTGCTCAGCCTCCGACTGCAAGGCATTGCAGAGGGTTGTGCATACAGCCCAGTACATCACTGGGGCCAAGCTTCCTGCCATCCAGGACCTATATACTTGGCAGTGTCAGAGGAAGGCCCAAAGTCATAGACTGTTCTCTCTGCTACCGCACGGCAATGGTACCGGAGTGCCAAGTCTAGGTCCAAAAGACTCCTTAACAGCTTCTACCCCCAAGCCATAAGACTCCTGAACACCAACTGAAATTATTTGTATTATTTTCTTATTTTTCTTTTTTCTTCTTTAAAATATTTATTTTTTAAATTTATTTTTTACATCAGTTTATTTTAGTAAATACTTTCTTAACACTTGTTTTTCTTAAAACGGCATTGTTGGTTAATGGCTTGTAAGTAAGCATTTCACTGTTGTATTCGGTACGTGACAAATAGCATTTCATTTAATACCAACGGGCAAGCATGGTGATGGTATTTAGATGGTTTGGATATGCTTCAGGACCTGGACGACTTGACTTAATACAAGGAACCATGTATTCTGCTCTATATCAGAGAATTCTACAGGAGAGTGTCATACCATCCGTCTGTGAGTTGAAGCTGAGGTGCAGCTGGATCATGCAGCAAGACAATGATCCAAAACACACAATCAAGTCTACATGAAAATTGTTGAAAAGCAACACATTTGTAGAATTCTTATTGTGATGCTGTTGTGTTGTCTCAACTTACCTTTGTGATTCCTGAAAGACGCGCTCTGAGATAATTTTGGAAATTGAGTTCTCTCGCGCTATCCAATTCAAATTTGCACAATGTTTATTCCCCACACTCGGGACAAACACCCGACACATCTTACTGAAGGAAGAACCTAGGGGACAAACATTGAATTCTTTATTTGCATCGTGAATTAAAAGACCTGTACAAACTCACGCACACACATATACAGTACATGTTCTATAGTGGCTTACTCACCCAAATCTGCTTTGATGATCTCATTGGCATGTTCAACCACTTTGGGCTCTAGGCAATACTCCACTGAAATGATGACAATGATTCAAAAACATCATAGACAGACAGAAATATGCAGTCACATGACCCTATTGAAAATTGCCCTTTCTAAGCTCTCACAGAGCAAAGTTTCAAAGCAGCCTCTATGAAATCATAACCTCTGATTCAGGGTCATATACAATGCCTTCAGAAAGTATTCACACCCCTTGACTTTGTACACATTTTGTTGTGTTACAGCTTGAATTTAAAATTGATTCCATTTAGATTATTGTATCACAGGCTTACACACAATACCCCATCATGTCAAAGTGGAATTATGTTTTTCAAAATGGTTACAAAAAATGAAAAGCGGAAATGTCTTTAGTGGAACTAAGCATAACTAAGTTCAGGAGTAAAATTTTTCTGAACAAGTCACAATAAGTTGCATGGACTCACTCCGTGTGCAATAATAATAATAATACATTTTAATAGATGTTTGAATGACTACCTCATGTCTGTACCCCACACATACATTACAGTACAATTACATGTAAGGTCCTGTCACGTCCTGACCTTAGTTCCTTTTGTATGTATCTGTTTTACGTTGGTCAGGGCGTGAGTTGGGGTGGGCATTCTATGTTTTGTTCTATGTTTGTATTTCTATGTGTTTGGCCTGGTATGGTTCCCAATCAGAGGCAGCTGTCAATCGTTGTCTCTGATTGAGAACCATACTTAGGCAGCCTGGTTTCGCCCTTGAGTTGTGGGTAGTTGTTTTCTGTCTCTGTGTCTGCACCAGACAGAACTGTTTCGTGTTGGTCTATTTTTGTTATTTTGGTCGTAGTGTTCTGAGTTAAAATAAATATACATCATGAACACGTACTACACTGCACTTTGGTCCTCTTCACCTTCTTCAACCCACGACAGCCGTTACAGGTTCCTCAGTCGAGTAGTGCATTTCAAACATAGATTCAACCACAAAGGCCAGGAAGGTTTTCCAATGCCTCGCAAAGAAGGGCAACTATTGGTAGATGGGTAAAAAAATAAAGCTGGCATTGAATATCCCTTTGAGCATGGTGAAATAAGTTCAGGAGTAAAATTAATTATACTCACTGCAAAGACACAGGTTGTCGGAGAGGAAGGAAACCGCTTAGGGATTTCGCCATGATGCCAATGGTGACTTTAAAAAGTTACAGAGTTTAATGGTTGTGATAGGAAGAAACTGAGGATGGATCAACAACATTGTAGTTACTCCACAATACTAACCTGATTGACAGGGCTCATGAAGGAAGCCTATACAGAATAAAAATATTCTAAAACATGCATCCTGATTGCGACAAGGCACTAAAATAATACTGCAAAACATGTGGCAAAGCAATTCACTTCTTGTTCTGAATACAAAGTGTTATGTTTGTGGAAAATCCAATGCAACACATTACTGACTACCACTTTCCCTATTTTCAAGCATAGTGGTCGCTGCATCATGTTATGGGTATGCCTGTAATCGTTAAGGACTGGGGAGTTTTTCATTATAAAAAGAAACGGAATTCAGCTAAACACAGGCAAAATTGTGGAGTAAAACCTGGTTCCGTCTGCTTTCCAACAGGCACTAGGAGATGAATTCACCATTCAGCAGGTCAATAACCTTAAACACAAGGCCAAATCTACACTGAAGTTGCTAACAAAGAAAACTGTGAATGTTCATGAGTGAATGATTTACAGGTTAGAATTAAATCTGCTTGAAAATCTATGGCAAGACCTGAAAATGGTTGTCAAGCAATGATAAACAACCAGTTTGACAGCTTAAAGCATTTTGAAAAGAATAATGGGGAAATGTTGCACAATCCAGGTGTGGAAAGCTCTTAGAGACTTACCCAGATAGACTCACAGCTATAATCGCAAAACAAAGGTGATTCTAACATGTATTGACTCAGGGAGTTGAATACTTATGTAGATTCTTGACAAAAAAAATGACAATTAAATCAATTTTAATCCCACTTTGCAACACAACAAGTTGTGGAAAAAGTCAACGTGTGTGAATACTTTCTGAAGTTACTGTATCTGGTAATGGCTGTGGTAAGGATTGGGGGTATATGGTAATAATCTGATCCTTGATCTGTGGTTAGGGACAACTTTTATGAGCTGTGCCAGCGATACTCACCGTCCACCATACCGTTGATGGTCTCTGAGATCCTGCTGCTGAACCCTTCCAAGTTAAAGGTCATGGTGCAGGTGTAGAACGCATGATCCTCAAGGGTGACCACTTCTACTCGGAGTAACTCCATAGTACTGTGACTGACATAACTAAACCTGTTCCACAAGGGATCATCTTCCACAATGGGTTCACAGCCCTGACAGGGTTAAAATAGAAATGCACACTGAAAGGTAGTGGTAATGGAATATTGCTTATAGTACAAAATTAATACACAATTCAATTACAGATAAGTTCTGATAATGTCTTACCTTAGAAGAACTACTCTCAGAACAATTCAATACAGGACAATATGTGAGAGCAATGAACAATGTAAAGGGTATGTGCAGTACTGTGCCTGTTGGAACATTGTCTCAAATGTAGTCACAAGTTTTCACTAGTAGTAATAACCCTACATTCCTATAGTTTTAAACACAAATTAAGCATACATTGAGACTGACTGGATGGCTGAAAAGAAAGAGTTCAAACAGACTTTCCAGCACTGTCAGGAAAGGGCAGACTGGGACCAGAAATCCGCACGGGCGTTTCTGACTCACCGGACCATTTTTCCCTTGAGGCCCGACATTGGCCCATTTTCTTTCCTTGAGGCCCCCAAAAGGCCAGTTTTTGTCATTGTGGCCCCAATTATTAGCCAGATAATTATATTTTTGTACAAAAAAAACTAGTTAGACAATTCCATTGGGCTAAAAATGGACCAGCCCATCCACCATTTTCTCAAAAGGCCAGATGGCTAGTCCGCCCCTGCTGTCAGGCGTCCCCTCTCAACACTCTCCTATTGCACTGCACTGTCTGTTTACCCCATTGGACTCACCTTGTACCACTGGATGGAGTAGTTGTCTACTTCCCTGATATGGTCACTCAATGGGCAGTTCAGGACAGAGTTGGCTGTCTTGGTCAAGACCTGTTGGGCCTTTTCTGGTCGACCGCATTCTTCTGGGTTGGTGTGGTTCACAATCAGTAAGGCAACCTTCTTGTAGCACTCAGAGGGTAGTCTGTTATCAACGGTAACAGGAAAGATTTACACCACACACTCATATACACACACATATACACACACACAGCAGACAAATGTATAGCCCCTACCTCACAACACACTCATAGTCTCCAGCATCTTCCATCGTGATGTTAAAAATCCAGAGTGTCTTCCCCCGCACCAGAATATTTCCTGTCTCCCTGGTCAGCTCTGTCCCAGTCCTTAGGTAATACCATGAGATGTTATAGGGGATGCTGCGGTTGTCAGACACGTTGAGGTCCAACAGGGTGGATGTCAACATGGCAGCATCGCCGGAAACTGAAAAGACCCACTCAGTCTCTCGTCCTTTGTCCTCACAGAGCTCTGCACACAAAGAGTATATAGAGTAAAGATAAACATGCAGTACAGGAACTGTTTGAGGACCACCATCTTATTTAACTTTTCTAGGATAGGGGGCAGCATTTGGAATTTTGGATGAAAAGCATGCCCATATTCAACTGCCTGCTACTCATCCCCAGAAGATATGATATGCATATTATTAGTAGATATGGATAGAAAACACTCTGAAGTTTCTAAAACTGTTTGAATCATGAGTATAACAGAACTTATGTAGCAGGCAAAACCCCGAGGACAAACCATTCAGATTCTTTTTTTTTTTAGGTCACCCTCTTTTCAATGGGTTTTCATTGGGAATACAGACTGGCTTGCAGTTCCTACCGCTTCCACTGGATGTCACCAGTCTTTAGAAATTGGTTGATGTTATTACTTTGTTTAATGAAGAAGTACGGCCATCTTGAACGAGGTTCACTTCATGTGTACTGTTTGATAGAGGCGCATGACCAGAAAGCATGCTTCAGTTTATTTTCTTCCTCTATTGAACACAGATCATCCCGTCTTCAATTTGATCGATTATTTACTTTAAAAAATACCTAAAGTTGTATTACAAAAGTAGTTTGAAATGTTTTGGCAAAGTTTACAGGTAACTTTTGAGATATTTTGTAGTCACGTTGCGCCAGTTGGAACCGGTGTTTTTCTGGATCTAACGCGCCAAATAAATGGTTTCTAAAACTGTTTGAATCATGTCTGTGAGTATAACAGAACTTATTTAGCAGGCAAAACCCCGAGGACAAATCATTCAGATCTAACGCGCCAAATAAATGGACATTTTGGATATATATGGAAGGAATTAATCGAAAAAAATGACAATTTGTGATGTTTATGGGACATATTGGAGTGCCAACAGAAGAAGCTCGTCAAAGGTAAGGCATGATTTATATTTTTATTTCTGCATTTTGTGTCGCGCCTGCAGCGTTGAAATGTTTTCTCTCTTTTGTTTATGGAGGTGCTAATGGCCTCATTTGCTTTTGCCGAAAAGCCTTTTTGAAATCTGACATGTTGGCTGGATTCACAACACGTGTAGCTTTAATTTGATATCTTACATGTGTGATTTCATGAAAGATTGATTTTTATAGGAATTTATTTGAATTTGGCGCTCTGCATTTTCTACCGTCCCACATATCCCAGAGAGGTTAATGAGGCCACCTCTTAAAGAACAGAATATATTGGGGAAATGATGCACACCAAAAAAGTATGCAATTATTATGCGTGTCATGTAGTATGCATAGACAGAGTTTTTACAGAGAGGGTCCTTTCAAAATATATCTCTTCACAACAAATGTTCATTTTTTTATTAACACTAATGGTGTTAAATCAATACTGAAATTGTTGAGTCTGTGGACCCGTATAGACACCAAAACAGTGTTAAATTAACAGACCATTTAGTGTAAAGCATTATTCAAATATTTCCCACAGTGTCTTGCCTTTCGAGCAAATTGTAGAGTTACCACCCATGACTGTATTTGTTAGTGACAGAGAAATTATTATTGTATTCATCCATTTTTGTTCCTTAGGATTTCAAAAAGTGAGATCCGAAGTGAATATGTTGTCATAAAAAAATAATGTTTCATAACACCTTAGTTTGCAGACATAGTTTTAACCTAATACAGGGGCCTGAAACTCATACACGTCACTTTGAACTAAAACCATGCCCATCATCGTATTTCCCGGCATGCTATATTTCAGGATTATTTTTTTATTACATTTTTTGTTTCAATATTGTTGTGACTTGACTATCATTAATGTGATGACTGTTATTTATCGAATGAACAAACTATGTTCAATTGTTATTCGATTTAAAATAATCATGTAACAATTTGGGACACCACAGAAGAAGTTGTTTAACAAGATAGCATCTCCTGAAATAAACTCAAAGATATATATATGAATGATATATCGATAACAGTCACTTAGTAACCATTACCTCATATCAGTCCCATTCTGAATGTCGCATACTTCCGGCGCGGACAGAGATGGCCGCCTCACTTCGCGTTCCTAGGAAACTATGCAGTTTTTTTTTTTTTTACGTGTTATTTCTTACATTGGTACCCCAGGTCATCTTAGGTTTCATTACATACAGTCGAGAAGACCTACTGAATATAAGAGTAGCGTCAACTCCCCATCAGTACGACCAAGAATATGACTTTCCCGGAGCGGATCCTGTGTTCTGCCTTTCACCCAGGACAACGGAATGGATCCCAGCCTGCGACCCAAAACAACAACGTGGTAAAAGAGGCAAACAAAACGGTCTTCTGGTCACGCTCCGGAGACGGCACATCGCGCGCCACTCCCTAGCATACTACTCGCCAATGTCCAGTCTCTTGACAACAAGGTTGATGAAATCCGAGCAAGGGTAGCATTCCAGAAGGACATCAGGGACTGTAACGTTCTTTACTTCACGGAAACATGGCTCACTCGAGAGACGCTATCGGAGTCGGTGCAGCCAGCTGGTTTCTCCATGCATCGCGCCGACAGAAACAAACATCTTTCTGGTAAGAAGAGGGGCGGGGGCGTATGCTTTATGGTTAACGAGACGTGGTGTGGTCACAACAACATACAGGAACTCAAGTCCTTCTGTTCACCTGATTTAGAATTCCTCACAATCAAATGTCGACCGCATTATCTACCAAGGGAATTCTCTTCGATTATGATCACAGCCGTATATATTCCCCCCCAAGCAGACACATCGATGGCTCTGAACTAACTTTATTTGACTCTTTGCAAACTGGAATCCATATATCCTGAGGCTGCATTCATTGTAGCTGGGGATTTTAACAAGGCTAATCTGAAAACAAGACTCCCTAAATTGTATCAGCATATCGATTGCGCAACCAGGGCTGGTAAAACCTTGCATCATTGCTATTCTAACTTCCGCGATGCATATAAGGCCCTCCCCTGCCCTCCTTTCGGAAAAGCTGACCACGAATCCATTTTGTTGCTCACTGCCTACAGACAGAAGCTAAAACAAGAAGCTCCCTCGCTGAGGTCTGTTCAACGCTGGTCTGACCAATCTGATTCCACGCTCCAAGACTGCTTCCATCACGTGGAAGCAGTCTTGGAGCAGTCTTCGGATTGCGTCAGACAACAACATTGACGAATACGCTGATTCGGTGAGCGAGTTCATTAGAACGTGCGTTGAAGATGTCGTTCCCATAGCAACGATTAAAACATTCCCAAACCAGAAACCGTGGATTGGTGGCAGCATTCGCGTGAAACAGAAAGCACGAACCACTGCTTTTAATCAGGGCAAGGTGACCGGAAACATGACCGAATACAAACAGTGTAGCTATTCGATCCGCAAGGCAATCAAACAAGCTAAGCGTCAGTATAGAGACAAAGTACAATCGCAATTCAACGGCTCAGACACAAGAGGTATGTGGCAGGGTTTACAGTCAATCACGGATTACAAAAAGAAAACCAGCCCAGTCACGGACCAGGATGCCTTGCTCCCAGAGAGACTAAATAACTTTGTTGCCCGCTTTGAGGACAATACAGTGCCACTGACACGGCCCGCAACCAAAACATGCGGACTCTCCTTCACTGCAGCCGAGTAAAACATTTAAACGTGTTAACCTTCGCAAGGCTGCAGGCCCAGACGGCATCCTCAGCTGCGCCCTCAGAGCATGCGCAGACCAGCTGGCTGGTGTGTTTACGGACATATTCAATTGATCCCTATCCCAGTCTGCTTTTCCCACATGCTTCAAGAGGGCCACCATTGTTCCTGTTCCCAAGAAAGCTAAGGTAACTGAGGTAAACGACTACCGCCCGTAGCACTCACCTTCGTCATCATGAAGTGCTTTGAGAGACTAGTCAAGGACCATATCACCACCACCCTACCTGACACCCTAGACCCACTCCAATTTGCTTACCGCCCAAATAGGTCCACAGACGATGCAATCTCAACCACACTGCACACTGCCCTAACCCATCTGGACAAGAGGAATACCTATGTGAGAATGCTGTTCATCGACTACAGCTCAGCATTTAACACCATAGTACCCTCCAAACTCGTCATCAAGCTCGAGACCCTGGGTCTCGACCCCGCCCTGTGCAACTGGGTCCTGGACTTCCTGATAGGCCGCCCCCAGGTGGTGAGGGTAGGTAACAACATCTCCACCCCGCTGATCCTCAACACTGGGGCCCCACAAGGGTGCGTTCTGAGCCCTCTCCTGTACTCCCTGTTCACCCACGACTGCGTGGCCACGCACGCCTCCAACTCAATCATCAAGTTTGCGGACGACACAACAGTGGTAGGCTTGATTACCAACAACGACGAGACGGCCTACAGGGAGGAGGTGAGGGCCCTCGGAGTGTGGTGTCAGGAAAATAACCTCACACTCAACGTCAACAAAACTAAGGAGATGATTGTGGACTTCAGGAAACAGAAGAGGGAACACCCCCCTATCCACATCGATGGAACAGTAGTGGAGAGGGTAGTAAGTTTTAAGTTCCTCGGCGTACACATCACAGACAAACTGTATTGGTCCACCCACACAGACAGCATCGTGAAGAAGGCGCAGCAGCGCCTCTTCAACCTCAGGAGGCTGAAGAAATTCGGCTTGTCACCAAAAGCACTCACAAACTTCTACAGATGCACAATCGAGAGCATCCTGTTGGGCTGTATCACCGCCTGGTACGGCAACTGCTCCGCCCACAACCGTAAGGCTCTCCAGAGGGTAGTGAGGTCTGCACAACGCATCACCGGGGGCAAACTACCTGCCCTCCAGGACACCTACACCCCCTGATGTCACAGGAAGGCCATAAAGACCATCAATGACAACAACCACCCGAGCCACTGCCTGTTCACCCCGCTATCATCCATATTCTTTATCCCCTTACACTGTGTACAAGACAGTAGTTTTGGAATTGTTAGTTAGATTACTTGTTATTACTGCATTGTCGGAACTAGAAGCACAAGCATTTCGCTACACTCGCATTAACATCTGCTAACCATGTGTATGTGACAAATAAAAGATATGACTGCTTGTTACACATAGGCAGAGGGAGGGGTAGATAAAAAGAGGGATACACAAAGAGAGTCAAACTTATCCTACATTTGGAAACTACCTTCAAATTGATAATAATACTTTGCTCAAGAACCACCTCTCATTTGGGTAAGGAACGCAATGTATTTATGTGTAGATGTCTTTGTTCGTCGTCTATCTCTGTTGGACTCGAATGATCATTCTATCGGAAACGGGGTCGTTGTCTTTAGTGTCCCATTCGGTCTAAGGCCCGGCTTGTCCACAAGAGGTCACAATGTCCTTCTTCTTTGTAGAGCTTCTCTGGTAGTGAAGTGTTTGTTAGGCCAGATACTTTAGATGCACCAACGATTGTATGAGATGGGATGTTTTCCTTCCCACCTCGTGTCTTTAGTAAAAGTTCTAGGTCCACTTTTACATGCACAGCTGCAAACTGAATGTTTATGGTCTCGTAGCTAGGCCACTCCGGGACCTTGAAATGCTTCTTACGAAGCCACTCCTTCATGCCCGGGCGGTGTGTTTGGGATCATTGTCATGATGAAAGACCCAGCCACGTTTCATCTTCAATGCCCTTGCTGATGGAAGGAGGTTTTCACTCAAAATCTCACGATACATGGCCCCATTCATTCTTTCCTTTACACGGATCAGTCGTCCTGGTCCCTTTGCAGAAAAACAGACCCAAAGCATGATGTTTCCACCCCCATGCTTCACAGTAGGTATGGTGTTATTTGGATGCAACTCAGTATTCTTTGTCCTCCAAACACGACGAGTTGAGTTTTTACCACAAAGTTATATTTTGGTTTCATCTGACCATATGACATTCTCCCAATCTTCTTCTGGATCATCCAAATGCTCTCTAGCAAACTTCAGACGGGCCTGGACATGTACTGGCTTAAGCAGGGGGACACGTCTGGCACTGCAGGATTTGAGTCCCTGGCGGCGTAGTGTGTTACTGATGGTAGGCTTTGTTACTTTGGTCCCAACTCTCTGCAGGTCATTCACTAGGTCTGGGATTTTTGCTCACCGTTCTTGTGATCATTTGACCCCACGGGGTGAGATCTTGCGTGCAGCCCCAGATCGAGGGAGATTATCAGTGGTCTTGTATGTCTTCCATTTCCGAATAATTGCTCCCACAGTTGATTTCTTCAAACCAAGCTGCTTACCTATTGCAGATTCAGTCTTCCCAGCCTGGTGCAGGTCTACAAATTTGTTTATGGTGTCCTTTGACAGTTCTTTGGTCTTGGCCATAGTGGAGTTTGGAGTGTGACTGTTTGAGGTTGTGGACAGGTGTCTTTTATACTGATAACAAGTTCAAACAGGTGCCATTAATACAGGTAACGAGTGGAGGACAGAGGAGCCTCTCAAATAAGAAGTTACAGGTCTGTGAGAGCCAGAAATCGTGCTTGTTTGTAGGTGACCAAATACTTATTTTCCACCATAATTTGCAAATAAATTCATTACAAATCCTACAATGTGATTTTCTGGATTTTTTTTGTCATTTTGTCTGTCATAGTTGAAGTGTACCTATGATGAAAATTACAGCCCACTCTCATCTTTTTAAGTGGGAGAACTTGCACAATTGGTGGCTGACTAAATACTTTTTTGCCCCACTGTATACAGGTCAAGAACTACAGGAAACGTATGATCTCTGTAATTGCAAACAAAGGTTCCTGTACCAAATATTAAGTTCTGCTTTTCTGATGTATCAAATACTTTATCCACAGTAAAATGAGTCCTATATCGACCTAACCTGAAAGGCCGCTCAGCAAGGAAGAAGCCACTGCTCCAAAACCGCCATAAAAAAGCCAGACTACAGTTTGCAACTGCACATGGAGACAAAGATTGTACTTTTTTGGAGAAATGTCCTCTGGTCTGATGAAACAAAAATAGAACTGTTTGGCCATAATGACCATCGTTATGTTAGGAGGAAAAAGGGGTAGGCTTGTAAGCCAAAGAATACCATCCCAACCGCGAAGCACGAGGGTGGCAGCATCATTTGTAGGGGTGCTTTACTGCAGGAGGGACTGGTGCACTTCACAAAATAGATGGCATCATAAGGTTGGAAAATTATGTGGATTTATTGAAGCAACATCTCAAGACATCAGTCAGGAAGGTAAATCTTGGTTGCAAATGGGTTTTCCAAATGGACAATGACCCCAAGCATACTTCCAAAGTTGTGGCAAAATGGCTTAAGGTCAACAAAGTCAAGGTATTGGAGTGGTCATCACAAAGCACTGACCTCAGTCCTATAGAAAACTTTTGGGCAGAACTGAAAAAGCGTGTGAGAGCACGGAGGCCTACAAACCTGACTCAGTTACACCAGTTCTGTCAGGAGGAATGGGTCAAAATTCACCCAACTTATTGTGGGAAGCTTGTGGAAGGCTATCCAAAACGTTTGAATAGTTGAACAATTTAAAGGCAAAGCTACGAAATACTAATAGAGTGTATGTAAACTTCTGACCCACGGGTAATGTGATGAAAGAAATAAAAGCTGAAATAAATCCTTATCTCTTCTATTGTTCTGACATTTCACATTCTTAAAGTAAAGTGGTGATCCTAACTGACCTAAGACAGGGGATTTTTACTTTAAATGTCAGGAATTGTGAAAAACTGAGTTTAAATGTATTTGGCTAAGGTGTATGTAATCTTCCGACTTCAACTGTATGTGAGAATGCTATTCATTTACTACAGCTCAGTGTTCAAAACCATATTGCCCTCACAGCTCATAACTAAGCTAAAGACCAAGGGACTGAACACCTCCCCCTGCAACTGGATCCTGGCTAAACAATTCATGAAACAAGACATCCGCCACGCTGATCTCCAACACGGGGGCTCCTCGGGGGTGCGTGCTCAGTCCCCTCCTGTACTCCCTGTGCACTCATGACTGCACGGCCAGGCACGACTCCAACACCATCATTAAGTCTGGCTAAGGTGTATGTAAACTTCCGACTTCAACTGTATATATATTTTTAAATGATATTGTTGATGCAATTTCAATGGTGTTCGAGTTGCTTTTTGTGTTACCAAATTTTCTTGAGAGGATTTTACTGTATCACTTTTCACTGCATCCAAGTTACTTGACATAGGCGTTTCAAAGAGCTCTCAGTCAAGGCAAATTAATTAATATAATCTCACCGCCCACTTTTCAGAATGACTGTTCAGGAACTTTAAAACTGTGTTTTTTTTTAACACAGGAGAATTTGCTCTGTGCTATACCTTTGAGAACACAAGAAACATGCACACAAATATTTTCCAGATTGCTGTATCAAAGGATATAATTCCATCAACACCCACCAGAGGTCAGACTTAAATCATGACAAAGTGAAGGACCATGTTTCCGGATACAGAGCTGTTAACTTGATCCAGTTTAATTCAATCAGTACTTCTAGCTGTCCTCGTAACATGGTTGATTGATTGATGGCTGATGAATTCTGTGGGTAAAGTTCATCCTACTTACCTCCTACTGCCTTGGAGTTGCCAGTGAGACAGAGGAGTGAGAAGAGCAAGAGCTGCAACCTCTGACTCCAATCCATAGCTAAAACAAAGAGACACACAGAATCACTTGTGAGTTTTAGTCACACATTGCCATAATAGACTCAAACAAACTATCAGAATCAAGGGTTACATCACACTGTCCTAAATCTTCAGCAAGTGAAATGATCAGACACACAAAAGTACCATGCTTCTTTCTGACCATCCACTTAATCCCTTACTTGTCAACTGAATGTCTGTCTCCCACACAAACACACCCCAGAGCTACATAGCAAATTATCCAGTGTTAAATCAACACTGAGTGTTAAATTAGCACTTAAAGTGTGGACCCCTATAGACATTGGAAAGTGTTAAATTAACACACTGCTTAGTGTAAAGAATATATATATATTTATTTAATACCCCAGAGTGTCTATCCTGTCAAGTGAGTTGTAGAGTTACAGCACTATCCATGACTGTATCTGTTAGTGACAGAGACATAGTTGTTGCATTCATCCGTTTTCAGTCCAATAGCCTTCACCAAATGAGATCCTTAGTGAATATGTCATCATAAATTCGTTTTTTTTACCTTTATTTAACTTGGCAAGTCAGTTAAGAACAAATTCTTATTTTCAACAACAGCCTAGGAACATTGGGTTAACTGCCTTGTTCAGGGGTAGAACAACAGATTTTTACCTTGTCAGCTCAAGGATTCAATCTTTCAACCTTTCGGTTACTAGTCCAACGCTCTAACCACTAGGCTATTTAATGTTAAGGGCCTACACTCTGAACATAACAACTAAATGTTGAATTAACACTCATTGTCGTAAAATAACCCCGGTGTTGTTGTTAATAACCAGAGTTGAACCAAAACCATGCCCATCATAATCACATAATCAATTCACATTGCTCTATTTCAGGTTGATTTTATGATTTATCTCAATATCTATGTTTTTTTCATGTTTCAAATATTTTTTATTAAACACACACAATAATGGTGTATAGGTATACAAGACAGGTATACAATTCTTATCTAAACATAAAAGAGCATACAGGAACAACAAGACCCAGAGTTCTGGGTGCAAAACAAATAATACAAAACACAACATACAAAACAAGGACATGTAGAAAGAAAGAGGGTAGATGCCCCCCCCCCACTTATTCCCCCCTATTCCCCCCAAAGGTAGATTAAAATATTACAATTGAGAGTGCGTTAATAAGTACAAATTCACAGCGCCGACTCGTCCAAGCAGGAGAGGAAAGGCTGCCAGATTTGATCAAATGTTGATAATTAATTGTTCAGAATATATCTAATTCTTTCTAAGTGTACAGTGTTTGCCAATTCTCTGAGCCATAATTTGGTAGAGGGCGCTTCCCTCCTTTTCCAAAACAACAAGATTTGTTTTTTTGCCAAAATGAGACCGTAAGAGATTAGTTGTTTTTGGGGGTTGGTTAATCCGTTTAGGGACTCAGATACTCCCAGGATCATCAGAAGCGGGTCTGGATCTATTGAAGTCTCCAAAACTTCAGAGAGGTTCCCAAAAATTCCACACCAATAACCATGCAAGCTAGAGCATAGGGCAAAGCAGTGGAGTAGTGTACCCTGCGCAGCCAGACATTTATCACATGTAGGGGATGTATCAGGAAATATCCTATGCAGTTTAGTTTTGGAATAGTGTAATCTGTGTAATACCTTGAATTGTATGAGACAATGTCTGGAATTAATGGAGCATGTGTGGATATACCCCAAGCTCTCTTCCCAGTCTGCCACCGAGATGTCAGTCCCTAGTTCCTCCTCCCATTTTGCCTTAATGGAATCTGTAGAAGGTGTGCAATCAGATTGAAAAGCATCATATAGACGCGATATCAGTTTATCTGAGGTGGGGCATATTTTTATGCATCCGTCAAACATGGAAGGTTTAGCATTCCCAAATGTTGGGAGGTGTTTTCTAACGTAGTCTCTAATTTGTAGGTATCTGAAAAAATTACTTCTGGGAAGATTATAAGTTTCCCTCAGCAACTCAAAGAAAGCACAGGTCCCTTCTATGTATAAATCCCCTATGGTACATATCCCCAACTCTCCCCATCGCTCAAAGGTGTTATCAAGGTTAGAGGGGGCAAAGGAGGGATTCCTGGCGACAGGGAGCATCAATGACATTGGTCTAAGCTCAAAGATGACTTTAATTTGCTTCCAGATTCGGACTGTGCTATGTATAATAGGACTGTTACAATAAAGTGACATCTCCAGATTGACAGGCGACAAAATCACAGCGCCAATAGAGAAGGGGTGACATTCCTCACGCTCCATACTAAGCCAGCTGGATGCCGGAAGTACGTCATCCAGCAGAAACGTAACAATGCGGAGGTTAGCGGCCCAGTAATAAAATATAAAATTTGGGAGAGACAATCCTCCTTCCATCTTCGATTAACAGAGGTGTTTTTTACCTATCCTGTGTGTTTTATAATCCCAGATGAAAGGATTGAGAGCAGTTGTGGGAGGAAGACCATATTAATGGCATTAATTCTTCCGAGCAGAGAAATTGGGAGAGTTCTCCAAAATAGTATGTTTGCCTTGAGTTTTTGTATCAGAGAGGAGAAATTCTCTTTAAATTAAACTACAATTCCTAGGTAGGTCAATTTTTCTGAAGATTAACTTAAATGGGAGATGTTCTAGCCAGGAGGTGTTTTGCGACCGTATGGGCATTAATTCACTCTTGTTCCAATTTATTCTTTATTTTATCTGAGGATCTATCCAAATATTGGTCTAGCACAGTTAAGGTCCCCTCCAATGACCAAGTTAGTATGGGAGATATCTGGAATCAGGGCAAGGACTATTTTGAAAAAAGAAGGGTTATCAATGTTTGGCCCATAGATATTTAGTAGAGTTACTGAGGTAGAGTGGATTTCTCCTATTACGATCACATACCGACCCTCTTTATCCGCAATAGTGGTTTTATGTAGAAAGGGAATTCCTTTCCGTACCAGAATCGCTGTGCCTCTCGTTTTGGCAGAGAAGTTAGAGTGATACACTTGCCCCACCCACCTACACTTAAGTCTGCTATGAGAATTATTTTTCAAATGGGTTTCTTGCAAAAATATAATATCAGACGAGAGTGCTTTCAAGTGGGCTAGGACCTTGCCTCTCTTAATTGGTTTGTTTAAACCCTTGACATTCCAGGAAGTGAATGTAAGCCCCGCCCTCCTCTCGTTTGTAGTTCCTATGGTGGCCTGCATAACATGTAACTTGATAAAAAGGTAAGAAAGCGCACCAAACCATCACGATCAGCATATGTAGCACCTACTCCCGAGCAGTATCCAACCCACCCCTCCCCCCCTGCAAGCACCTTTACTTCCCACCCTGTTCCCCTAATTTCCCCAACACTTACACCCCACCCCCCACCCCCCCATCAACCCACATTTAACAGGCATGCACAAACAGGAGAGAAAAAAAAGGAAAAATAAAAATAATGAACACATTGTCTGAACGATGCCAAAGAAGCACGGCGCGACCTCTCACTATCCTAGAACTTCTACTAACATATGAACTGAGGAGGCTCCCGCGAATAAAGTGTTCAGTTAGCATCTAATAAACCTAAACAGGATAAATTGCAACTTAAACATATTGCGCATTTAAGCGTCATCCTGGGTCAATCCCAGAGATAAGCAAGATATAGCCTCACAAGATTATACTGCTAAGCACTGCCGGTCAAAACATAAACCATCTGCAACCGACATAGTCAGCGGTACCTTTACACACTGTGGGTCAGGAGATCGGAACAAGGATTTGCTAAATTAAACTTTCCCCCCAAATATATATATATATATTTTTTTATTAAAAAAAATATATAAAAAAAAAAATATATATATATATATATATATATATAGCCGACCAATGGATGGCGGTCAGAGCTCTCGCGTTAAATTCACTTTCATCCCGGCTGTGCTCAGAGCGATGCATATTTTTACTTCCAGATTTATATAGGCATGGGTGTCAAACTCTGGCCCGTGGGCCAAATTTGGCCCGCGGGGTAATTATATTTGGCCCGCGAGACAATACCAAATTACTACTAGAGCTGGCCCGCCGGTATTATACAGCGCATTCACCACTAATACTACGAATCCCATAATGCTCTGCTGTTTTCGCGCGCCAATCAGGACAGGACCCAGAAACGCTCTCTCCTCTGTGACAGTAGTCATAGCAACATAGACGCTACAACTGTCAGCGAGCTAACCCTTCCCAAAAATGGCGAAAAGAAAGGCAGAAAACAGGAGCTTTCTGGACAAGTGGGAGGCAGAATATCTGTTTACATATGTAAAAGACAAACCTGTTTGTCTTGTTTGTGGTCAACGTGGCTGTAAGTAAGGAGTACAACATTAGACGACACTATGAAACGAAACACCATGACAAATACAAGGACCTGGACATGACTCAAAGGAGCCAGAAAGTAGAGGAGATGAAAATAAGTTTGGTTTCACAACAGAATATGTTTAAAAAAGCCACATCACAAAGCGAGGCTGCTGTAAAGGCTAGTTATATAGTGGCAGCAGAGATCGCAAAATCAGCCCGGCCCTTTAATGAGGGAGAGTTCATGAAAAAGTGCATGATGAAGGTTTGTGACCTCGTATGCCCAGAGAAAAAACAAGCATTTTCAAACGTGAGCCTGAGCAGGAACACAGTAGCTGATCGCACATGTGATCTTGCCACCAATCTGTATGACCAGCTGATGGAAAAGGGAAAATATTTTGTTGCGTTCTCCCTCGCTGTGGATGAGAGCTGCGACGCATCTGATACTGCTCAGCTGTCAGTCTTCATCCGTGGAGTGGACTCAAATCTGTGTGTTACGGAGGAGCTATTAGGATTCAAATCAATGCATGGCACAACCACAGGAAAGGAAATCTTTGAGGAGGTTTCCAAATGTGTAACTGAAATAAAGCTGCCGTGGGATAAACTCGTTGGATTAACGACAGATGGTGCGCCAGCGATGTGCGGTAAAAAGAGTGGACTGGTGGGCATGGTTCGGGAGAAGATGCGGGAAGAGAACTGTGCAGGTGAGCTAACTGTTTACCACTGCATCATACATCAGGAAGCACTGTGTGCCAAAGCCCTAAAGAAGGAACATGTTATGACCACAGTAACACAGGTAGTTAACTTTATAAGAGCCAAAGGTCTAAATCACTGCCAGTTTAAATCTTTTCTGGAGGAGTGTGGTTCAGGAAATACGCAGACGTGCCGTATCACACAGAGGTGAGATGGCTAAGCAGAGGAAAAGTACTGAACAGATGTTTCGAGCTGCGTGAGGAAATACGTCAATTCCTGGAAACCAAAGGGAAGGATACAGCAGAGCTCCGGGAGCAAAAGTTCCTGTGTGAGCTGGCCTTTCTCTGTGACATCTCGAGCCATCTCGATGCGCTGAACCTGCAGCTTCAGGGGCGGGGGCGCATCATCACAGACATGTACGCTGCAGTGAGGGCCTTCAAAACTAAACTGTGCCTGTGGGAGAATCAGATGCTGCAAGGAAACCCTTGCCATTTTCCCTGCTGCCAATCCATAAAAGCGCAGATCTCTACCGCCGTGTTCCCATGCGCACAGTTTGCTGAAAAACTCAGTGTTCTCGCCGCTGAGTTTAGCCGGCGATTTGCCGACTTCGATGCCCAGAAATGCAAGTTTGAACTGCTTAGTAATCCCTTCGCAGTTGATGTGGAAAATGCACCAACCAACATCCAAATGGAGCTGATTGAACTCCAGTGCAACGACACGCTGAAGTCAAAGTATGATGCTGTGGGCGCCGCAGAGTTTTCACGGTTCATCCCTGACACAATGCCTCAGCTCCGCACCCAAGCTGCTCAGATGCTCTCCATGTTCGGCAGCACTTATCTATGCGAGC
Organism: Oncorhynchus clarkii lewisi; assembly: GCF_045791955.1. Classification (NCBI taxonomy): domain Eukaryota; kingdom Metazoa; phylum Chordata; class Actinopteri; order Salmoniformes; family Salmonidae; genus Oncorhynchus; species Oncorhynchus clarkii. Next base: position 31,599,991 of record NC_092168.1, on the reverse strand, counting down.
AACTTTTCTCCTCGATGAAGATGACCAAAACAACTCACAGGAGACGTCTGACTGATGAACATCTTCGCTCGATACTGAGGATTTCTTCAGCTCAGAGCTTGAGCCCAGACATTGATGAACTAGCATCCAAGAAGAGATGCCAGGTATCTGGCTTGGGCACATCAGATTAGACCAGTGTGCAATAATTAACGTTTTCTTTATGCACTTTTTCTTGCTACAAGGCATGGGCTTGAATGGTTGATTGATTTATTATCATTTTATTTGTACAATTATTAGCCAGTGGAAAAAGTTTATTTTGGTATTTAAATCAGAAGGCTGCAAATAGAAAAGAGGCATACAATTTTTATTTACATTTTATTTATTTAATAAATGAATGCCATTGATGTGTTTTTTCATTTGAAATTCGATTTTGCATGTCTCCACTATTAAATTATATATTGTATGGTAATAAGCGATGCTTGTTCCATATTCAATGTTAAAGCAAAACTTGTTTGGGTCCATATTAAAAGATTAATTTGTTCAATGTTGGCCCGTGACTTTGTTCAGGTTTTACATTTTGGCCCACTGCGTATTTGAGTTTGATACCCCTGCATTATGGTATAGTATGGATTCGAGTCCATGAGCAGACCCTAATACACAATGACAAGGCACTCTAACCTGTACGGGGGATTGGCGTATATCCCCGGATAAACTTCTCTGCGTCCAAAACCGAGGAGAGCCAAATCTTCTCACCGGAAGGCGGGGTAATTCTTAGTCTTGCAGGGAAGAGCAAGGCTGGGCGAAGATGGAGTTTGTAGAGTTTGGTCATGACTTGCGATGCTTTGCCACATCGGGCGCATAATCCTCATAGACACGGAATGGGTGCCCTTTATGTGACAGGTTGCCCTCATTCGAGATCATTGGTCTTGAAACTGTGACAACAGATAATTACTGGGCGAGAACGTTGGCCCGGTCCAGGCACTGGGACAAGGGAGCGATGTGCACGGTCCAGCTGGGGATCCGATCCCATTGCATCCTTCAATAGCTTGTCGAAGAAGTCGGTGGGGCGAGAGCCCGCCTCTACCCCCTCTGCCAGACCAACAACGCGAAGGTTATTACGTCTGGATCAGTCCACCACTTTCACAGAAAGCCTCTGCACACTATCCTGCAATGACCTGCATAGCTTCTCTAACTCGTCGATCCTACCAGCGTTGAATTCAGAAGCTTTCTCTAGGTCCACAATACTCTGGCCATGCCGTTCGAATGATGCTCTCGATTTTGGTGTCCAGTTCAGCAATAGTGGCCTTAAGATCCTCAGCTATAGCAACACGTAGCTCCCCCAAAGCCCGGGTAAATTCTGTAAGTGTCACGTTGTTGCAGGTGCCTCCCGCCATGTCTATCTCGTTGTTTAGTGGGGAGTAGGCCTCCGCTGTGGATTTATTGTCCTTTGGTCGCTTATTACTCGGCATTTTCATATAAAAAGTTACAATCTTGTATTAGAAAGAAACGTTTGTTGTAAAAAGTGCCATACAGTAGATTAAATTAGATTATTTCGCAAAAAGGTTGCAGGAGCCTCTCACGCACATCCGTTCACTCCAACATGCTAGCTCCGCCAATATCGATGTGTTTTTAATGTACATTGATTAATTGATGTTATGCTTCTCAAATACAAATGTTATACATTTTCGAAACTAATCCGATATGTTACTGAAATGGTTGTTCCAATTTAGATGCTTTAGGTAGTCTCATATTTCAGTTTTCCCACCCTGGCAGTCATTCTGAATGCAGGTTGTGGGTGATATAAAATTCAGAAGGTTGGATATCCCCATTCCGGTTTGATTTCTACCGGAATTAGACATCATTTTGCAAGCCAGCATAATGTGACAGGTTATGTGATTATCTAAACATGGGTTAATTTAACCATCAGATGGGTTTTTATTCACTTTCATTCTGGGTTGACCAAGCAGCCTGGTCTTTTTATTGAAATCCATAGGTTATTTTCAGGAGGTGTGGCTTTTTTTTTAGGCATTATTAGGCTTTTTTATTTATTTTTGTAATTCCGGTTAGTCATGTTAATTCTGAACACTGCAATTTTACATTTTCGTTTAATATTATTTCACATCACATATTCAAACACAAAAATATTAACATTATTATTTACATATTGCACTAAAGTGGTTACTAACCCATTGGGGATATAGCATTGATTTGCATAGGCTTTTAAATAATTCATATACTTCTGCAGGCATAATTAAAGCTACAGAAATGTCAGCATTCAGCTGTAACATGTCACAACAATTCAACAGAAAAGATGAACAGGATTTAGATTTACTCTCACGGGTGGCCCAAAATAACTTCCTTAAAGCCACGCCCCTAAAACTCCAAGCCTCCATACTTCTGATTTGACCCTCTAGGTCATATCTCAACAACCCATCATCACCAAACCAACCTTGCTCTTTTAAAAAAACAACCAAACTAAGTGACCCATTGCCAGCAACCCAGCAGTTGGGTCATCCAAACAACCCTGAGTGTAAGGGGATCTTAAATTCATGAGCTCGCCTTGACTGACAGCTCTATGAAACTCCTATGTCAAGCAACTTCGATGCAGTGTTGCAGTCACATCATCTCAAGCAAATTTGGTGATACACAAAGCAACTCATTCAACATTGAACTTGTGTCAATGATATCAAAATTTTTCTTGTGATGCAGTCCACCTCCACTAATGGATGTGTTGACTTGACAACTGCGTCAGAGTTTTGAATGACACCTCCCCCCTTTGTTTCATGCTTGCTGAAGAACTAGCTAGCCGGTAACAAGCTAACACCAGACATAAATGAAAGGGGAAACATTTAAGTATCTTTGCCATAGATTAATAGGGTAAACTTGTATTTATATTTGCTGACACCCTACAGTCACATTACAGTAGCTCTACAGTAGCTATCTAGCTATATAAACCACGCCCCTCTGCAAACATGCCTTCCCCCGATGTTGGTTACAATGACGTACTTATTTCAATTAGGGGTGAGAATATCATTTTGCCATTGTTGTATTAAAATGTCACCTTGTCCTAACGAATCCAATTGTTTTAAATGGGGCAGGAGACCAGTAACTTTATGATCAAACTTTATCAATAACTTTATCCTAACGAATCCAATTGTTTTAAATGAGGCAGGAGACCAGTAACTTTATGATCAAACTTTATCAATGTAGAATCTACAGTAATTTTTCCTACATTGATCTGGTTTCCTTCAAATATCATCCAATTTCATGAAGAACATGACTTTGACTGTTCTTAAATAGTTACATTTGAATGATAACATGCTCACTTAGGATCTCACCTGGTGAAGTCCATAGGGGTAGAGGAAGAGGAAATCTGGTGCAAGCCTTTACGGAAAACAAATACATTTGACTACAGGAGTCACCATGGCCACATTTTTTGTTAAACTAGGAAATTCAGTTAAGAACAAATTCTAATTTACAATGACAGCCTAGGAACAGTGGGTTAACTGCCTTGTTCAGGAGCAGAGCAACAGATGTTTTACCTTGTCAGCTGAGGGATTTGATCTAGCAACCTTTCGGTTAACTGGCCCAACGCTCTAACCACAAGGTTACCTGCCACCCCAGATAAGATCACTTCTGTTGTTGTGATCTTCTCTGTTGGAATCGTCAGTCCGTCTGCTGGAGAGTCAGTTCATCCGAGTCTCTCTCTCTCTTTCAAAGTATTTTGTGGTTAGAATGGGTACTTTAGAGTACCATTCAGAAATGTTCGCAAAGAAAGTTGTTTGTATTCTCGTCCCAGGTTTACATAATTTCTAGCTGCATACTAGTAAATAGTATCTAAGATTTGCTCTTATTCTGTAGGGATCGATAGTCTCAGAGTTGAACCGTTTCCAGCCGTGTAGCCAGTGCTCCATGTGGTATGGTTTTCTAATCTTGGTACTCAAACCTGTTCCACCTCAGTTTACACCGAGGTATGCGTGGTCTAAACTATTCACAATCACAGCTCACGCTGTGGGTTTGCTCAGTCTAAAGAGGATTTTCTTAGGATAGGCTTTAATTCGTAACAATAGAAAAGGCGGCTCCATGACGCCAGATCATGTCTGTGCTCATGGGGGCGGGCCAATGACTTAGTTAAACTTTAAAGGGAATACAATTCTCTCACATTAAAGGTTTAACATCACATTACATCATTTCACAAATAGTTTCATCTTTACTCAATCATATTACTCAAGAATTAGAAGCAAACACCATAATTGAGAAATGTACACATTCGGAATGGGTCTCCGCTAGGAATTTACAACCTGAGATAACAGAACATGGGTGTAGGAGAGAGTGAGAAGCCCTGATCTATACTCAGAAAGGGCCACATCATGACATTACTAAGTTATCAACTGTGTGGTGTCACACTACTTATGTCCACTTAAAATGAGAGTGATATCAAATGTACATTCTGCTTCTACATGGAGTTTGACTGAAGTTTTGTTCGATATCTTTGCTTTATATCATGTAACAACATAGTGTCTATTCTGGATGATGTGCCATTGGCAATATGCATTTACCTTTTTACATTTGAGTCATTTAGCAGATGCTCTTATCCAGAGCGACTTACAGGAGCAATTAGGGTTAAGTGCCTTGCTTAAGAGCCATAAGGCTGTGCCTTGACAGAAGCACTACAGGATGTGGAGTCAAGAGTGCTAGTAGGCGCCAGAATCAAATCTACATCTGTGCTCCCATTTGCCCATGTTTCTTGGAGATCATTTGAATGGTAACATTTTGTGATATTCAACTCGACCTGTGGTATAAGCACATTCATACAGTAACTGTTTCATAACACCTCAAATGAATGTCACTATACTGAAGGTGTTTGTGCACACACTATAAAGCCATATGACAAGGTTATGACGTCCGTCATTCCATTCAATTTAATAATGTGACACAGAGGTTGGTAAATGACAAAACACCCAGTTATAACATCTGGTATGTAGACACTTATGTAGCATGTAATAACATATGGCAAAAGTTGTCTTGCAGACTGTATAATAGCAGTTGTTACTAACAGTTGACATTAGAGAATATGACAACAGGATGAACAGTCATCTATAAAACCCATTATTAACTAGTTTTATAACATCTCATGCCGCTACTACTATTTAAAAATACTTATGACAGCTTATGACATTTGGTATAATGTGTAATATAGCTGTTATAAAGGCTTCATCAATAAGGACACATACATTAAAGTGTTGACCGAAATGTCTGATTAACGGCTTTAGTCAACCAGCTACAGTAACAATTTCAACCCATTGAAATGGATGGTGTAAAAGCACTCTAGTGAGAGAAGTACAGCATTATGATGGTTGTAGTAAGTCATTTCATTACTGGACGATCGCCAAAACCGGCATAGAGGAAAATGAATCAACGATGTCACCCACACGGTGTCAATGTAATTACTCATATCTGACATGATTGACCTCTCACAATGAATCTGATGACTGATGTTCAAGACGTGAATGACTTGAGACAAAACAAAGTGAAGATTTGGAGTGATAAACTCAGCAGAGTGCAAAGCAAAATAATGCAACTCACAAAAGAACATAACAGAGAAGAACATCAAGACAGTACAAAATATACAATTTAAAAAACTCTAAATGTCAATTAACTGACTGAACCCTAGTCAACACTTTACTCAGATGTCAACCACACACACCACGAAGACATACTTTTTAGCAGGTTACTCTTTAGTCCTCATGCAAGGCCACAGCTCTGCACGCTCTCTCTGTAACACGTGCATGTCCATGCTTTTTACTCCATGATCATGCAGAGTACTAACCAGCAACAACTATCACATTCCTAGCACTATAGCAACGCACATGGTAAGACAAGATAAGGTTCAACTTCTGTCACTTGCACACATAGCACAACAGTAATTCATTTGTGGAGGGTGTCCAAACCTAACGCAAGTATCTCCAAGCATATAAATGACAACATGAAGCGTGCCGTTTGTGATAAGAGTTATAAAACCAGGAGGGAGTTCCTCAAAATCCTGAAACTTCAAAGGATGGATCTAACAAGAAACGAATGGTTAAAGCTGGAATCCTTAGACGCTACATCCATTTTTGGACTTGTATATGAATTATATACTGTATACCCATTGACTCTTATAGGATATAACTTATGAATTCCACATGAGCTTTGTTCAACTGTCGTACACCATCAGAACCAAAATACAAGCTTGTTTTACTCCAATGTTTGTAAACAATGTAAATGGAAACATCGTGGATGGTCAGTGCTTGCATCCATAGCGGTGTCTATGAATTTGAGAGCCTATATTTCTCCAGGCCCATCCCTCAGGTGGGGGGACCACTTTGTTTTTGTTTCAATTAAGGATTCTAGCTTTAAAGTTACTTCTCTAGTTATCACTGGTTAAAGGTGATTTTCTAAAATGTCCATAATATATCTGCAGTAATAGTGGAACGATAGTGTTTCACAGTATAACTTACTCGCCAGTGTTGTGACTGGCTGTGATATTCGCCTATTGTTTTCTCCCGCCGGAACGACATCTGTTGTCAAAATGGGAAAGCTGTTCTGACTTTGTGGCTATGTTATCTAGTAGAAATCCCTCTGTCAATTCCTGGTTGTAAAGATTCTACACTGTTCGCTCAATTTCTGTTCATGTGAGAAAACAAGCATGAAATAGTGTAGGGGATCTATAGATATCTACTAGCACAATAGCAGATACCCATAGACTTCCACTAATTGCCTTAACGCAAGTGAGCATTGGCTTGCGAAACTACCTCTAACTTCCTTCATACTGGACACATAAAAGTGGTATCCACGAGTTCATCTGACTCTGGGGAAGTAGATAAAGGACCTCATTGCCAAAATATAAAAGTATCCTTTTAAGGCCTGCAGTGTGAACAAGACTTGAGAGCCTCCAGGCAGAGCTGCATAGTGGGGACTAGCTAATGAGCCATTACAATTGAGACACATGAGCCCCATGGTGGAGTTGCTTCTCCGTGAGGACCACCAACTTTACTGAAGACACTGTGTTGTGGTAGCCAGGTGGACCTCATGACATAGCTGCAGGACCATTCAAAAATCTATAAAGTTTCTCTTTTTATCAGAACTTTTAACATGCTGTTAATCCTTCCTAATGGCTACCTTCATGCTACATAAACCCAAGTGTACCAATAGTTCGCAGTAACAATTGCAATACTTACATGAATCCATGTATTTTAGAGATGATAAACCCAAGGTCCTCCTCTTCACTTTGTTTCACAGTGGTTTCAGGCTCGCGGAAGTGTGATTTTAAGTTAGATTCTTCAGTTTGGCAAGACAATGCTGGAGAATGTTTTCTTGAGGTGTGAAACAAACTCAGCTGGATTTCCCCCCATTGGATTGTAGAATCTCCAGTACTCCTAACCACACTTTCTTTGAAATGGCCTATGATCACATTGGATTACAGTAAAGCAGGTTACCAGTCACAGCCAGTCCTACCTGTATGTAAACTAGACATAACAGAAGAGCTAGCACGCAACCAACTTGTGCAAATCGCCATACCCTTTCTGGGAAGTGTCTGGGAAGTTTCAGGACTGTGCTTTCATTAATAAATCATAAGGTGTTTGTTAATAGTCAGCTCACCATGTAGAAAACATTTAATATTAAATGCCAGTAAGCTGTTCATAAGTACTTTGGCCTCATAATAAATAACTGCATCCATAAATATTAGTTTAAACACTTATAGTTTCTCATTGGAGGATTAACAAATCTGAAAAAAAATATTATTTAAAAAATCCGAAATAAAGGAACATTGGTGGGAACAAGTAGACAAATAAAGACATCAAATACATTGTATAGAATTTACTGGGCTCTCTTTATTAAAGCTCTCTCACAGATGTGGTGTGTATGTACAACAGTGGTAAATTGTGTGTGTGGTGTGTGTGTTTGAGTGGCTCTGCCAATATGTTCAGAATTAATACTCTTAACTGTGCATTTTACAACATTAATCGTCAGGATCAATCATCAGGAACAACATTATACTCTCCATGGAAGTCCTTTCATTCAACATATTTCCTCCTTATGTCTAACACTGTCCTCTCCAAAGCCCATCAATCCCATCACAAGTTCAACAGGCTGTTAGTCTCTGGGCACCTCGTCCTCATACTCCTCACTGGCATATAATACCTCAACTCCTTCCAGAAGCGTGAGGACAAGAAAAGAGAGGGTGAGGAGAGAGGGGGCGAAGCCTTCTCCGCCACCTCTTTTCTCCACCTCCCACACCTCAACCCTTTGTTCCTCCTTGTCCTGCTACTCTTCCACCAGCAGACGGCGCCCTGGCGCTCCCGGAGGTGGCGCACCGACTCAGGGAAGAGGGCCAGCTGTGTAGGAGTGACCTCCTCCAGCTCCACCAGGACCACCTTAAGGGAGCCCTCCAGCAGGGCATGGTGCATGGCCGTCTGCCTCTCGAAGCTCTGCCAGGCCTCCAGGACACCGCTGCTGTCACTGCAGAACGTAGAGCCAGAGTAGACCAGGAGGAGACACCGGCTGGCCAGCATGCTCTCCTCCACAGCATCTACTACGGCTAGAGGGAGAGGGGGTCAGGGAGGAGAAGAGGGAGAGGGGGATCAGGGAGGAGAAGAGGGAGAGGGGGATCAGGGAGGAGAAGAGGGAGAGGGGGGTCAGGGAGGAGAAGAGGGAGAGGGGGGTCAGGGAATAGAAGAGGGAGAGGGGGGTCAGGGAGGAGGAGAGGGAGAGGGGGGCAGGGAGAAGAAAAGGGGGAGGGGGAAAGAGAGGAGGGAGGAGAAGAGGGAGAAAGGGAGCAGGGAAAATGGTTATTAAAACATTGTTTAACCATTAAGATGGTTTCATAAGGTCTTTATGACTTCAAAAAGATTCCACATATTTCATCATCATGCTACATGTGTACTAAGGCCAATGCTAAGATAATCTTGTGGAACCTGGAGCCCCAGGGTCGAACCGAGATGTCTTACCTTCCCCTGGTAGGCTGTCCCGGCCCAGTATGAAGAGCCTGTAGCCACACCTCCCCTCCAGAACCTGGGGCAACGTGTGGAGGGCAAACATCTCTGCCTCTCCACAGGCCCTGCCCCCATCCCCAAACAGACGGGGGTACGCCACGTACGCATCATACAGCTTCCCATCAGAGTCTGCCACATGCAGGACAGAGACAGGTAAAACAAAATAGGTGTGTTAGTGCTGGGCTGGAACAAAAGTCTCCACAAACCTGCCTAACAGAGGAGGCTTGGATATTAATGACATCATAGCCTATTCAGTGCCTCGTATGAATCTTCCTCTGTCATGGAAAATGCAGTGCTTGCATACTGCAGCTGTGGGATGTGCTACAGTACCTTGCTACGGATTTTACTTGTGGTCAGGTGTGGAGTGGGAAACAAGCAATGCAACATTCATGTGTGTGGGTTTAAGTGTGGGCCTGGGGGTTTGTGGGAAGACATGCTGTATGTGCATTACTGTCTGTATCTGGTGTAGGAATGTATGTTTGTGCGAGTTTCCATTTTGTGAATGCACAGTATGCAATGAGTCTGCAGATAGTGTATGTGTCCATGCGTGTGTGCGCATGTCTGCGTGTGCGTGCTCAGGTATGTTTCTATTCATCTTTCCTTGTGTACTTGGGCAGTATATGTGCGATAAACTGTCTCTCATTGTGTACCTGTGTTTGGGTAGAGAAGCGGGAACACCCTCCTTAGCGACAGCACAATGTCAATCTTAAAGCGATGGTAAATAGCAACACTAACAGTAAACACCAATACCAGACTAGTCAGTAGTACTCCAATAGGGAACAGGTTGTTTGGATCTGTGCAGAAAAAGAGAGAAGATAGCATTTATAACAGTTTTTACCCAAGGTCAAGCTGACTGGCTTTAATTCTTTAACCCTTTTTTTAAAAGTGGTGAGGTTGCAGTTGTTATAATACACTATCAAAACAAGGGTAAAGAGATAGGATAATATGTGTGTGATCTCTTTTGAAACATTTTTATGTTATCTTCCAGAAAGTGTTGTGTTACCTGTAGGCTGTAGTGTGAAGGAGGCAGAAGGACTGCCTCTGTCGCTGGAAACCTTACACGTGTAATGGATGGAAAAGTCTTCCTCTTCCACCGTCAAGAAATTCAAATTACGCTCCAACCATACACCCTTCGCTTCTCTCCACTCCCTGGTTTAGGGGGAGGGGAAGAGAGGGAGAGAAGACAGACAAGTTCCCCCTTGTGAACGCACACTCAAACCATCACGGCCACAGTTCACAAAATAGCAGTGTGTGTTATCTTAAGTTCCATTCAAAGCAAGCACTACTGTGTGTTCAGGTATATGGGTCCTATTGTAATCTTAGCGCTGTACCTGATATGGTACCAACAGTTTAGATACTATACAGTAGAACATCTATCTGGATGACACAGAATACATGTAAAGACCAACGTCGGAGTAGAGAAGCAGGTACGGGGAGTAAACATTAAATAAGGAACAGACATGGACCAGCATCAACACACAGATAACATAACAACATATGACAGGGAAAAAGAGCTGGGGAACTGACAGATATAAGGGAGGTCATAACACAGGTGATTGAATTCAGGTGAGTCCAATAATTTGCTGATGTGCGCGATGAGGTAAGCAGGTGTGCGTAAGGATGGTGGCAGGAGTGCACAGTGCTGGGCAGCCTGGCGCGAGAGAGTGGTAGCAGGCGTGACAAGTGCCATAAAAAAGTATTGCTGATTTTCTCTATTTTTGCATATTTTTTATTATGAATATTATCAGGTCTTCAAACAAAACCTAATATTAGATAAAGAGAACCCGAGTGTACAAAAATAATATATATACTTATTTAATTTATTTAATTAAAGTTATGCAAGTGTGAAAAAGTAATTGCTCCCTTACACTCTATAACACATTGTGCCATCTTTAGTTGCAATGACTGCAACCAAATGCTTCCTGTAGTTGTTGATCAGTCTCTCACATCGCTGTAGAGGGATTTTGGCCCACTATTGCATGCAGAATTGCTTTAACTCAGTGACATTTGTGAGTTTTTAAGCATGAACTGCTCGTTTCAAGTCCTGCCACAACATCTCAACTGGGGTAGGTTTGGAATTTGACTTGGCCATTACAAAACTTCACATTTGTTGCATTTGAACTATTTTCATGTAGACTTGACTGTGTGTTTAGGATCATTGTCTTGCTGCATGACCCAGCTGCGCCTCAGCTTCAACTCACAGACAGATGGACAGAAAGTTGTTCAGGTTCTGAGGCACAGGGGAATTGGGTGGTGCATAACTTTGATCATATTTGTAACTTTTATTTGTAAACTCAGGTTCCCTTTATCTAATATTAGGTTTGGTTGAAGATCTGATAACATTCAGTATCAAAAATATACAAAAGAGCAAATCAGAAAGGGGGCAAATACTTCTTCACGGAACTGTCGATTTATTACATTGTGTATTGTGATGCTGTTGTGTTGTCTCAACCTACCTTTCTGATTCCTGAAAGATGCGCTCTGAGACAATTTTGGAAATTGAGTTCTCCCTTGAAATCCAATTCAAATTTGCACAATGTTTATTCCCCACACTCGGGACAAACACCCGACACATCTTACTGAAGGAAGAACCTAGGGGACAAACATTGAATTCTTTATTTGCATCGTGAATTAAAAGACCTGTACAAACTCACGCACACACATATCCAGTACTTGTTCTATAGTGGCTTACTCACCCAAATCTGCTTTGATGATCTCATTGGCAGGTTCAACCACTTTGGGCTCCAGGCAATACTCCACTGAAATGATGACAATGATTCATAAATATCATAGACAGACAGAAATATGCAGTCACATGACCCTATTGAAAATGGCCCTTTCTAAGCTCTCACAGAGCAAAGTTTCAAAGCAGCCTCTATGAAATCATAACCTCTGATTCAGGGTCATGTACTGTACAGTGTCTTCAGAAAGTATCCACACCCCTTGACCTTTTCCACAATTTGTTGTATTACAGCTTGAATTTAAAATGGATTACATTTAAATATTTGTATCACTGGCCAACACAGTATCCCATAATGTGAAAGTGGAATTATGTTTTTCAAAGTGTTTACAAATTAATAAAATATTTAAAGCTGAAATGTCTTCAGCCAATAAGTATTCAATGCCTTTCTTATGGCAAGCCTGAATACGTTCAGGAGGTAAAATGTTGATTAACAAGTTACTTAATACGTTGCATGGACTCACTCTGTGTGCAATAATAGTGTTGATCATGAATTTTGAATGACTACCTGATATCTGTACCCCACATATACAGCACAATTACATGTAAGGTCCCTCAGTTGAGCAGTGAATTTCAAACACAGGTTCTACCACAAAGACCAGGGAGGTTTCCCAGTGCCTCGCAAAGAAGGGAAACTATTGTTAGATGGGTCAAGAAAAAATAAAGCAGACAGTGAATATCCCTTTGAGAATGGTGAAATAAGTTCAGAAGTAAAATTAATTACACTTTGGATGGTTACAGTTTGGATGGTGTTTCAATACACCCATTCACTGCAAAGATACAGGTGTCCTTCTTAACTCAGTTGTCAGAGGCAGGAAACTGCTTTGGGATTTCACAATGAGGCCAATGGTGACTTTAAAACAGTTATGGACTTTAATGGATGTGATAGGAAGAAACTGAGGATGGATCAACAACATTGTAGTTACTCCACAATACTAACCTAATTGACAGAGTGAAAGGATGGAAGCCTATACAGAATAGAAGTATTCTACAACATGCATTCTGTTTGCAATAAGGCACTAACGTAAATCTGCAAAGAAAGTGGCAGAGCAATTCCCTTTTTGTCCTGAATACAAAGTCTTAGGTTTGTGGAAAATCCAATGCAACTGACTCCAACTCTCCCTATTTTCAAGCATAGTGGTGGCTGCATCATGTTATGGGTATGCTTGTAATCGTTAAGGACTGGGGAGTTTTTCATTATAAAAAAGAAACGGAATTCAGCTAAACACAGGCAAAATCGCAGAGGAAGACCTGGTTCTGTCTGCTTTCCAACAGGCACTAGGAGATGAATTCACCATTCAGCAGGTCAATAACCTTAAACACAAGGCCAAATCTACACTGAAGTTGTTTACAGTGAATGTTCCTGAGGAGCCGATTTACAGTTTAGACTTAAATCTGCTTGAAAATCTATGGCAGGACCTGACAAGGTTGTCTAGCAATGATCTGTAACCAGTTTGACTTTCACTGTCTCTGTAATGGCTGTGGTAAGGATTGGGGGTATATGGTAATAATCTGATCCTAGATCTGTGGTTAAGGACAACTTTTATGAGCTGTGCCAACAATACTCACTGTCCACCGTACCGTTGATGGTCTCTGAGATCCTGCCGCTGAGCCCTTCCAAGTTAAAGGTCATGGTGCAGGTGTAGAATGCATGATCCTCAAGGGTGACCATTTCTACTCGGAGTAACTCCATAGTACTGTGACTGACATAACTAAACCTGTTCCACAAGGGATCATCTTCCACAATGGGTTCACAGCCCTGACAGGGTTAAAATAGAAATGCACACTGAAAGGTAGTGGTAATGGAATATGGCTTATAGTACAAAATTAATACACAATTCAATTACAGATAAGTTCTGATAATGTCTTACCTTAGAAGACCAACTCTCATAACAATTCAATGCAGTACAATGTGTGAGAGAAATGAACAATGAAAGTGTATATAGTGTGTCTGAAGTAACATTGTCTCAAACGTAGTCACTAGTAGTAACCCTACATTCCTATAGTTTTAAACACAAATTAACCATACATAGAAATGGACTGAATGACTGAAAATAAAGATTTCAAACAGGCTTTCCAGCATTGTCAAGCATGAGACCAGAAATCCGCCATGGCATTTCTGACACATCAGACCCTTTTTTCATTGAGGCCCCGACAGTGGCCCATTTTCTTTCCTTGAGGCCCCCAAAAGGCCAGTTTTTTGTCTCTGTGGCCCCCATTCTTAGCCAGATAATTCTAATTCTGTACAAAAAAAAATACAAAAAAAGTTAGGCGATCCCATTGGACCAGCCCATTCGGTATTTTCCCAAAATGCAATTTTCTCAAAATGCCAGATGGCTAGTCTGCCCCTGCTGTCAGGCGTTCCCTCTCAACACTCTCCTATTGTACTGCATTGTCTGTTTACCCCATTGGACTCACCTTGTACCACTGGATGGAGTAGTTGTCTACTTCCCTGATTTGGTCACTCAATGGGCAGTTCAGGAAAGAGGTGGCTGTGTTGGTCAGGACATGTTGGGCCTTTTCTGGTCGACCGCATTCTTTTGGGTTGGTGTGGTTCACAATCAGTAAGGCAACCTTCTTGTAGCACTCGGAGGGTTGTCTGTTATCAAAGGTAACAGGAAAGATTTACACCACACACTCATATACACACACATATACACACACACAGCAGACAAATGTATAGCCCCTACCTCACAACACACTCATAGTCTCCAGCATCCTCCATCGTGATGTTAAAAATCCAGAGTGTCTTCCCCCGCACCAGAATATTTCCTGTCTCCCTGGTCAGCTCTGTCCCAGTCCTTAGGTAATACCATGAGATGTTATAGGGGATGCTGCGGTTGTCAGACACGTTGAGGTCCAACAGGGTGGATGTCAACATGGCAGCATCACCGGAAACTGAAAAGACCCACTCAGTCTCTCGTCCTTTGTCCACACAGAGCTCTACACACAAAGAGTATATAGAGTAAAGATAAACATGCAGTACAGGGACTGTTTGAGGAACACCATCTTATTTAACGAGTCCACGTCTTAAAGAACAGAATATGTTGGGGAAATGATGCACACCAAAAAAGTATGCAATTATTATGCGTGTCATGTAGTATGCATAGACAGAGTTTTTACAGAGATGGTCTTTCAAAATATATCTCTTCACAACAAATTCTCCAGTGTTCATTTTTTTATCAACACTAATGGTGTTAAATCAATACTGAAATTGTTGAGTCTATGGACCCATAGACACCAGAGTAGTGTTAAATGAACACACTGATTAGTGTAAAGCCTTATTCAAATATTTCCCACAGTGCCTTGCCTTTCGAGCAAATTGTAGAGTTACAACCCGTGACTGTATTTTTTTGTTACAGAGACATAATTGTTGCATTCATGCATTTTTTGTCCTGTAGACTTCAAAAAGTAAGATCCTAAATTAATATGTTGTCATAAAAAATGTATATTTAACACAATGCCGTATGTATTTCATAAGGCCTTATTTTGCAGGTATAGTTTTAACCTAATACAGGGGCCTGAAACTCATACACGTCACTTTGAACTAAAACCATGCCCATCATCATATTTCCCAGCATGCTCTATTGCAGGAAGATTTTTTTTTTTGAATTGTTTGTTTCAATATCTGTTTGTGCAGGTACATTGGTACATTGATTGATTACGTGTTTGTAGCCCATTAGCAACAAACGTAAACCTTTTATTCTGAGAGTGTAATACAAGGGCCTGAAATCCATGTTTTACAGGCCTGCAAATCACATTATGCTGGCTTACAATGTGATGTGTAATTCCTATTGAAATCCAATCAGTGGGTGGAGATCCAACAGTTGGAAAATGAATTCACCTGCAACCTGCATTCAGAATGACTGTCAGGGTTAGGAACATTAGGAACTAACTGATTTGAACTAAGTGATTGGATTAGTTTAGAAAAATGTATGTAGTTTATCTTTGTGTAGTATACGATAAATCAGTTAATCAATGTACGTGCACAAACATAGATATTGAAACAAACAATTCTAAAATATCAACCTGCAAAACAGCATACGCCGGTCGTAGTTTTGGTTCAAAGTGATGTGTATGAGATTCAGGCCTCTGTATTAGGGTAAAACTAGGTCCTCAAAATAAGGCCTTACGAAAGACATATGGTATTGTGTTAAATATATATATTTTATGATAACATTCATTTGTCTGGTGTTAGCTAGTTACTGGCTAGCCAGGTCTTCAGCCAGCATGGAACAAATGGGGGGAAGGGTAGTTTAAAACTGCACGCAGATATTTGCAGTGTTGCTTTATAAAATTATATAATTGCATCAACACCCACCAGAGGTCAGACTTAAATCATGACAAAGTGAAGGACCATGTTTCCGGATACAGAGCTGTTAACTTGATCCAGTTTAATTCAATCAGTACTTCTAGCTGTCCTCGTAACATGGTTGATTGATTGATTGATGGCTGATGAATTCTGTGGGTAAAGTTCATCCTACTTACCTCCTACTGCCTTGGAGTTGCCAGTGAGACAGAGGAGTGAGAAGAGCAAGAGCTGCAACCTCTGACTCCAATCCATAGCTAAAACAAAGAGACACACAGAATCACTTGTGAGTTTTAGTCACACATTGCCATAATAGACTCAAACAAACTATCAGAATCTTCAGCAAGTGAAATGATCAGACACACAAAAGTACCATGCTTCTTTCTGACCATCCACTTAATCCCTTACTTGTCAACTGAATGTCTGTCTCCCACACTCCACAGCTACACAGATTATCCAGTGTTAAATCAACACAGAGAGTGTTAAATTAACACTGAAAGTGTGTACCCCTATAGACACTGGAACATTTTAAATAAACACACTGCTAGGTGTAAAGCCTTATTTTTTATTTGTTTTTACTTTTTCCTAGAGTGCATTGCCTTTCAAGTGAATTGTAGAGATACAGTACTATCCGAGACTGTATTTGTTAGTGACAGAGACATGGTTGTTGCATTCATCAGCTGTCCGAGCAGCTAACCGATTGCTGCAGCTGTACATAGCCCATCTGTAAATAGCCCATCCAATCTACCTACTTCATCCCCATAATGTTTTTATTTACTTTTCTGCTCTTTTGCACACCAGTATTTCTACTTGCACATCATAATCTGCACATCTATCACTCCAGTGTTAATTTGCTAAATTGTAATTACTTGCTACTGTGGCCTATTTATTGGCTTACCTCCTCACGCCATTTGCGCACACTGTATTTAGACTTTTTTTTCTATTGTGTTATTGACTGTACGCTTGTTTATTCCATGTGTAACTCTGTGTTGTTGTTTGTGTCGCACTGCTTTGCTTTATTGTGGCCAGGTAGCAGTTGTAAATGAGAACTTGTTCTCAACTAGCCTACCTGGTTAAATAAAGGTTAAATAAAATAAAAATATATATTTTCAGTCCAAGGGACTACACCAAGTGAGATCCTGAGCAAATATGTTATCATAAATTGTTTATTATTTAACACAATACAAAACATTATTAATATGGCATAATGTTAAGGGCCTACTCTGAACATAACTAAATGTTGAATTAACACTCAGTGTTGTAAAATAACCCCAGCGTTGGTGTTAATAACCAGAGTTGAACCAAAACCACACCCATCATAATCATATTTTACAGCGTGCTCTATTTCAGGTTGATTTATTAAAAATTGCAAGTACAATAATGAATTAATGTTATGCATCTCAAATATATATGTCATACATTTTCCACACTAAGCCGACGTGTTACTTGGATTTATTGCGCCAGTTACTGAAATGGTTGTTCCAGTTTAGATGCTTTAGGTCAGGTATTCCCAAACTGGGGTATGTACAATGCCGTCGGGGGTATGCCAAATATAAATGTGATTCACATTTTCAAACAGTCCGTTTATATTTTCCAACGGGGCTATGCATTTGGGTGAGGTTTGTTTCTCACCTTAGTAGCCTTGTTTCACTGCCAAAAATCAAAAGCGAAATAACAACACAATGTCAAATACAGGTAGCCTAGTCAAATAATTAACATCCAATCACATTAACCGTTACTCTCTCGCGGGAATTCCGATAACAGTCCGTATGCAGCCTCTCTCAAACGGTATTCTCTCTCGCGGGAATACCGTTTGTTAGAAAATGGATAAATGGTTTAAAAAAAAGGTAAGATCCGCGTCCATAGAGACACATACCAGCAGAACTACACCTGCAGCTGTCGACAACACAAGTTGTTCTGCTTCCACGAGCACATCCAATGCTAGCATCAGTAGTTCTCCATTTGTTGTTAGCCCAGCTAGCATGGACACTGACAGTTGTGAATCTGATGCAGCCGAAGAGCTACTCCCCCCTTACCCGGGAAAGCACCGAACAACAGACAGGGACGTTGGACCATTGAAGAGGCGCAAATATGATGGGAACTACATTGATTTGGGGTTCACTTATATTGGGAGTAGTGCCTTTCCTCAGCCACAGTGTGTCATATGTGCAAAAGTACTATCTCACAACTCGATGAAACCTTCACTCTTGCAGACATTTAGAAACAGAACATGCCAAACTTAAAAATAAGCCACGGGAGGCTTTGAGCGAAAATTAAGATGACTTTCGAGTAGTAAGACGTATAAAAGCAACAGATACCATTAATAAGAATTTGTTCTTAACTGACTTTTGTTAGTGTTCAAATACTGGAGAGTTGAGACCAAATCACGGACGCTGGACAGAGTGGATTTCAGTTGTAACAAAAGACAGTTTTAATGAGTCAGAGATATCTTGTCCCGCAGTTTTACGTGCACGGACCTAGTTCACATAACTCGGCAAGGAACCAGGTGAAAAAGAGAGCCTATACAACGGTTACATTCATTTTTATACATAGAATAAAGTAGGTGGAGTCTTGTCGTTTCGGTCTTCTTGACTGGTCGGAGGGTTGGAGGCGGGCCTTGCTCTAGCCAGAGCAGAAGCCCCATTGGTGCACAGCAGAGCCTTATCCTGAGCATCCGACCAATAGAGGGGGTCAGTCTTGTGGCTGGGTGTATGTGTTCTTACGACGGAATGTCTTTGTTTATATGAGCTATGTGTATGAATACTTATATAACAAATCCCTCTCTTCACGTCTATTAGACGTGAAAACTATAGCAGAAAGGTGGCGGTTGCAATTGTGGGTATACATAAGGTGGTGCTCCTAACCCTGTCTGGTTTGCATGGTGGGTCTGTAGGTGTAGTGCTATGTTTGGGACGGGAGTGATTGGAGGGAGTGATATCAGAAAAGGAGTTAGGGACATGTGTAGGGGTTGGTGTACGTGATGTGGCAGGGTGAAATAGTTGTTCAATTAACCATGTGAAAGTCCTAGGGTTACTCCAAATATCAGTAGGAATATCACAAATAAGGGACCAGATATCCCCAGCCTCACCCAGAGAGGGAGAAATTTCCCTCTAACTGGGCGAGGTTCCCTTCTCAGGGGAGGCGGAGTTTGATGCCGCATCACCTGAGGAAGGAGTGTCTTCATTTGGAATCGAATTTAGGCCGCTCAAATCAGCTCTGACTTCAGTCAGTGTTCTAGAAGGAATTGGGGCTGGGGTGCAATGTGTAAGGCGGTGCCAAGGTGCGCCTGATTTACCTTTGACCTGGACTGAGTGTGAAGTAACCTCCTTCACTTCGTACGGTCCAGTCCACCTGGGTTCCAGCCACTTTCTCTTGTGGACTGTAACCCTCACCCCGTCACCAACCTTTACCTTCAGTAGTGGCGTGTCCCCCGGCAGCTCCCCCTCCTGGACCTTGTGAACCTGGGTAGAGAGTGCTGCAGAGAGAACCGTCAGTTTTTTCACATAATTAGACATTACAATTTGTTGTACATCAAGGGCGGGCATATGACCTCCCTCCCTTGGTGGACCATGCATGACTCTACCAGTCATTATCCCATGAGGCACATACTTTAGCTATCTTAGCTTTTGCTTTTGGTTTGACGTTCCACCAGATTTTGGGATTGGGGCCTGTACACAGATCCAAATCTGTGGGTTATGCCAAATCTTTCTTCCACCTGTCTCAGGTGTTTGTTAAATGTAAGCCATTTGTCAAATTTGATTTGTCTTGGGATGCCATACCTGGGTATTAGTTTGGTTTGTAGCCACTCAAAGACTGACCTAGCATCCTCCCCTTTTGTTAGTATTGCCTCTACCCATTTGGAGAACCTATCTACTATGACTAGGAGATAGAGTTTGCCTTTAGATAAATTTTCGGGGCCCATGTCGGTGTAGTCTATACTAATATCCTGAAAACATGCATTAGGTATTAAGTATGAGCCCATTGGTGTTCGATATGGTTTCTTTGGGTTGTGTCTGTCACAACCATTGCATTCGTCACAAAATAAATCATCGTCATAAAATAAGTCAGTCATATTTTTTATGTGAGGGTGCCACCAGATGTGTGAGGCCTTTTTGGAGGGTCTTTAGTTTGCCTTCGTGTGTGGGGCCATGTGTTTCTCATAAAAGTTCTGGGTCCATCAGTGTGGCCTGCTTCATGGGCATGGGCTGAGTCTGTATAGATATTCAGTCTTTCCTTTTCCTCTGATGAGGACCTGCGTCAATCCGATGATTTCAGCTAATTTGGCCGATGCTGGTTGAGGGATGATGGCTGATTGAAGGGTGACATCACGAGGTGAGCTGTTTTTTCAATAGCTTTTGCTACTGCAGCAACGTATCTGGAGCATGTTGACTGTCCTACCTCAATGTGGTCAAGTTTGAAGAGTAGTACATCAAGACCCTTCTCTCCCCCTCTTGTTTCTGGAATAGGACGGATGAGGTGAATCCTTCCCTTTCAGAAACATCCAAATGGAACTTGTTCTTGTAGTCAGGTGCAGTCAGAGCTGCTGCCGCTGATAGATCTGTTTTCAGGAGTGCTATGGCTGTTGATGCTTCAGCCGTCCAGGCCAGGGGTGCATGGAGGTTCCTTGATCGTAGGATGACCGGTGCTGCCACCCCCTCTGGGCCACACCCAATGGTACAACACCTGATAGGTGGGGTCAGGTGCATCATGTCTTCGTCCCAGTCTGCAGTGTAGAGGCAGTCATCAGTTTCTGTTGCATTGAGTGTGCAATGGATCTCAGCTTGGGGAGTCTTATATGGGTGCAGAGTGTAGATTTGAGCTTTCAGTTGGTTGAACTTAAACTGGATGTGAGGGGTGGCAGGCCCTGTGGGTAGGCATTTTAGCCAGTACACTTCTTGGGCTTCAGACAGTGTGGTCATCGGCAGGAGTGGCATCCTCATCATTCTTACTGGGTGATCAGGTGTTGAAGTGGGAGGGTTGGTTGTAATCTTGCTGCTCCTGCTGCATGTGGCTAGATTCTGGGTGGTTGTATGCTGGCTGTTGCTGATGCATGGGTGTGGGTCCTGGTTGCTGATGTTGCAGAGGTGGGTTTCCCCCACTTCCTCTTGCTCTCCATTGCTGTTGCTGCGGGGAGAGTGGTTTCATACAATCTCTGGCAAAATGACCGGGAATTCCGCAGTTAAAACACTGGTAGTTTCCCCCTCTGTGTTGTCCAGTGTAGGGACCCCGTCGAGCCCATACTGGGTGTTGTTGTTGCAGGATATACTGCTGTGGGGGAGGGTATTGGGGTGGTTGGGCCCCCCTAGTGGCCGTGAGTGAGGCTGCCTGCTGTTGGATCATCTGAGAGACAGTCTGGGCCACTATTTGGGAGATGTCTGTTTTGGTTCCCGGCTCCTTCGTTTCTTCCGCCCCCATCTGTTTCTTAGGTTTTTCTCCTTGTTGTGCTTCCTTCAATTGGAGTTTCAGGAGTTGTACCTGGAGGGACTGCACCTGGATCTCAGCACCCCCTCTTTCCTTGTTGTGCTGGGTCACATGGTGGTGCACATGCGTATTGAATTGGGTCAGAGGAAGTGCAATCAACCCTACCATTCCTCTGAGTTTGGTTTTAACATCTCCAGGACACCCGTTGACCACCATTTCCTTCCACATGCTGAGTGTGGTATCAGTGTGATCGAATGGTTCTTCGTGGACCGATCTCCATGTGGTCTTAGCCCTGTCCAGGTATGCTGCAGGTTGCTCACCTGGGTTGATTGTAAAGGAGGATAAGGTGGCATGGTTTCTTTCTGTAGGGTATGCTCTCCGTAGAACTTCCCATAATCTGGTACGGAAGTGGTCTATGGGCAGTGTTGGGTCCCGCCATCCAAGGTCAGCTGCTGTCATGAGGGCCTCCATGGTTCCGTGGTCGGTGGCTCTTGCTAGAAGTGCTTTCATGTCTCCTAGGCAGAGTTGCAGGCCTGACGTAAGTGTCTGCAGTTCAAGTAGCCACGCTGAAGCTCCTCCATGTAGGCTAGGCATCTGTCCCATCAGTGTTGTTAAATCAGTCATTTTCCAGGGCTGGTACTCCACAGTGTGTGCATCACCTGGTGTCGGTCGCAGGGGGTACTGTCCTGCCATCTCCTGCTCTCGCTCTCTTCTATCAGCAATTCTGGAGGACCGACGGAGTGTTTCGGACCCCATTGATTCGGTAACTTTGGTTACTGTTCCTCTCATTATGCCTTCCACACGGTAGGCTCCCTCTCTGTTGTTATCTTGGTTAGCTATTAGCTCCCTGAGTTCCTTAGCTCGAGCTATTGATGATTTCAGCAGCTCCTGCATCTTAGTCACGTTTGGAGCTCCCATCGGAGCTGGGGTGAGCACCATGTCAATTTCTTCTTCGTTTTCGATATCCATGTTCTGATGACAGTCCTCCCTATCCGTCTGATAGAAGTGGTTTGAATCTAATCTTGTTTGTAGGTGTCCTCTGGTTTCAGAGGTGAGAGAGTTCACAGAGGAGCATTGCGGCCTCCGTTCCTGGGGGAGGTCTCCTGCTCCTGGAATCCCAGTTTCGAACTGTTCACATACCATATGGCCAGCCGTTATCCCCAGGGTAATTTCCCCTTTTAACTCCCCTTGGTCTATTCTCAGAACTGGAGCCTGTATTGTGGGAGGTGCCCTGGGCAGGAATGGGTTGTGTGACGGGCTCCGGTGATTTTGTCCCTTTGAGTATGGCGGGGGCTGAACTGCCTCCATTGTCAATTGTGGATATAGTGAGGGAGAAACGGCCACAGGGGGAGCCGTGGGCAAGTTCTCAGGCGGAGCTTTAACATCCCCCGACGCCACAATAGCCACGCACATCATGTCTGGTGTGTTTTTTGGTAGTACCCTCCTACTCTCCTGTATGGCCCATGTACCTATCTTGAGCTCCCCCTCCGCTCTCTCTCTCTCTCTCTCTTGTACCTACTTTTTTGAACCTGTGTATCTTGTTTCTCTCCGCCTCACTCGCTTTTGCATGCTCTACTGCGTCCTCTAATTCTGTCTGCATATCTTGGAGTTTCCCCCCTGTAGGTGGTCCTCCGCTAAAATAACCTGCTTGTGTCCATCTTATCCGTAATCCTTTCCACACTTTCTCCACTTTCCCATACTGTTCTTTACCTCCCGCTCTATCAATCATACTCTGATCTAAATATTCATTGAATTTTAGTTTGGGCGTGGTAGCTGCAGACATTTTATCTAGTTCGTCTGATAATGTGTATAATGCGTTATTTAGGTATATTCAATCCTTACTATGTGGTGTTTATTTCTATCGTTGTATGCTTAGATGTACTGCTGTACTGGCAATGGCTTATCTCTTCTACCCCCACCCTCGCATACAAAGGGGGTTATCAGTATGTGACGCCCGCCACGTGTCTGTTTCTCCGGTATTTTATTTGAATTTGTTCAGCGATTCGTTTAGGTATTTTCTAAAAATGATTCGGCGATTTCCTTTTGGAACAATATATCAGTGAATATATGCGGTTCTATAACAATTTTCAGAGTAATTCTAGCTCTTTAGGAAATATAGATAGAATTTCTAGACAACTAAGAGTTGTTCAGTGAATTATTTAAATACTTTCTGTAAACAATTCGGTAAATTCCTTTATGAACTTATATCAGTAAATTCGAGCGATTCTATAGCAATTGTCAGAATAATTATATATCTTTAGGAAATATGGATAGAATAGAAAAACCCAAAAATCAGTGTGTAGCTTTTAGCGTCTGTCAAACAAAGTCTGTACTAAGCTCGGCGGCTTATTTAAATACTTTCTAGAAACAATTCAGTAAGTTCCTTTATGAACTTATATCAGTAAATTCCAGCGATTCTATAGCAATTGTCATAATAATTTTAAACTTTAGGCAATATCAACAGGAATGAAAAAAACGAAAATCAGTATTCCAGCCCGGCTGCTGTCAATCAAAGTTGCACGGCCATTCGATACTAAGGTGGCTTTGTCTATCAGCACGTGTGCCTAATAGCCCAGTTACGTATCCCAACCTACTCCGCGACAAACGTTTCTTTCAATTTAATTTCCCCCATCTCCAAATCATGGAATGTCAACTCTGGTTCATATTATGTTTATTGTTTGATGTGCAATAGCCACCTCATTCCCGATCTCTGTCTTGTGGAACGCCAAACTTACATATCCTGTATCTACTCGACTACACCTCTTACAAAACCTATTAAATAATACACAGCTTTTTTAATAGGGCATTTTTCATGCAGATTCATTCAATCCAACCACACCTCCACAAGACCTATTCGATGTTATATGTATCAACAGGAGATTTTACTTGCAGATCCGGTTCATCTATAACCACACCTCCACAAGACCTTATTCGATAGTACAGAACGTATCAAAATAGGACATTTTTACTTGCAGATTCGGTTCATCTATCATTCAACTATAACCACACCTCCACAAGACCTTATTCGATAGTACAGAACGTATCAAAATAGGACATTTTTACTTGCAGATTCGGTTCATCTATAATTCAACTATAACCACACCTCCACAAGACCTTATCGATGTTATATGTATCAACAGGAGATTTTACTTGCAGATCCGGTTCATCTATAACCACACCTCCACAAGACCTTATTCGATAGTACAGAACGTATCAAAATAGGACATTTTTACTTGCAGATTCGGTTCATCTATAATTCATTCATTCGTATGAAATTCTCATTGAATTTCCAACATCCATAATTGTGTCCTTTACGTGTTAAAACACAGCCACTATTTAACGTCACCTCTATACACAACCCAATACATATATAATTAGGACAGTTTTCTATGCAGATTTCAGAACAAATAGGGTCCCTGGAGGAATTTAACACATTGGTCAATCACAATTCACACATTCCTATTAAAATAACTGAGTATAGGCCCATTAATAAGAATATATATATATATATATATATATATATATATTTTTTTTTTACAAAACAAGATATCTTTAATCAATGTTTTAGGTTCTTATGTAAAAAATTTGGGCACCGATTCATACTCACGCCCAGTACTTTCTGATCAAAATTTGGTTTAGGCTATAATACAATATGCAGATTTCGATATAACGGGCTCTGCTCACCTTATATAGAGCGCTCCGATCAGATTTCCTGAGGCAAGATGAATGGCTGGGGAAGTCACTCTTCCGTCTGATTTTTTAGCCGTGATCAGTCTCGTCCTCTCACACTAACTTATAATAGATCGAATTCAAGAATAACCAAACTCTGCTACCAAGTTTTGTTAGTGTTCAAATACTGGAGAGTTGAGACCAAATCACGGACGCTGGACAGAGTGGATTTCAGTTGTAACAAAAGACAGTTTTAATGAGTCATAGATATCTTGTCCCGCAGTTTTACGTGCACGGACCTAGTTCACATAACTCGGCAAGGAGCCAGGTGAAAAAGAGAGCCTATACAACGGTTACATTCATTTTTATACATAGAATAAAGTAGGTGGAGTCTTGTCGTTTCGGTCTTCTTGACTGGTCGGAGGGTTGGAGGCGGGCCTTGCTCTAGCCAGAGCAGAAGCCCCATTGGTGCACAGCAGAGCCTTATCCTGAGCATCCGACCAATAGAGGGGGTCAGTCTTGTGGCTGGGTGTATGTGTTCTTACGACGGAATGTCTTTGTTTATATGAGCTATGTGTATGAATACTTATATAACACTTTCCTAGTTAAATAAAGGTTCAATAAATGAAAACATTTAATTGACAGTGTGGGAGAGTAACCTTCATTCACTTTCCTCTATGCCAGATGTGGTGATCGTCTACTAATGATTTACTATAATAAGCTTAATACTGTACTTCTCTCGGAGCATTCCCACCATCCATTTGAATAGGCAGACATTGTTACTGCAGCTGGTTGGCTGAAGTCGTTAATTGTCCATTTCGGGAACACTTTACTGTAGGTGTCCTTACGAATGCATTCATGAAGCCTTTTTAACAGCTGTGTTACACATTATAATATTTGTCATAAGCTGTCATGAACAGTTTTAAATGGTAATGAGTTGCGGCATTAGATTATATAAAACTAGTTATAATTGGTGTCAAAGAGGACTGTTCATCCTGTCATATGCTCTAATGTCAACTGCTACACAGTCTACATGACAACTTTTGTCATATGTTATTACATGCTACATAAGAATCTACATTTCAGATGTTATAACAGGGTGTTTTGTCATTTACCAACCTCTGTGTCACATTATTAAATTGAATGGAATGACGGACGTCATAACCTTGTCATATGGCTTTATAGTGTGTGCACAAACACCTTCAGTATAGTGACATTCATTTGAGGTGTTATGAAACAGTTACTGTATGAATGTGCTTATACCACAGGTCGAGTTGAATATCACAAAATGTTACCATTCAAATGATCTCCAAGAAACATGGGCAAATGGGAGCACAGATGTAGATTTGATTCTGGCGCCTACTAGCACTCTTGACTCCACATCCTGTAGTGCTTCTGTCAAGGTACAGCCTTATCGCTGTAGCCTAGCAGTTAACAGCGCTGGGCCAGTAACTGAAAGATCGCAGGTTCGAATCCCCAAGCTTACTTGGTGAAAAATCTGTTTATTCTCTTGAGCAAGGCACTTAACCCTAATTAACCCTAATCACTCTGGATAAGAGCATCTACTAAATTACTAAAATCTAAAAATGTAAATGCATATCGCCAATGGCACATCATCCAGAATAGACACTATGTTGTTACACGATATAAAGCAAAGATATTGAAAACTCCATGTAGAAGCAGAATGTACATTTGATATCACTCTCATTACAAGTGGACATAAGTAGTCTGACACCACACAGTTGATAACTTAGTTATAATAACAGCTGTTATACAGTTATACACCTCCACTGTGAAGTGTGTCTGTCAGACTTAGTATAATCTGGCCAGTCAACCAAACATCCTCCTTGATAAAATGTCAAGCTTGTATTGAAGGAGGGAATTGAAAAGTCCAAGAGACTATCATGTTTCAGGAGAAGACCCAGATGCAGACAGTGTCAAAATAACAAAAGTTTATTACTAGAACAGGGGGCAGGCAAAGTGACAGGTCAAGGGCAGGCAGAGGTCAGTAATCCAGATCAGAGTCCATAAGGCACAGAACGGCAGGCAGTCGCGGGGTCAGAGCAGGCAGAGTGGTCAAAAAAACGGGAAAACAGAAACTAGAACAAGGCAAGAGCAAGGGAAAAACACTGGTAGGCTTGATGAACAAAACGAACTGGCAACAGAGAACACAGGTATAAATACACTGAGGATAATGGGGAAGATGGGCGACACCTGGAGGGGGATGGAGACAAGGACAAAGACAGGTGAAACAGATCAGGGTGTGACAGAGTCAAGTCATGCAGTGAGTCAATCCAGACCAGCTGAGAACAGGAAGCTTAGCTTTCACAACCCTGACCTCATGACTCTTACGCCTCACAGTATCATCACTCCAGGGATAGCCAACCCTGCTGCTGGACAGCAACTGGGGTTGCAGGCTTTTGCTAAATCACACCTGATGTTTGACATTTTACTGCACTATAAGGATCTAATAACGCAAGCAATTCGCTGCACCCACTATAACAACTACTAAACTGTCTATGTGAGCAATAAACTTTGATTCGATTTTTGATTCAACTAATCAGTCCTAGTGAGCAGCTAGCAGAATCATGTATTCTTGTGAAGGGTTTGAGTGCAGCAAGGTAGTTCTCCCAGGTTAGGTTTGTTCACCCCTGGTGATCATTTTCATTCAACTAATAGCAGTCTTTCTGTGGTGGAATGTGTCTGGCCCTGCTCCAGGTATGAGGTATTAGCTCGCCTACCTGTGTGTCACGTGCTGTGGTGGTTGACTACCGTCACGGGCTGTGGTGGATATCCAACCTGAATTTTAGATCACCAGCAACCTGCATTCAGAATGACTGCCAGGGTTGGGAAAACTGAAATATGACACTACCTAAAGCAGTGGTTCCCAACCTTTTTATGGTCCCGTACCGCTTCAAACATTCAACCTCCAGCTGCATCCCCTCTAGCACCAGGGTCAGTGCACTCTCAAACGTTGTTTTTTGCCATCATTGTAAGTCTGCCATACGCACACTATATGATACATTTATTAAACATAAGAATGAGTGAGAGTTTTGTTACAACCCGGCTCATGGGAAGTGACAACGAGCTCTTATAGGACCAGGGCACAAATAATAATGTAGTAATAATCAATAATTTTATTTAACCATCTTAAATATACAACCTTATTTGTTCATTGAAAATGGTGAGTAACTCACCACAGGTTAATGAGAAGGGTGTGCTTGAAAGGATGCATATAACTCTGCAGTTTTGGGTTGTATTGGAGAGCGTCTCAGTCTTAAATCATTTTCCACACACAGTCTGTGCCTGTATTTAGTTTTTATGCAAGAGAGGGCCGAGAATCCACTCTCACACAAGTACGTGGTTGCAAAGGGCATCAGTGTCTTAACAGCGCTATTTGTCAAGGCAGAATACTCAGAGCGAAGTCCAATCCAGAAATCTGGCAGTGACTTCTAATTAAATTACATTTCCACAGAACCGCTTGTTGCAATTTCGATGAGGTTCTCTTGTTTAGATATCGGTAAGTGGACTGGAGGCAGGGCATGAAAGGGATAATGAATCCAGTTGCCTGTGTTGTCCGTTTCGGGAAAGTACCTGCGTAATTTCACACCCAGCTCACTCAGGTGCTTCGCATTTGACATTTGACATTGTTCGTAAGCTTGAGTTGATTTGCACACAAAAAAAACATACAATGATGAAAAGACCTGTGTGTTGTCCTTGTTAATGCAGACAGAAAAGAGCTCCAACTTCCTAATCATAGCCTCAATTTTGTCCTGCCCATTGAATATAGTTGTGGAGAGTCCCTGTAATCCTAGATTCAGATCATTCAGGCGAGAAAAATCATCATGCAAGTGGTCAAACAAGTGAAAATGATGGTCAGTAAAGAACATTTTACTCTCATCTCTCAATTAAAAAACGTGTCAATACTTTCCCCCTTGATAAGCAGCACAATTCTGTATGTTGTAAAAGCGTTACATGGTCGCCGCTCATATCAGGGGCCTTGCTATAACAAAGTCAACCATTTTCACTGTAGTGTCCAAAACGTCTTTCAAGCTGTCAGGTATTCCCTTGGCAGTTAGAGCCTCTTAGTGGATGCTGCAGTGTACCCAAGTGGCATCGGGAGAAACTGCTTGTTTAACCCCTTACCGCTCCACTATGTCTCCCGGTCATGGCTTTTGCGCCATTAGTACAGATACCAACACTTCTTGACCACCAAAGTCCATTTGATGTCACTAAGCTGTCCAGTACTTAAAAAAGATTATCTTCTGTTGTCCTGGTTTTCAGTGGTTTGCAGAAAAGGATGTCTTCCTTAACTGACCCTCCATAAACGTAAAGGACTTGTACCAGGAGCTGTGCCAGGCCCGCCACATCTGTTGAGTCATCCAGCTGAAACGCATAAAATTCACTGTCTGGTATGCGAAGCAGTAATTGTTTCAAAACATCTCCTGCCATGTCACTGATGCGTCGTGAAACAGTGTTGTTTGATGAAGGCATTGTCTGTATAGTTTTTTGGGCCTTTTCCCCCAGCATTGTCCCAACCATATCCGCGGCAGCAAGAATAATTAAGTCCTCCACAATAGTATGGGGCTTGCCTGTGCTAGCCACCATATAGGATGCTTCTAGCTCCTTATTTTTTTTATTTTACCTTTATTTAACTAGGCAAGTCAGTTAAGAACAAATTCTTATTTACAATGATGTCCTACCCCAGACAACGCTGGGTCTATGGGACTGCCAATCATGACCGGTTGTGATACAGCCTGGAATCAAACCAGGGTCTGTAGTGATGCCTCTAGCACTGAGATGCGGTGCCTTAGACCACTGTGCCACTCGGGTCCCTCATATCTGACATGATTGACCTCTCACAATGAATCTGATAACTGATGTCAGAGACGTGAAGCCAAAACAAAGTGAAGATTGAGTGTAAAATAAGATAACACAACTCATAAAAGAACATAACAGAGAAGAACATCAAGACAGTATAGAGAAGAACATCAAGGTACTACAAAATATACAATTCAAAAAACACAAAATGTCAACTAACTGATTGAAACCTAGTCAACACTTTACTCCGAAGTCAACCACACAAGACCAAAAATTCCACCTACTTTTTAGCAGGCTACTCTTTAGTCCTCATGCAAGGCCACAGCTCTGCACGCTCTCTCTGCAACACGTGCATGGTCCATTGTTTTTACTCCATGATCATACAGAGTACTAACCAGCAACAACTATCACATTCCTAGCACTTAGCAACACACATTGTTTTACCTTTATTTAACTAGGCAAGTCAGTTAAGAACAAATTCTTATTTTCAATGACTGCCTATGAACAGTGGGTTAACTGCTTGTTCAGGGGCAGAACGACAGATAGTAAGACAGATAAGGTTAATCTTTCTGTCACTTGCACCCACAGCACAACTTCTTGACTGAGGAAAAGAGGAATTAATTTGTGGTGGGTGTCCAAGCCTTCAAAACAATGTTCTCTAAGTCCTGTCTGTCAAACACCTCAATTTCCTCGATAATAATCATATTTGCTTGTAATACAACTCCTCAACCACTAGAGGTTGTGTATACGTGTGGTCTAAGATTTGCTTGGTGACACTCAAACTTTCCTGTCAAATTCAAATTTGATAAACACCAACTTTTGCGGGAAAATTTTGCACAGGCAATGTTTATAATATTTTTTGTGCATATGCACCATTCATAAATGAGGCCCCAGAACAGGGAGTTCCTCAAAATCCTAATACCTTAAAGAATATGGATTTTAGAATAAAATAATGTTTAAACTTGGAATATTTAGTTGCTACGTATAAATTCAAAATATATACCCACTGATTGTTATAGAATATAACTTATGAGCTTAGTTAAATTGTTGTACGCCATCAGAACCCAAAATAAAAGCTTGCTTTATTCCAATGTTTGTAAACAATGTAAATGTAAACAAACACTATATAGCCTCAAAACATGGTTAAAACTATAATTTTACTATGATGGATGGTCAGTCTTCGCATGCATAGCTCTGTCTATAAATTTGATAGTGTTTACATTTCTCCAGGCCAATCCCTCATCTTTTTACCAAAACACGGGTTGGTTACCACTTTGTTATTGTTTCAGTTAAGGATTCTAGCTTTAAAGTTATATCTCAAGTTATCACTGGTTAACCTCTGCAGGATAGTTTACTGCCATTATTTTTTGCATTTGACGCTTCAGTCACAAAAACAGAGAGATTGTCCTCAGCTATCTTCCCCGCAGGGACCCGCACGGTAGCAGTTGAAAAATTGAGGAAAGCTGAGTGCCCTCCAACCTCATCACCAAGCTGGGTATCCTGGGACTGATAACCTCCCTCTGCAACTGGATCCTGGACTTCGTAATGGGACGGCCCCAGACCCCAGGTGGTGAGGGTAGGCAACAACACTTCCGCCATGCTGACCATCAACACAGGGGCCCCTCGTGGGTATGTGTTTAATCCCCTACTGTATTCCTTGTTCACCCACGACTGCATGGCCACGCACAACTCCAACACCATCATCAAGTTTGATGGCGATGAGACAACCTACCGGGATTAAGACAGAGACTTGGCATTGTGGTGCCAGGACAACAATCTATCCCTTAACGTCAGTAAGACCAAGGAGCTGATCGTGGACTACAGCATAAAGAGGGGAGAGCATGGCCACATCCACATGGATTCGGCTGTAGTGGAGCGGATTGAGAGCTTCAACTTCCTTGGTGTCCACATCACTAAGGACTTACACTCAAACACCCTCACAGTCGTGAAGAGGGAACGACAGCGCCTCTTCCCCCTCAAGAGGCTGAAAAGATTTGTCATGGGCCCTCGGATCCTCAAAAAGTTCTATAGCTGCACCATCGAGAGCATCTTGACTGGCTGCATCACAGCTCTGTAAAGCAAATACACCGCCCTCGAACGCAAATCGCAACAGAGGTCCTGCCATCCAGGACCTCTACAGTATATCAGGCAGTGTCAGAGGAAGGCCCGAAATATTGCCAAAGATTCCAGTCACCAAAGCCATAAACTGTTCACTCTGATACCGTCCAGCAAACAGTGGTCGAACCAACAGATTCCGAGACAGTTTCTACACCCAAGACTTAAGACTATGAAAGAGCCATAAGATTGCTAAATAGTTAATTAAATGGTTACCCGTTTGGATATCCACACTTACCCTATCTTGCTCTGACTCTATGCACACTTAGGCCGTGTCTACATTTGACACTTACATGTGACTTCTGCAATCAAAATACGAGATCCCATTGAAAAGATGTGTCTAGATGCACAAAAGATGCATTGTGATGTGATTGTGTTCAGATCTGTCTGACCACCTCAGGAGGAAGTCAGGGATGCATTGTGTGTGGATTTCTCCTTAGTCTGGACAAATTCATGCTACCGAAAGTGCATACAGGGGGCAACATCATCAGCACGTGCCCACAAGTCTCCATAAAACTTGTGTTTTGTGACTGAGAGGTAGCTTTTCATTATAACGTTGGAGGAAATACATTCCAAGCGTATGTTTGCTGGCATCATCAATGCTAGCCAGCAAGCTAATATTTAGAAGAAAAAAAATCTGTTTCGCTACAATTATGCTAACCTGTTTGCAATCCCTTTAGCATTGCTTGCTAGCTAGCTACAGAGGTTAGCAAAGCTTGTCACCTACTTCAGTTACAGTTGAAGTCGGAAGTTTACATACACTCAGGTTGGATTCATTAAAACTTGTTTTTCAATCACTCCACAAATGTCTTGTTAACAAACTATAGTTTTGGCAAGTCGGTTAGGACATCTACTCTGTGCATGGCACAAGTAATTTTTCCAACAATTGTTTACAGACAGATTATTTCACTTGTAATTTACTGTATCACAATTCCAGTGGGTCAGAAGTTTATATACACTAAGTTGACTGTGCCTTTAAACAGCTTGGAAAATTCCAGAAAATGATGTCATAGCTGTAGAAGCTTCTGATAGGCTAATTAACATCATTTGAGTCAATTGGAGGTGTACTTGTGGATGTATTTCAAGGCTACCTTCAAACGCAGTGCCTCTTTGCTTGACATCATTGGGAAAATCAAAAGAAATCAGCTAAGACCTCAGAAAGAAAATTGTAGGCCTCCACAAGTCTGGTTCATCCTTGGGAGCAATTTCCAAACGCCTGAAGGTACCATGTTCATCTGTACAAACAATTGTACGCAAGTATGAACACCATGGGACCACGCAGCTGTCATACCGCTCAGGAAGGAGACGCGCTCTGTCTCCTAGAGATGAATGTACTTTGGTGCAAAAAGTGCAAATCAATCCCAGAACAACAGCAAAGGACCCATTGAAGATGCTGGACGAAACAGGTGCAAAAGTATCTATATCCACAGTAAAAAGAGTCCTATATCGACAAAACCTTGAAAGGCCACTAAGTAAGGAGAATCCACAGCTCCAAAACCGCCATCAAAAGCCAAACTATGGTTTGCAACTTCCCCAGGGACAAAGATCGTACTTTTTGGAGAAATGTCCTCTGGTCTGATGAAACAAAAATAAAACTGTTTGGCCCTAATGACCATCATTGTGTTTGGAGGAATTTGGACACACCTACTCATTCAAGGATTTGTCTTTATTTTTACTATGTTCTATATTGTAGAATAATAGTGAAGACATCAAAACTATGAAATAACACATGGAATCATGTAGTAGCCAAAATATTTGAGATTCTTCAAAGTAGCCACCCTTTGCCTTGATGACAGCTTTGCACACTCTTGGCATTCTCTCAACCAACTTCATGACGTAGTCACCTGGAATGTATTTCAATTAACAGGTGTCTCTTGATAAAAGTTATTTTGTGGATTTTCCATCCTTCTTAATGCGTTTGAGCCAATCAGTTGTGTTTTGACAACGCAAGGGTGGTATACAGAAGATAGCCCTATTTGGTAAAAGACCAAGTCCATATTTTGGCAAGAACAGCTCAAATAACCAAAGAGAAATGACAGTCCATCATTATTTTAAGACATGAATGTCAGTCAATCTGGATCATTTCAAGAACTTTGAAAGTTTCTTAAAGTGCAGTCGCAAAAACCATCAAGCGCTGTGATGAAACTGGCTCTCATGAGAACCGCCACAGGAAAAGAATCCTCAGAGTTATCTTAGCTGCAGAGGATAAGTTCATTAGATTTACCAACCTCAGAAATTGCAGCCCAAATCAATGCTTCACAGAGTTCAAGTAACAGACACATCTCAACATCAACTGTTCAGAGGACACTGAATTCATGGTCAAATTGCTGCAAGGAAACCACTACTAAAAGGACACCAATAATAAGAAGAGACTTGCTTGGGCCAAGAAACATGGGCAATGGACATTAGACCATTGGAAATCTGTCCTTTGGTCTGATGAGTCCAACTGTGAGATTTTTGGTCCCAACAGCCATGTCTTTGTGAGAAGCAGAGTAGGTGAATGGATGATCTCCGCATGTGTGGTTCCCACCGTGATTCATGGAGGAGGTGTGATGATGTGGGGGTGCTTTGCTGGTGACACTGTCTGTGATTTATTTAGCAATCAAGGCACACTTAACCAGCATGGCTACCACAGCATTCTGCAACTATATGCCATCCCATCTGATTTGTGCTTATTGGGACTATTATTTGTTTTTCAACAGGACAATAACCCAACACACCTCCAGGCTGTGTAAGGGCTATATGACCAAAAAGAGAGTGATGGAGTGTTGCATCAGATCACCCGACCTCAAACCAATTGAGATGGTTTAGGATGGACCGCAGAGTGAAGGAAAAGCAGCCAACAAGTGCTCAGCATATGTGGGAACTCCTTCAAGACGGTTGGAAAAGCATTCCAGGTGAAGCTGGTTGAGAGAATGCCAAGAGTGTGCAAAGCTGTCATCAAGGCAAAAGGGTGGCTACAGTACTTTGAAGAATCTAAATTCCAAAATATATTTTGATATGTTTTTATACTTTTTTGGATACTACATGATTCTATATTTGTTATTTCATAGTCATGATGTCTTCACTATTATTATACAATGTAGAAAATAGTGAAAATAAATAAAAACCCTTGAATGAGTAGATGTGTCCAAACTTGACTGGTAATGTGTGTATATATTCAGTGGGGAGAACAGGTATTTGATACACTGCCGATTTTGCAGGTTTTTCTACTTACAAAGCATGTCTGTCTGTAATTTTTATCATAGGTGCACTTCAACTGTGAGCGACGGAATCTAAAACAAAAATCCAGAAAATCACATTGTATGATTTTTAAGTAATTCATTTGCATTTTATTGCATGACATAAGTATTTGATCACCTACCAACCAGTAAGAATTCCGGCTCTCACAGACTTGTTAGTTTTTCTTTAAGAAGCCCTCCTGTTCTCCACTCATTACCTGTATTAACTGCACCTGTTTGAACTCGTTACCTGTATAAAAGACACCTGTCTACACAGTCAATCAAACAGACTCCAACCTCTCCACAATGGCCAAGATCAGAGAGCTGTGTAAGGACATCAGGGATAAAATTGTAGATCTGCACAAGGCTGAGACAGGCTACAGAACAATCGGTGAGAAGGCAACAACTGTTGGCGCAATTATTAGAACATGGAAGAAGTTCAAGATGACGGTCAATCACCCTCGGTCTGGGGCTCCATGCAAGATCTCACCTTGTGGGGCATCAATGATCATGAGGAAGGTGAGGGATCAGCCCAGAACTACACGGCAGGACCTGGTCAATGACCTGAAGAGACCTGGGACCACAGTCTCAAAGAAAACCATTAGTAACACACTACGCCGTCATGTATTAAAATATTGCAGCGCACGCAAGGTCCCCCTGCTCAAGCCAGCGCATGTCCAGGCCCGTCTGAAGTTTGCCCATGACCATCTGGATGATCCAGAGGAGGAATGGGAGAAGGTCATGTGGTCTGATGAGACAAAAATAGAGCTTTTAAGTCTAAACTCCACTCGCCGTGTTTGGAGGAAAAAGAAGGATGAGTACAACCCCAAGAACACCATCCCAACCGTGAAGCATGGAGGTGGAAACATCATTCTTTGGGGATGCTTTTCTGCAAAGGGGACAGGACGACTGCACCGTATTGAGGGGAGGATGGATGGGGCCATGTATCGCGAGATCTTGGCCAACAACCTCCTTCCCTCAGTAAGAGCATTGAAGATGGATCATTGCTGGGTCTTCCAGCATGACAACGACCCGAAACACACAGCCAGGGCAACTAAAGGGTGGCTCCGTAAGAAGCATCTCAAGGTCCTGGAGTGGCCTAGCCAGTCTCCAGACCTGAACCCAATAGAACATCTTTGGAGGGAGCTGAAAGTCCGTATTGCCCAGCGACAACCCCGGAATCTGAAGGATCTGGAGAAGGTCTGTATGGAGGAGTGGGCCAAAATCCCTGCTGCAGTGTGTGCAAACCTGGTCAAGAACTACAGGAAATGTATGATCTCTGTAATTGCAAAAAGGTTTCTGTACCAAATATTAAGTTCTGCTTTTCTGATGTATCAAATACTTATGTCATGCAATAAAATGCAAATTAATTACTTAAAAATCATACAATGTGATTTTCTCGAATGTTGCTTTAGATTCCGTCTCTCACAGTTGAAGTGTACCTATGATAAAAATGACAGACCTCTACATGCTTTGTAAGTAGGAAAACCTGCAAAATTGGCAAATACTTGTTCTCCCCACTGTATGTATATATATACAGTATATATATATAAATGTAATCTATGGGCCAAATTCAGCCAGTGAGCCTCCAGTTTGGGAACCATGATATACACACACATTCACACGCATTACATACTCACACATAAGTAACACACATACCGACAACACAAACACAGCTATACCAACACAACACAAACACACACACACTTTTGCACTCATCATAGCTTAATCGTTGGGACCACAAACCTTACTATAGACAGTCTGTTGTGTAAGCAAGGTTGGGTTCATGACATAGCTGCTGGACCATTCTGGATAACGCTTTACTTTATTATCAGAACTAATTTGAAACATGCTGTTAATCCTTCCTAGTGGCTACATACACAAGCCCAAGTCTACCAATAGTTCGTAGTAACATTTGCAGTACCTATATGAATACATTTACCTTAGAGATTATAAACCCAAGATGCTCCTCTTCACTTCGTTTCACACGGAGGGGTTTCAGGTTCGCTGAAGTGTGATTTTAAGTTAAACTCTTTAGGTTGACAAGACAATGCTGTGGGTAGTTTTCTTGAGGTGTGAATCCTCAGCTGGATATTTCCCCCATTGGATTTGAGAATCCAGTCCTAACCAAACAGAGGTACAGGAGTGAGACAGAAGATGTATGATACCCACACCTTTTAGGGGCCCTGCCTTCTCACTTAGAGCTAGGAAGTGACTTCTACCTCAGAGATTCACAGCAACATCATGTAGATGCACTTCTTGGAACCTATTGTGCAGTCACAACCACAGGTGCACACAGACTCTTGCTCAAACACTTAGGTGTAGGGAAACTATGCAACCACCAACTTTCTCTTATTTTCGTCTCTTGTTTTGGTTTCATTTTAGTCTTGCTGATCTCAATGGAAGTAGGTGAACTTAAATGTATGAATCGAGCAATAGATAAAACACTACCAAATAATGTTTGTATATGGGGCCTCCCGAGTGGTGCAGCAGTTTAAGGCACTGCATCGCTGTGCTACAGGCGTCACTACAGATCCGGGTTTCATCCTGGGCTGTGTTGCAGCCGGCTGAGACCGGGAGACCCATGAGGCCGGCGCACAATTGCGCCAGAATCGTCCGGGGTAAGGGAGGGTTTGGCCGGCTGGGATGTCCTTGTCCCATCGCGCTCTCGCAACTTCTCCGGGGACATGCATGCTGACTTCAGCCGCCAGCTGTACGGCGTTTCCTCCAACAAATTGGTGTGGCTGGCTTCCTGGTTAAGCAAGCAGTGTCAAGAAGCAGTGCGGTTTGGCTGGGTCGTGCATAAGGCATAATGCTATGCTAGGCTATCGATAAACTTACACAAATGCTTGTCTTGCTTTGGCTGTAAAGCATATTTTCAAAATCTGAGATGACAGGGTGATTAACAAAAGGCTAAGCTGTGTTTGAATATATTTCACTTGTGATTTCATGAATATGAATATTTTCTAGTAAGATTTTTTGTCCGTTGCCTTATGCTACTTAGTGTCAGTTGATGACAATTCTCCCGGATCCGGGATGGGTAGTTACAAGAAGTTAATGCAACCGCTGTGTCAGATTTCAAAAAAACTTTATGGAAAAACCATAATCTGAGATCGGCGCTCAGAGCCCAAACCAGCGAAAGAAATATCCGCCATTTTGGAGTCAACAGAAGTTAGAAAAAACACTATAAATATTAATTTACCTTTGGTAATCTTCATCAGAAGGCACTCCCAGGAATCCCAGTTCAACAATAAATTACTGATTTGTTCCATATAGTTCCATAAAGTCATTTAGCCACTTGTTGTTAGCGTGTTCAGCCCAGTAATCCATCTTCATGAGGCGCGAGCACTTCGTCCAGACAAAAACTTGAAAAGTTCCGTTACAGGTCGTAGAAACAAGCCAAACGATGTATGGAATCAATCTTTAGGATGTTTTTAACATAAATCATCAATAAGTTGCCAACCGGAGAATTTCATTGTCTGAAGAAAAGCACTGGAACGAGAGCAAACTCTGTTGGGAGCACGCGGCACAAGCCTGAGACACCCTGCCAGACCACTGACTCAAAGAGCTCTCATGAGCCCCTCCTTTGTAGTAGAATCCTCAAACCAGTTTCTAAAGACGGTTGACATCTAGTGGAAGCCCTAGGAAGTGCAACTTCATCCATATCTCACCGTGAATTCAATAGGGACTGGGTTGAAAATCGACCAACCTTAGATTTTTCACTTCCTGTTTGGATTTCTTCTCTGGTTTTTGCCTGCCATTTGAGTTCTGTTACACTCACAGACATCATTCAAACAGTTTTAGAAATTTCAGAGTGTGTTCTATCCAATAATAATAATACTATGCATATATTAGCATCTGGGACAGAGTAGGAGGCAGTTCACTCTTGGCATGCTATTCATCCAAAAGTGAAATGCTGCCCCCTATCCCAAAAAGGTTAAACCTCTATAGTCAATACACGGGCGTAAACCTCCATCCTTCTTCTTCACAAAAAAACACCCGGAGGTAGGTGAAGTGGAAGGCCGAATGTATCCCTGTCCCAGAGATTCGGTGACATATGTTTAAATCGCCGCCGTTTCCTCCTGTGACAGAGGATACTAGTGACACCTGGGAAGTGCTGCGTCTACCAGGAGATTTATCGCACAATCCACCCGTCGATGGGGTGGTAGTTGAGTCGCCTTCTTTTTACAGAAGGCGAGAGCCAAATCGGCATATTCAGGAGGGATGTGCATGGTGGAGACGTGGTTCGGACTCTCCACCGCTGTTGCCCCTATGGAAACACCTATACACCTCCCTAAACACTGCCGTGACCATCCCTTGAGAGCCTTCTGTTGCCACAAAATAGTGGGGTCACGATAAGCCAACCAGGGAAGCCCCAACACCACAGGAGAATCAATCAGTAAGAGACTAATTCTCTCCTTATGACCCTCTTGCGTTATCATACATAATGGAGCTGTGACCTCCCTAATCAGGCCCGACCCAAAAGGACGACTATCTAAGGAATGTACAGTGAAGGGAACATCAACAGGGACAATGGGGATCCCTATACTAAGAGCAACCGAACGGTCAATAAAATTCCCAGCTGCGCCTGAATCTACTAGCGCCTTATGCTGGGAATGCGGGGAAAACTCAGGAAATTATATAGATATACACAAGTGCACAACAGAAAGCTCTGGGTGAGTTGGGTGCATACTCTCACCTGGGATGATCCACCAGTGCCCTGCCTGCTGCCTCGACTTCCTGGGGGACTTCTCCAGCACCGACCAGCAGTGTGTCCTCTGCAGCCACAGGTAGTACAAGAAACAGCCCCCCTTCCGGTCACCCTTAGAGCAGAATCTCCGAGCTCCATAGGTGTAGGATCGGAGGTGCTAGGAGATGGAATGGACGGACCCCGATCCGGACGTCCAAGGGTGGCCAACAGGTTATCCATCTGGAAGGATAAATCCACCAGCTGGTCGAGGGTAAGGGTGGTGTCCCTGCAGGCCAGCTCCCGACGAACATCCCCACGTAGAATACAACGGTAATGGTCGATCAGGGCCCTCTCATTCCATCCCATGCTGGCAGCCAGGGTCCTGAAGTCCAGTGCGAATTCCTGTGCGCTCCTCATCCCCTGTCTGAGATGGAACAAGCGTTTCCCCGCCGCTCTCCCCTCAGGTGGATGATCGAAGACCGCCCGAAAGCGACGGAGGAAATCCTCATGGCGGACCGACGCTGCGTCTATACCTCCCGACAGACAGGAGATGAGGGCGGACACACTCTCGTATCCCGAGGGAGTTGGGTGGACGGTCGCCAGGTAGAGCTCCAACTAGAGCAGGAACCCCTGCCACCCGGCAGCCATACCATCATATTAAACAATTTAAAGGCAATGCTACCAAATACTAATTGAGTGTATGTAAACTTCTGACCCACTGGTAATGAAAGAATGAAATGAAAGAAATAAAAGCTGAAATAAATCATTATCTCTATTATTATTCTGACATGTCACATTCTTAAAATAAATTGGTGATCCTAACTGACCTAAGACAGGTAATTTTTACTAGGATTAAATGTCAGGAATTGTGAAAACCTGAGTTTAAATGTATTTGGCTAAGGTGTATGTAAACTTCCGACTTCAACGGTAGCTACTGCCATCAAGTTGTTGTTCTGTTAATATAACAATTTTGCCTATTCCACTGTTTGCAGAATGCATACTGGCATTTGCGGGAAAGGGGAATCTGGAAAATATGTGGACATGGTGGACACATTTAAATGCAGCTGTAGACACATGACGTGTTCGGAATTCCATTCCAGAACTCCATGATCAGAATACAAAAACTACATTAACTGTCGAGTCTAGACACGGCCTCACAAGACTATGCATACACATTTAATACACCAGGCATCATCAACTAGATTTGAACGCAAGAATTCCAAATAGATGTGATATTTGACTAAAACAATAATTTGTATACAATCACATATTTATTATGCAAGGGAATACTTGGGAACAGATTTCCAAAATTCAAATCACTTGGAGCTGAGTTGCTGTTGTTCTTACAGTCTATTATATACAACAATTTATATACAGTACCAGTCAAAATGTGGACACACCTACTCATTCAAGGCTTTTTCTTTATTTTTTACTATGTTCTATATTGTAGAAAAAATAGTGAAGACATAAAAACTATGAAATTACACATGGAATCATGTAGTAACCAAAAAAGTGTTAAACAAATCAAAATATATTTTATATTTGAGATTCTTCAAAGTCGCCACCCTTTGCCTTGATGACAGCTCTGCACACTCTTGGCATTCTCTCAACCAACTTCATGAGGTAGTCACCTGGAATGCATTTCAATTAACAGGTGTCCCTTGTTAAAAGTTAATTTGTAGAATTTCTTTCCTTCTTAATGCGTTTGAGCCAATCAGTTGTGTTGTGACAACGCAAGGGTGGTATACAGAAGATAGCCCTATTTGGTAAAAGACCAAGTCCATATTATGGCAAGAACAGCTCAAATAAGCAAAGAGAAATGACAGTCCATCATTACATGAATGCCAGTCAATCTGGAACATTTCAAGAACTTTGAAAGTTTCTTAAAGTGCAGCCGCAAAAACCATCAAGCACTATGATGAAACTGGCTCTCATGAGGACCGCCACAGGAAAGGAAGCCTCAGAGTTATCCCAGATGCAGATGATAAGTTCATTAGATTTACCAGCCTCAGAAATTACAGCCTAAATAATTGCTTCACAGAGTTCACGTAACAGACACATCTCAACATCAACTGTTCAGAGGACACTGCATGAATCAGGCATTCATGGTCGAATTGCTGCAAAGAAACCACTACTAAAGGACACCAATAATAAGAAGAGACTTGCTTGGGCCAAGAAACATGGGCAATGGACATTAGACCAGTGGAAATCTGTCCTTTGGTCTGATGAGTCCAAATGTGAGATTTTTGGTTCAAACAGCCATGTCTTTGTGAGACACAGAGTAGGTGAAGGAATGATCTCTGCATGTGTGGTTCCCACCGCGAAGCACGCCCAATTTTTCAGTTTTTGATTTGTTAAAAAAGTTTGAAATATCCAATAAATGTCATTCCACTTCATGATTGTGTCCCACTTGTTGTTGATTCTTCACAAAAAAATACAGTTTTATATCTTTATGTTTGAAGCCTGAAATGTGGCAAAAGGTCGCAAAGTTCAAGGGGGCCGAATACTTTCGCAAGGCACTGTATATATATAAAACAATTAATCCATGGGCTAAATTCGGCCAGTGGGCCACCTGTTGGGGAACCAGGATATACACACACATTCACATACATTACATATGGACACATATGTAACACACACGTATACCGACAACAACATACACACACACTTTTACACTCATTATATGCTGCTGCTACTCTGTTCATTATTTTACTCTTATTATTCTCTATCCTGATGTCTAGTCACTTTACCCTGCCTTCATGTTAATATCTAGCTCAATTACTCTGGGACATTGATCTGGTACCAGTACTCCCTGTATATAGCTTCATTGTAGGGATCACAACCCTTACCATAGTGAGAATGTTGTGGTAGCAAGGTGGGCCTCATGACATAGCTGCTGGACCATTCTGGATAACATTTTGCTCTATTATCAGAACTAACTTGAAACCTATTGTTATTCCTTCCTAATGGCCACATACATAATAAGCCCAAGTGTACCAATAGTTTGAAGTAACAATTGCAGTACCTATATGAATACATTTACCTTCTTAGAGATGATAAACCCAAGATGCTCCTCTTCACTTTGTTTCACACTGAGGGGTTTCAGGTTCGCTGAAGTGTGATTTTAAGTTAAACTCTAGGTTGACAAGACAATGCTGGAGGTTGTTTTCTTGAGGTGTAAAACCTCACCTGGATTTTCCCCTATTTGATTTGAGAATCCCCAGTCCTAACCAAACAGAGGTACAGGAGTGAGTCAGAAGATGTAGGATACCCCTGCCTTTTAGGGGCCCTGCCCTACTTCTGTCCTAGAGCTAGGAAGTGGCTTCTACCTCAAAGATTCACAGAAACATCATGTGAATGCACTTCTTGGAACCTATCGTGCAGTCACTCAATCATAGGTGCACATGGACTCTCGCTCAAACACAAACACACAGCGGTTAATACTCAGGTGGGTGGGGGGGAACTATGCAACGACCAACTTTCTCTTATTGT
Source organism: Oncorhynchus clarkii lewisi (assembly GCF_045791955.1). NCBI lineage: Eukaryota > Metazoa > Chordata > Actinopteri > Salmoniformes > Salmonidae > Oncorhynchus > Oncorhynchus clarkii. The sequence goes on along the minus strand of NC_092168.1, from coordinate 31,556,499 downwards.
CATCTCTCATTTGTTTGATTTTAGCCTTGCTGATCTCAAGGGAATAGGTCAACTTAAATGTGTGAAACCAGCAATAGATCAAATACGACTCAAATTAAGTTTGTATATGGGATCTCCCTAGTGGCACAGCAGTTTAAGGCACTGCATCGCTGTGCTAGAGGCTTCACTACAGATCTGGGTTTGATCACAGCCTGTTATGCAGCGGGCTGCGACCGGGAGACCCATGAGGCGGCGCCCAATTGGCCCAGTATCGTCCGGGTTAGGGGAGGGTTTGGCCAGCTGGGATGTCCTTGTCCCATCGCGCTATAGCTACTTCTTGTGGCAGCCGGGCGCATGCACGCTGACCTCGGTCACCAGCTGTACAGTGTTTCCTCTGAAACATTGGTGGGACTGGCTTCCGGGTTAAGCAAGCAGTGTGTCAAGAAGCAGTGCGGCTTCTCCCTAGTCAGTACGGGAGTTGCAGCGATGGGAAAAGAGCGTAACTACCAATTGGATATCCCAATAATTGGGGAGAAAGGGGGTAAAAAGTATGAGGGGGAAAAAAAGGTTTGTATATGCATTTGCATTTACTGGCACTTTTGGCATTTACTTATTTTACAAAAATAATTTTCAAATTATTTCAGAAACCATAAAATGGTATTGGCTGTGGACATTTTATTTGACAAGACATGGATTTATGTAACCGAGATGCAGGGAGTCAGGAAGCAGGTGCAGTAGGTGAGTTTAATAATAAAGAACATGGAGAGATGGAAAACAAGAGTAGCGTCTGGACAAGAAAACAGAACCAATACTGCCTGATGAGTGAGGCTACAGAGTGCTAGGCAAAGAGGGAGTAATCAAGTTAGTGATGAAGTCCAGGTGTGCATAATGATGGGACGCAGATGCGCGTAATGATGGTTGCCAGGTGTGCGTAATGATGTATTGCCAGGACCGGTGTTTAGTAAACCAGCAACGTCGAGAACCAGAGCGGGAGTAGGCGTGACAATTTAACTCAATTATCCCAAAACACCTTCTGCATGATGTCATTACCATCTCATCATAAAACCTTTAATTTTAGTTTAAAGCTGAAAAAAAACAATGCTTTTTTAAACTATTTGGATTTGGTACTACAAAATTAAGAAATAATACATTTGATTCCTTAATCCATAAATATAGGCCTATGGCGGCTCTATTTCTAACATTTTTTACCTTCTGATGGTAATGACCTGGAAATCGTTATTACCTACACAGTGGTGCCAATCCCAGTGCCTGTAATGACAAATTGAACAATTTTGGGATTTAACTGCCAGGCCATAAGATTTACTTGGTTACATTTTGATGAATTATCATTTGTTATCATTTGAACGAATTCCAACCACAACATAATGAAACATAAGATTTACTTGGTTAAATTTTGATGAATTATCATTTGTTATCATTTGAACGAATTCCAACCACAACATAATGAAACATAATCTTTTAAATATAAGCAAATCAAGATGAGTTATAGCCGTTGCTGTAATGGCGCAGAATATAATCTTATCTTGACATATTCAAAGTGACTTTTCTTGAAGGTGGTGGTAAATCCAGTAGAACGGGTGCTGAAGCGCGTAGTGTGTAAAATAATCTGTCCTTCGTTGCAACACTCACTACAGAGTTCCAAACTTCCACTGGGAGCAACGTTAGCACAATAAATGTTTGTCAGAAGCTTCATGAAATGGGTTTCCATGGCTGAGCAGCTGCACAAAAGACTAAGATCACCATGCGCAATGTCAAGAGTCGGCTGAAGTGGTGTAAAGTTCCCCACCATTGAACTCTGGAGCAGTGAAATGTGTTCTCTGGAGTGATGAATCACGCTTCCCCATCTGGCAGTCCAACAGACAAACGTTACCTGCCCCAATGCATAGTGCCAGCTGTAAAGTTTGGTGGAGGAGGAATAGTGGTCTGGGACTGTTTTTCATGATTCAGGTAGGCCCCTTAGTTCCACTGAAGAGACATCTTAATGCTACAGCATACAATGGCATTCTAGAAATGTCTGTGCTTTCAACTTTCATCATGACAATGCCCCCGTGCACAAAGCGAGGTCCATACAGAAATGGTTTGTTGAGATCGGTGTGGAAGAACTTGACTGGCCTGCACAGAGCCCTGACCTCAACCCCGTCGAACACCTTTAGGATGAATTGGAACGCTGACTGCGAGCCAGGCCTAATCGCCCAACATCAGCACCAGACCTCACTAATGCTCTTTTGGCTGAATGGAATCAAGTCCCTGCAGCAATGTTCCAACAAAGCCTGCCCAGAAACATATAGGCTGTTATAGCAGCAAAAGGGGGAACAACTCCTCATTAATGCCCATGATTTTGGAATTTGATGTTCGATGAGCAGGTGTCCACATACTTTTGGTCATGTAGTGTATGTTTGTGAAACATTGTTGCATTTAAACAAAAAATCTCCAGTTACTTTGTGTGCTAAATGTGAAATGTTTTTGCAATGGGAAGTAATAGTTGTACATTTAGATCGGCCTAATGGTTGTACACTTAACCTAATGGTTGTGTTTTTGTATTGTTATGATTGGGACCTACTGGCTTATTATGTTCGAGTGAATTGACTGCTGTCTTTCCATCGGCCCTATTCAGTGGTGCAGCGGTGCCTGGAGAAGTGGGTCCTGTGAAGGAAAGGCGCCCTGTGTGAAAAAATCATATGTTTTCCTATATATTTTTCAGATTTTCACTCTCAAAATCACACTTTTTAAAAATAAAAAGTCCATAACAATGCTTTAACCACATCAGGACACCATTATTGAAGTCTGGGGAAAAATCAAAAATATTTTTGTGTGGGTGTAGTTTCCCTTTAATTCATTTCAGAAAAACAAATGACCTCCCCATTGACACAACTCAGCATTATATCATTCTGTCAGGTAGACCTACATTGCAGTCAACATTTAATTGGAAAGTTTTTGGGGGAAACCCTTTAGAAATGTTAATGCAAACAGTGCGTGGTGAATGGATTGCACATCGCAAATAACCTACTAAACAAGACTAAGGACAAAACTTGTTCAATGCCTGATTTGCATACCCCGTGTTGCCTAAGTTAGCATTTACTGGTAGATATAATACTTGGAAATGTATTTCCTATTTCCTACCTACCGGATACCGATGTGATTCTGCTGTGAGCTGCTCCATGCAACAACCAGTTAAGAGCTGAATGCTCTTGCTGCCTGCAAATGATATTTCACTGAAACTAGTTTATCAACTATATTTTACATGCTTTGTGATTGTGTAGGCTACTTCGTGCATGATTTCTCTATTGTACTACATAATTAACAAGTCATATACCTCCACTACACTACTTTCATACGCAACAGAAGGGATTAAAACGTGAAATGCAAAACAAGATAATGCGACTCACAATTTAAAAAACTCTAAATGTCACCTACCTGACTGAACCCTAGTCAACACTTTACTCAGAAGTCAACCACACACACCACTAAACACCCTCGAAAATTCCACTCCTGGAGTTGACACAGTTTACTTTTTTTAGCAGGTTACTCATGCAGGGCCACAGCTCTGCACGTTCTCTCTTTAATACGTGCATGGCCAATGCTTTTTACTCCATGATCATACAGTGTACTAACCGGCAGCAACAACTAACACATTCTTAGCATACATTAATGATATAGTCATAAATTAATGAAATACTGTATACCCATTGACTCTTATAGGATGTAGGATATATCTTATAGGAATCCCTCATGAGCTTAGTTCAACTGTCGTACACCATCAGAACCAAAATACAAGCTTGTTTTACTCCAATGTTTGTAAACAATGTAAATATCAACAAACACTGTATAGCCTCAAAACATGCCTAAAACTCAAATGTTGATATCATGGATGATCAGTGCTTGCATCGATAACTGTGTCCGTGAATTTGAGCGCTTACATTTCTCCAGGCCCATCCCTCAGACTGTTTCAATTAAGGATTCTAGCTTTAAAGTTACTTCTCTAGTTATCACTGGTTAAAGGTGATACACATAGGATTTTTTTTGTATTGTAATTTCAGAAAATGTCAATAATATATCTGATGTAATAGTATAATGATACTGTTTCACAGTATCACTGTACTTACCCACCAGCGTTGTGATTGGCTGTGATATTAGCTTTTTGTTTTCTCCCGCCGGAGCGGCATCTGTGGGAAAGCTAATCTGACTTTGTGTCTATGTTATCTAGTGGAAATCGCTCTGGCAGTTCTTGGTTGCTAAATTCGACACTGTTTGCTTAATTTCAGTTTATGAGAGAAAAGATACAATGAATAGTGTAGGGAATCTATGCTAGAAGATACCCATTGACTTCCAGTCATTGCACTAATGCGAGTTAGCATTGGCTTGCGAAACTACCTCTAACTTCCTTCATACTGGACACATAAAAATTATATCCACAAGTTCTCTGGGGAAGTAGATAAAGGGCCTCATTGCCACAATCCGGAAGTATCATTTTAAAGCCTTCAGTGTGAATAAGGCTTTAGAGGGCCTCCAGGCAGAGCTAAATGGTGGGGGCTACTTAAAGAGCCAGTACAATTGAGACACAACGTGAGCCCCATGGTGGAGTTGCTTCTCCGTGAGGACCACAATCCTTACTGAAGACATTGTGTTGTGGTAGCCAGGTGGACATGACATACAGTGCATTCAGAAAGTATTCAGACTCCTTGACTTTTGCCACATTTTGCCACATACCCCATAACGACAAAGCAAAAACAGGTTTTTAGTAATGTTTGCACATTTATTAAACTGACATTTTTTTTGCAGACCTCCACATGTCTGGTTCATCCTTGGGAGTAATTTCCAAATGCCTGAAGGCACCACGTTCATCTGTACAAACAATGTATAAACACCATGGGACCATGCAGCCGTCATACGGCTCAGGAAGGAGGCGCATTCTGTCTCCTAGAGATGAACGTACTTTGGTGCGAAAAGTGCAAATCAATCCCAGAACAACAGCAAAGGACCTTGTGAAGATGCTGGAGGAAACAGGTACACAAGTATCTATATCCACAGTAAAATTAGTCCTATATCGACATAACCTGAAAAGCCGCTCAGCAAGGAAGAAGCCACTGATCCAAAATCGCTATATAAAAGCCAGACTACGGTTTGCATGGGGATAAAGATCATACTTTTTGGAGAAATGTCCTCTAGTCTGATGAAACAAAAATAGAACTGTTTGGCCATAATGACCATTGTTATGTTAGGAGGAAAAAGGGGGAGGCTTGCAACCCGAAGAACACCATTCCAACCGTGAAGCATGGGGGTAGCAGCATCATGTTGTGGGGGTGCTTTGCTGCAGGAGGGACTGGTGCACTTCACAAAATAGATGGCATCATGAGGGATGGAAAATTATGTGGATATATTGAAGCAACATCTCAAGACATCGGTCAGGAAGTTAAAGCTTGGTCACAAATGGGTCTTCCAAGTGGACAATGACCCCAAGCATTCTTGTGTTGTGGCAAAATGGCTTAAGGACAACAAGGTCAAGGTATTGAAGTGGCCATCACAAAGCCCTGACCTCCAGTGGAAAATACAGAGGGAAAGGGTTGATAATCTTCTCTACTATTGCCGTGATTGTGTCAGTGTAATGTCACTCAATGGGGACACTACATCACCACAAAATCTACATGGAGAGCTTGAAAGTTTAAGCCCTCTTGGGTGCTGCCATAGATTTACATTAGAAGTCCCCATCCAAAAGACTCAAGGTCATTGGTCACAGATAAAATTACGTCAAATCACATTACAGCTACCGTAGCTTTGATTGGACTGATCATGTCAACGTCATACTTTCAAAATCTTAGCTAGCAAGCTAGACAAGCAGTCATCATCGTGAATCACGTTGACAATCTACTGGCAAATCCTTTTCCATCCTTGTCATATGAAGAGAAATCGTGGATAAACATATCAGTGCTAATCGGCCAATTAACATAAACATTACACAACAAGTTGGAAATCGCAAATTCAACAATGAGTGGTTTGGAAGGAATCATTTACTAACTACAAGCGTTGAAAAGCAATCCCTATTTTGCTTCCCCTGCCTGCCTGCCATTCGGTGGAGAGGGTGTGTGGTCCAAGTCTGAGTTTAAGGCTTTTCCAAGCTTAAAATGATAAACATTCACATGCAACACCATGGGCCAGAAAAGGTTGAACACGTTGGCCATGCTGTCATGCCAGCATGACATCTGCCGTGCTCAAAACAACTGGGAACTCAGAAAAAACGAGCTCCGACTGGGAAAATACGTTTTGAACGGTCATACAACTCGGAATTCCAAAACGGGAACTCCGGTCTCTTTCTAGAGTTCCTAGTTGTTTTGAAAGCACCATAAATCCAGAGAATGTCAGACCTTGATGACAAAGTTTCATGGCAAAATTTGCCCACAAGAAGGACCGCTGCGCCACATTCCTGTTCAAGTGGGCATAGCATAACTGTGAGTCCAAAAATGTCTTGTATGCTGCTGCATAAATTATGTAATATGCCAGGGAGATATGTCTACTGTATCTAAGAAAGTCATTCTAAGTGTATGTTGTGTAATAAGCTGTTAGTAACCCATGTACCTCACCCTAACAATTTTGTCTCTTTCTCCCTCATAACTTAGCCTACTGTTCTGACTTGGTAACTGCTGGACGATTCTAAAATCTATAAAGCATTACTCTTTTATCAGAACTAACTTTAAACCTGCTGTCAATCCTTCCTAATGGTTATCTTCATGCTACATATTAAGCCTAAGTGTACTAACAGTTTGCAGTAACAATTACAATACTTCCATGAATCTATGTATCTTCTTGGAGATGATAAACCCAAGGTGCTCCTCAGGTTGACTGAAGTGTGATTTTAAGGAAGATTCTTCACTTTGACAAGACAATGCTGGAGAATGTTTTCTTCAGGTGTGAAACAACCTCAGCTGGATTTTCCCCCATTGGATTGTAGAATCTCCAGTACTCCTAGCCACACTTTCTTTGAAATGGCCTATGATCACATTGGATTACAGTAAAGCAGGTTACCAGTCACAGCCAGTCCTACCTGTATGTAAACTAGACATAACAGAAGAGCTTGGAGCTTGGAGCTTCTCCAAACCGACACACCATTTCTGGGAAGTGTCTGGGAAGTTTCAGGACTGTGCTTTAATAAATTATTTAAGCTATTCGGCTCACCATTTATAAAACATTTAACAATAAATGTCAGTAAGCTGTTCATAAATACCTGCATTCATAAAAATTTGTTTAAAATGTATTGATTATCTCAATTCTGAAAATATATTCTTTCAACAATCCTGAATAAATAAAGGAACATTTAGGTGGGAAATTGTTTTAAGTAGATAAAGACATTAAATAAATTATATAGAATGTACTGGGCACTCTTTATTAAAGCTGTCTCACAGATGTGGTGTGTACAGTCGTGGCCAAAAGTTTTGAGAAATTTTAAATTTTCACAAAGTCTGCTGCCTCAGTTTGTATGATGGCAATTTGCATATACTCCAGAATGTTATGAAGAGTGATCAGATGAATTGCAATTAATTGCAAAGTCCCTCTTTGCCATGCAAATGAACTGAATCCCCAAAAAATATTTCCACTGCATTTCAGCCCTGCCACAAAAGGACAAGCTGACATTATGTCAGTGATTCTCTCGTTAACACAGTTGTTGACATGTGTGTTGACATGGACAAGGCTAGAGATCACTCTGTCACACTGATTGAGTTTGAATAACAGACTGGAAGCTTCAAAAGGAGGGTGGTGTTTGGAATATTTGTTCTTCCTCTGTCAACCATAGTTACCTGCAAGGATACATGTGCCGTCATCATTGCTTTGCACAAAAAGGGCTTCACAGGCAAGGATATTGCTGCCAGTAAGATTGCACCTAAATCAACCATTTATCGGATCATCAAGATCTTCAAGGAGAGCGGTTCAATTGTTGTGAAGAAGGCTTCAGGGCGCCCAAGAAAGTCCAGCAAGTGCCAGGACCGTCTCCTAAAGTTTATTCAGCTGCGGGATCGGGGCACAGAGCTTGCTCAGGAATGGCAGCAGGCAGGTGTGATTGTATCTATACGCACAGTGAGGTGAAGACTTTTGTAGGATAGCCTGGTGTCAAGAAGGGCAGCAAAGAAGCCACTTCTCTCCAGGAAAAAGATCAGGGACAGACTGATATTCTGCAAAAGGTACAGGGATTGGTCTACTGAGGACTGGGGAAAAGTCATTTTCTCTGATGAATCCACTTTCTGATTGTTTGGGGCATCCGGAAAAAAGCTTGTCTGGAGAAGACAAGGTGAGCGATACCATCAGTCCTGTGTCATGCCAACAGTAAAGCATCCTGACACCATTCATGTGTGGCGTTGCTTCTCAGCCAAGGGTGTGGGCTCACTCACAATTTTGCCTAAGAACACAGCCATGAATAAAGAATGGTACCAACACATCCTCCGAGAGCAACTTCTCCCAACCATTCAGGAACAGTTTGGTGACGAACAATGCCTTTTCCAGCATGATGGAGCACCTTGCCATAAGGCAAAAGTGATAACTAAGTAGCTCGGGGAACAAAACATCGATATTTTGGGTCCATGGCCAGGAAACTCCACAGACCTTAATCCCATTGAGAACTTGTGGTCACTCCTCAAGAGGCAGGTGGACAAACAAAACCCCACAAATTCTGACAAACTCCAAGCATTGATTATGCAAGAATGGGCTGCCGTCAGTCAGGATGTGGCCCAGAAGTTAATTGACAGCATGCCAGGACAGATTGCAGAGGTCTTGAAAAAGAAGGGTCAACACTGCAAATGTTGACTGTTTGCATCAACTTCATGTAATTGTCAATAAAAGCCTTTGACACTTATGAAATGCTTGTAATTATACTTCAGTATTCCATAGTAACATCTGACAAAAATATCTAAAGACACTGAAGCAGCAAACTTTGTGGAAATTAATATTTGTCTTTCTCAAAACTTTTGGCCACTCCTGTATGTACAACTGATTTTTTAAAAACAGGTAAAAATTGCACCTTATGGAACAGCAGGGACTGTGAAGAGATACACACGAAGGTACAGACACACGCATATGCATACATTGTAAAATTGTTGTATGGTGGTATTATACATTTTGTATTGTACATTTTGTGTTGTAGATACAGTGGGGCAAAAAAGTATTTAGTCAGCCACCAATTGTGCAAGTTCTCCCACTTAAAAAGATGAGAGGCCTGTAATTTTCATCGTAGGTACACTTCAACTATGACAGACAAAATGAGAAAAAAAAAATCCAGAAAATCACATTGTAGGATTTTTAATGAATTTATTTGCAAATTATGGTGGAAAATAAGTATTTGGTCAATAACAAAAGGTTATCTCAATACTTTGTTATATACCCTTTGTTGGCAATGACAGAGGTCAAACGTTTTCTGTAAGTCTTCATAAGATTTTCACACACTGTTGCTGGTATTTTGGCCCATTCCTCCATGCAGATCTCCTCTAGAGCAGTGATGTTTTGGGGCTGTTGCTGGGCAACACAGACTTTCAACTCCCTCCAAAGATTTTCTATGGGGTTGAGATCTGGAGACTGGCTAGGCCACTCCAGGACCTTGAAATGCTTCTTACGAAGCCACTCCTTCATTGCCCGGGCGGTGTGTTTGGGATAATTGTCATGCTGAAAGACCCAGCCACGTTTCATCTTCAATGCCCTTGCTGATTGAAGGAGGTTTTCACTCAAAATCTCACGATACATGGCCCCATTCATTCTTTCCTTTATACGGATCAGTCGTCCTGGTCCCTTTGCAGAAAAACAGACCCAAAGCATGATGTTTCCACCCCCATGTTTCACAGTAGGTATGGTATTCTTTGGATGCAACTCAGCATTCTTTGTCCTCCAAACACGACGAGTTGAGTTTTTCCAAAAAGTTATATTTTGGTTTCATCTGACCATATGACATTCACCCAATCTTCTTCTGGATCATCCAAATGCTCTCTAGCAAACTTCAGACGGGCCTGGACATGTACTGGCTTAAGCAGGGGGACACGTCTGGCACTGCAGGATTTGAGTTCCTGGCGGCGTAGTGTGTTACTGATGGTAGGCTTTGTTACTTTGGTCCCAGCTCTCTGCAGGTCATTCACTAGGTCCCCCCGTGTGGTTCTGGGATTTTTGCTCACCGTTCTTGTGATCATTTTGAGGTAAGATCTTGCGTGGAGCCCAGATCGAGGGAGATTACCAGTGGTCTTGTATGTCTTCCATTTCCGAATAATTGCTCCCACAGTTGATTTCTTCAAACCAAGCTGCTTACCTATTGCAGATTCAGTCTTCCCAGCCTGGTGCAGGTCTACAATTTTGTTTCTGGTGTCCTTTGACAGCTCTTTGGTCTTGGCCATAGTGGAGTTTGGAGTGTGACTGTTTGAGGTTGTGGACAGATGTCTTTTATACTGATAACAAGTTCAAACAGGTGCCATTAATACAGGTAACAAGTGGAGGACAGAGGAGCCTCTTAAAGAAGAAGTTACAGGTCTGTGAGAGCCAGAAATCTTGCTTGTTTGTAGGTGACCAAATACTTATTTTCCACCATAATTTGCAAATAAATTCATTAAAAATCCTACAATGTGATTTTCTGGATTTTTTTGTCTCATTTTGTCTGTCATAGTTGAAGTGTACCTATGATGAAAATTACAGGCCTCTCTCATCTTTTTAAGTGGGAGAACTTGCACAATTGGTGGCTGACTAAATACTTTTTTTGCCCCACTGTATGTAGTGGTGTAATAATGTATATGGTGTACTGTTATCTTTTGTTTTATATGTAATGTAAGTGCTTTTATGTGTTTGGAACCCAGGAGTGGCTGCTGCCTTGGAGGCAGCAAATTGGGATCCCTGATAAATACAAATACAAATCCTCAAAAAGGTGCTACAGGAGGGTAGTGCGTACGGCCCAGTACATCACTGGGGCCAAGCTTCCTGCCATCGAGGACCTTTATACCAGGCAGTGTCAGAGGAAAGCTCTAAAAATGGCCAAAGACTCCAGCCACCCTAGTCATAGACTGTTCTCTCTGCTACCAAACGGCAAGCGGTACCAGAGCGCCAAGTCTAGGTCAAAAAGGCTTCTTAACAGCTTCTTACCTGTTATTTTTCTTGAAACTACATTGTTGGTTAAGGGCTTATAAATAAGAATTTCATGATAAGGTCTATTGTATATTTTCCCAACTTCAGTTTTATTAACTGCTCTGTATTAGTAGTAATGGTAGTTGTAGTGGTAGTAGTAGACTAAGACAGTGGGTATAACAGCTTACATATAAGTGATTTTCCTCTTCCCTTTGATATCTTCTGACATCATCACGTTTACTTTATGAACATGCATGTTATACTGTCACACTGAGTAAAATAAAACAGCAGATTGAGAAATTCAGTTCCCTTACACACCGGAAAGATGCAATAGAATTCAAGACAACAGTGATTTAAGAACGGAGGACCTTAATGGGAGGAGCTATAAGAGGACAGGCTCGTAATGTCTGGAATGGAATTAATGGAACGGAGTCAAACATGGTTTCCATATGTTTGATACCCTTTCATTAATGCCATTACAATGAGCCTGTCCTATAGCTCCTCCCACCAGCCTCCTCTGTTTGAGAAGCATTGTGTATGTGGATTACTGCAAATTCAACTTAACTCCCTTAGCTGTGTGTGTCCATGTGCGTGCGTACGTGAGACCATGTGCATGTCCACATGGTGAGTAAACTGTTTTTTTTTTCTTTTTTTCGGTATCATACGTCCATCAAATCCCCCAGGATCCTTGGCAGGTGAATGACCACACACACACACACACACAGTGTCTTCGAAAAGTATTCAGACCCATTGACTATTTCCAAATTTTGTTACGTTACAGACTTCTAAAATTGATTAAATAGAAAAAAATCCTCAGTAATCTACACATAAACCTGTTTTTGCTTTGTCAGAAGATGTCAAAGGGAAGATGAAAATAACATATGTAAACTGTTATACCCACTGTCTTAGTCTACTACTACCACTACTACTAATGCAGAGCAGTTAATTAAACTGAAGCTGGGAAAATATAATAACAAACTGTCTCAATTCCCTCAGATTACATTTGTACAGTACAAGCCAACACACAACCTAGTGCATCTTTTGTATGTAGCAAATCAAATCAAGCGTGTTAGTGTGTGCACATCTTTTTGTTACAGCCTGAACTCGAAATGGATTCAAATCGTTTTTTCATCTATTTCAACTCATCTATACACAAAACCCCATTATTACAAAATTAAAACATGTTTTTTGAAATCTTTTTTGAAAACTGTTACTAGGCCAGTCAGGAACATTCAATGTTGTCTTGATAAGCAAGTGTATATTTGGCCTTGTGTTTTAGGCCATTGAAAGGTACATTTGTACATTTGTCTCCCAGTGTCTGTTCAAAAGCAGACCGAACCAGTTTTCCTCTAGGATTTTGCCTGTGCTTAGCTCTACTCAGTTCATTTGTATCCTAAAAAACTCCCTAGTCCTTGCTGATGACAAACATACCCATAATATGATGCAGCCACCACCATGCTTGAAAATATGAAGTGATACTCAGTGATGTGTTGTGTTGGATTTGTCCCAAACATAACACTTTGTATTCAGGACAGAAAAGTTAATTTCACTGCCACATTTTTTGCAGTTTTACTTTAGTGACTTGTTGCAAACAGGCCTCCTTTTCACCCTGTCATTTAAGTTAGTATTGTGGAGTATGTACAATGTTGTTGATCCATCCTCAGTTTTCTCCTATCACAGCTATTAAACTCTATAACTGTTTTAAAGTCACCATTGGCCAAATGGTGAAATCCCTGAGTGGTTTCCTTCTTCTCTGTCAACTGAGTTAGGAAGGACGCCTCTATCTTTGTAGTGACTGGGTGTATTGATACACCATCCAAAGTGTAATTAATAACTTCACCATGCTCAAAGGGATATTCAGTGTCTGCTCTGCTCTGTATTTGTTGTAGAAAATATTTCTTACCCTCAGGGACATACTATTGGATAATGATGACATTCTCACACTCTCCACTTCAAGAATTCAGTCAGTCAGAGAGGGGACAAGACAAAATACTACAGTAAATCTTTAAATTACTTTAGAGTTTATTCAAACAGAAAAGACCTTCAGGAAAATACAAGACTTCCTGTCATACACAGAGAGCACATAAGTTAGAGTAGCATGGAAGAAACACTGGAGAAAAACACCCACACTGACATCCAAGCCGGCAAGGAACAGACTTTGTCACTACAATGTCCCCACAATGCTGGGAACGACATTATGGGATCATCTGGAAAATCAAATGTGGCATGTGTATTCTTTATTGTGTTTTGAGTTGTTTGAGAAAAAAAAACAAAAAAAATGGCATAATTTAGGATTATTGATCAATCATGTTCAATATAAAACAAGCTAAAAAAAACTAATATCATGATACACATTAGTGTAACAAAACATTGCATCAGTAAACATTGCCATTTTCTCAACCTAACATCAGCGTTATAATATTCAACCACTGCAAAGTACATAAACTATTGTTAAGCTTCTTAACTAAGTCTAAAACTTAATGCTTCAAGTGAGATCTTAAAAAAGTATATTTATCAACATAGTGGTTTCGTCATTCTTTTTACACTTTTAATGTTGCCATATTGGCACTTTTATAAAACATAAAATCAGCAAGTGACTGCTTTTCAGATTGCGAAGAAATTGTTGTCCGTCTTTCCATTAATAGAATATCAATAACCATAACCTTAATAAACTCACTTATGCCACTCATGAAGGCCTTGATGTAACCAAAAAGACATAGTGGGACAGTGCTGGGGGGGGGGGGGGGGGGGTATTCAACACACACACACACACATACAGCATTGGGGTTCGCTTTTCAAACAGGTTTCTTTTTCCATATATAAAAAAGGTTGGCTTGTGAAACAATTCTGTGATGTATAATTTGCAGTGCCTTTCCCACAGCTCTACACACAATGAATGGCATGACTGTTAGTAGGAGAAAGACTCAACTCAGAGAATGATTGACCCACTATGGAGTCTGACACACAGTTAGGGTAGAAAATCTGTCCCCTTGGGTGAAATAGCTTTGATCCATCATTACCATTAAACCACAGTTGTGTTCCTTGGGAAAAGTAGGGTAATCCTACTCAGGAAAAGAATATTAAATGTTGTTTGTCACCATGGTTTAGGCAGGTCAGATACCCTGTCGTGAGAGAGTCGTGGCAGGGAATATTGCAGTGTATTGAATAGTCTTCAGATGTACAGACTATACCCTTTAACAGTGAACAACAACAAAAAATAATCTTCCCAACGTGGGTTTCTGTGGTGAACACCTTCAGAGAGCTGTAGAATCACAGATGTCACCCATGCTCTGCTCTCCTCTGATTTGAAACAGTTGTTTTGATTTGCCTTCCATTAACAAGCTGACACATCACACGAGAAGGACAAGAAGTAGAGCTCAAGACTTCTTTATTGAGCCTGGCAATGTTTTTTTAGAGTTAAACACTGAGGTCTAAAGCCCTGTTAGCGCATCTGGTTCATTAAGCTACTGTGAGCAAACTGGCCCCACAGGAAACTACTGTAGCCTAGCAACTTCTCAACTCAGAGCTGTTAACGCTTAAGCCCCGATTCACTTTAAAACATTGAGTTTGTGAAAGGAGTCACAACCTAGTCTCAGAAACGATTCAGAATTGCCCCAAAAACCGACATCTTCCTTAGAGCCTCCATTGTTTAATATTCACTTGTGTCAACTTGAAATTGATCACTTGTGACAAGGAACAAAAATAAAATTCTCATGCCTTTGACCACCACACAGTATATTTCTTTCTACATTCTTGACACTTAGTGCATTGCATTCATAAAAAGATACTAATGAAAAACAACAATAAAACACCACCATTATTTCCATCCACAGTCTATGAGTCCATTGAGGTTTGCTGACCATGTGTAACCTTCCTGCTACAAAAACTTACATTGACACCCCTCCTCTCTCATCTATTGGCCCCTTTACTACCACACACATACTGTATATGACCTGAACCTTCTCCTCCACTCTCTTTTATTATATCTGTCTATTCACATCAGGACCATGTCCTCCATCCTGGACTCTGATGGTACAAGCCGGATCACAGTGTCATGTTGGACTGAGGATTCCACTAACATGACGATTGAAACTATGAATGATATTAAATTAATATTTATTATACATAGATACTATTTAAATGTTTTACCCAACCACTCTCTGACTCAAAGCATTTGAATGTGTTGTGGGTTGAAATAAAAGCAAAGAAAACTGGAGGCTATGTGCATTGTGATTTTTAAAACCAAGGTAAAATAAATATTAACTCCAAATACTTACTTTTTTTTAGGGAATCATAATAAAATAAAAAAACACTAAGTCAAAAAACACAAAGTCCATCTGGTTCAAATGTTTTTACATGAACTTGCACATTAAAATACGGTAGCTGTCCTAACTATCAACACACTCCAGCTGAGTCCTCTCAGATAACAGACTTACGGTAAAATGCATAGGCCCTTCCCACACACTGTGTCATGACAGCATTGAGCCTAGAACCAATTGGCTCCCTTGCACAGCTTCTTTATCCCCCCCCCCCCCCCGCAGTCAGCAATCATTGGACCAAACAGAAAGACATTGACATACACTACTGTAGCATTAACACTGTATGCTCCGCCCCCTGCCCCTCCTTCGCTAAGGAAAGGAAGGGGAGGGGAACTAGGAACGACACACACACACACACACACGCACACACACACACGCCTTCAGGGCAACAGCCCCGCACAGACGTGTGTCCACAACCTGTTGAGCACCAAAGTGGGGCAAACTGTTCACCCCCTTTCTTCACATTTTTTTATTTGATTTATAATCAATTAACTTCATTTTTTTTTTTACAATTCTCATATCTGGTATTCACGGCCGGGGCGACGTCATCTGCCAGGTCGCAATTGTAAATGAGAACTTGTTCTCAACTTGCCTACCTGGTTAAATAAAGGTGGGAGAAAAAAACAAGATGTTGTGTATCCTCAATATAGCACGATGCCCCGGGTCGAAGGTCATGATTATGTCGGAGGTGGTTGGCTTTTGACCGATGGCATCGTTGAACGTCGGGTAAAACGTGGTTGGTTGGTTTCCAGTGTAGAGGGGGTGTAGTCTCTCTACCAGCTGAGCAGAGAGGTGCGCCCCAGGGTCATAAAGTACACCTGGCTGGCTCCTCCGGATCGCACCGAGGCAAAGAACACCTGCGGATGGGAACACATGCACACACGCCAGTCAATAATGAAACAAATCAGTGACATCAGTAATGACCTTAGTGATCAATGTTTACCAGCCTGTGTTCGTAATGGATGCTCAGTTAAAAACGACCTGTCCTGATTTGTCAGATGCTTGCTAAAAAACTTTAATGAGCAAGCCTTCCTTCAAGACCTGGCCTCTGTAAATTGGTATAGAATCAGCTTGATCCCCTCTGTCGAAGACTCTTTGACCTTTTAAAAAAATATTTTCAGTGGTATTGTTAACAAACACGCCCCCATAAAGAAAATGAGAATTAACAACAGGTTCAGCCCCTGGTTCGACGCTGATCTGGCTGAATTACTCCACCTCAAGAAGTCCATTTGGTGAAAGGCTTGGCACACGCATACTCAGGCTGACTGGCTCTAGTTCAGGAAAATTAGAAATAAGTACACTCAGGTGAGCAGTTCTCTCTCTGTGGGTCTAATCCCAAGAAGTTCTGGAAAACGGTTAAAGACCCGGAGAATAAACCCTCCTCCTCACAGCTGCCCATGTCCCTTAATGTTGATGATGTGGCTGTTACTGACAAGGAGCACATGGCTGAGCTCTTTAAATCCCCACTTCATTAAGTCAGGATTCCTATTTGACTCAGCCATTGCCCGTCCAACATTTCCTCATCTCCCACCCCTTCCAATGCGACTAACCCCGATGCTCCTCCCTCTTTTTCCCCTGCCCCGCTACAAAGTTTCTCACTGCAGGCAGTCACTGAGTTGACGTGGCAAAAGCTTTTGATACAGTAGACCATTACATTCTTGTGGGCCGACTAAGGAGTGTTGGTGTCTCTGAGGGGTCTTTGGCCTGGTTTGCTAACTACCTCTCTCATAGAGTGCAGTGTATAAAGTCAGAACATCTGCTGTCTCAGCCACTGCCTGTCACCAAGGGAGTACCTCAAGGCTCGATCCTAGTCCACACACGCTTCTCAATTTACATCAACAACATAGCTCAGGCAGTAGGAAGCTCTCTCATCCATGTATATGCAGATGATAGTCTTCTACACAGCGGGCCCCTCCCCGGATTTTGTGTTAAACGCTCTACGACAAAGCTTTCTTAGTGTCAAGCAAGCTTTCTCTGCCCTTAACCTTGTTCTGAACACCTCTAAAACAAAAGGTCATGTGGTTTGGTAAGAAGAATGCCCATCTCCTCACGAGTATGATTACTACCTCTGAGGGTTTAGAGCTTGAGGTAGTCACCTCGTACAAGTACTTGGAAGTAGGGCTAGACGGTACAATGTCCTTCTCTCAGCACATATCAAAGCTGCAGGCAAAGGTTAAATCTAGACTTGGTTTCCTCTATTGTAAACACTTCTCTTTCACCCCAGCTGCCAAACTAACCCTGATTCAGATGACCATCCTACCCACGCTAGATTACGGAGATATAATTTATAGATCGGCAGGTAAGGGTGCTCTCAAGCGGCTAGATTTTCTTTACC
Source organism: Oncorhynchus clarkii lewisi (assembly GCF_045791955.1). Classification (NCBI taxonomy): domain Eukaryota; kingdom Metazoa; phylum Chordata; class Actinopteri; order Salmoniformes; family Salmonidae; genus Oncorhynchus; species Oncorhynchus clarkii. The sequence continues at coordinate 31,538,772 of NC_092168.1, read as the reverse complement.
GTTCGGCCATCAGATTTCCCACATCACTTCATTCTATACTCCTCTGCAAACTGGTCATCTTTGTGTACCCGTCGCAAGACCCACTGGTTGATGCTCCTCTTAGGCCTCACTCCCCCCTATCTGAGATACCTACTGCAGCCCTCATCCTCCACATGCAACACCGGTTCTGCCAGTCACATTCTTTTAAAGGTCCCCAAAGCACACACATCCCTGTGTCACTCCTCTTTTCAGTTCGCTGCAGCTAGCGACTGGAACGAGCTGCAAAAAACACTCAAATCTCCATCTCTTCATTCAAAGACTCAATCATGGACACTCTTACTGACAGTGTGGCTGCTTTGCGTGATATATTATTGTCTCTACCTTCTTGCCTTCTTGTGCTGTTGTCTGTGCCCAATAATGCTTGTACCATGTTGTGTTGCTACCATGTTGTTGTCATGTGCTGTTTCTACAATGCTGTGTTGTCATGTGTTGCTGCCATGCTATGTTGTTGTCTTAGGTCGCTCCTTATGTAGTGTTGTGGTGTCTTGTCCTATATTTGTATTTTTAATCCCAGCCCCCATCCCCGCAGGAGTCCTTTTGCCTTTTGGTAGGCCGTCATTGTAAATAAGAACTTAACTGACTTGCCTAGTTAAATAAAGGTTAAATAAAATAATTAAATAAAAACATCATCGGTTAGTTACCACTGCCACAAAGTCACAACTGTTGGACATATCTCCATGCTGCTGTGCTGTTTGTTGCTACTTGGCTACCTACCAACCTTTTGGTTTTTACATTTACTAACCGTTTAATCAAAATCTGCATTTAACACATTTACCAATGTCTTAGTTTTTACCTCGCTCAACTATTTTCATTCAACTTTTTCACCCCGGACGCTTTATCTGGACATGTTTCTACAGGACCTCCACCAGCCAAAGCTAAGTAGTAACATTAACACTATGACATTTAATTGCAGTCGCTGTACTCATAATATATAGGAGAACTATCGCCTTATGGTGAGGATAGCTGAGTTGCCAGCACAGCTTCAGATGCAATCGTTAGGCAAGGGTAATTTAAGTGTAGGAAAGGATGAAACAGCATCTGTGCCACCAGTAAGTAGAGATAGTAGTATAAATATCCCCATACAGTACCCGCAGCCGGACAATTTTCTGGAAAGAAATGCTGTCGGCATACTCAACAGGTGTCGCTCATTCAGCTGACAGAAACTTTCAACCGGTTTTCCCCATTAAGCATTGACTCAGAGTCAGAGGCCGGGCCCTCTCAGGTCTCTCCTCCACCCGCTACAGGGTCTGAGCTGCCGAAGCCACCCATTATTAGCTCTGACAAATTGAAAACCCTAGTCATTGGCAACTCCATAACCCGCAGTATTAGACTTAAAAATAATAATCCAGCGATCATACACTGTTTACCAGGGGGCAGGGTTACAGACGTAAAGGCTAAAGCTAAAACTGGCGAGCGGAGAGAGTATAGGGATATTGTTATCCACGTCTGCACCAACGATGTTAGGATGAAACAGTCAGAGGTCACCAAGAGCAACATAGCTTCAGTGTGTAAATCAGCGAGAAAGATGTGTCGGCATCAAGTAATTGTCTCTGTCCCCCTCCCAGTTAGGGGAAGTGATGAGCTCTACAGCAGAGTCTCTGGCCCCCTCCCAGTTAGGGGGAGTGATGAGCTCTACAGCAGAGTCTCTGGCCCCCTCCCAGTTAGGGGGAGTGATGAGCTCTCACAACTCAATCGCTGGTTGAAAACTGTTTTCTGCCCTTCCCAAAAGATAGAATTTGTAGGTAATTGGCCCCCTTTCTGGGACTCAACCACAAACAGGTCCAAGCCTGGCCTGCTGAGGAGTGACTGACTCCATCCTAGCTGGAGGGGTGCTCTCATCTTATCTATGAACATAGACAGGGCTCTAACTCCTCTAGCTCCACAATGAGATGGCCTGCAACCTGATAGCCAGCCTGCCAGCTCAGTGGAGTCTGCCACTAGCACAGCCAATGTAGTCAGCTCAGCTATTCCCATTGAGACAGTGTCTGTGCCTCGATCTAGGTTGAGAAAAACAGAAAATGGCAGTGTTCGCTTTAGCAATCTCACTGGAATAAAGACCTCCTCCATTCCTGTCATTATTGAAAGAGATTGTGATATCTCACATCTCAAAATAGGGTTACTTAATGTTAGATTCCTCACATCCAAGGCAATTATAGTCAATGAACTAATCACTGATCATAATCTTTATGTGATTGGCCTGACTGTAACATGCCTTAAGCCTGATGAATTTACTGTGTTAAATGAGGCCTCTCCTCCTGGTTACACTAGTGAGCATCTAGTCATGTAACCTATGCAGCCTAATCAATCACTTTTTATATCTACTGTTTACAGGCCTCCTGCGCCGTATACAGCATTCCTCATGGAGTTCCCTGAAGGACGTCAGAGTACAAAATAGGTTAAACACCTATCCGAGGATCTAAATTTAACCATGCGTAATACCCTAGAAGCAGTCACACCAGTCACACCCCTAAAAACAAAAAATATTTGTCACAAGAAATTAGCTCCCTGGTATACAGAAAATACCCGGGCCCTGAAACAAGATTCCAGAAAATTGGAACGGAAATGACGCTCCACCAAATTGGAAGTCATCTGACTGCTCAATCATCCAATTTTTCAAACCTAATTGCAATTTAAGCAAATTACAGACTCCTCTTTGAATCTGCATATTTCTCTATAGCTCAGTTGTCCTGAGTCTGCAAAGACTGTCAGGACCTTGGATCAATGGAGATCCAAGTCTTTTAATCCTGTATCTCTTGACACATTCATGAAAATAGTCATGGCCTCTAAACTGTCAAGCTGCATACTGGACTCCATTCCAACTAAACTACTGAAAGAGCTACATCCTGTGCTTGACCCTCCTATGTTGAACATAATAAATGGCTCCCTATCCACCGGATGTGTACCAAACTCACTAAAAGCGGCAGTAATAAATTATCTTGAAAAAGCTACACCTTGACCCGGAAAATGTAAAAATCGGCCTATATCGAACCTCTTCAATATTATACCTCTTGGTGATGTCATTCGGAAACACAATGTCAACTTTCACTGCTATGAGGATGACACACAGCTGTACATTTTGATGAAACATTGTGAAGCCCCAAAATTGCCTACCTGGAAGCCTGTGTTTCAGACATAAGGAAGTGGATGGTGGCAAATGTTTAACTTTTAAACTCTGAAAAAACAGAGATGCTAGTTCTAGGTCCCAAGAAACAAAGAGATCTGCTGTTGGATCTGACAATACATATTGAAGGTTGTACAGTCTCAAAACAGTGAAGGACCAATAATATTTCAAGGACAACTTTATTCCATCTTCTTAACATTGCAAAAACGATGTGGTAGAATTACAACATTATGTTAAACACATTACCTTTATATTCAAATGTATTCCTATATTAGTATTTTCACAATCTGTCCTTCTGAGAGGAGTCTCTGAGGCTTAACGCTGACGGCTGATTTACGATGCCTGGGTGATAAAACCTAAAGACTGCATTCCATTCCATGATTAGTGTCTGGGTGCCAGTCTGCCAGTACCAGGCATAACCTCCCATACCTCCAGTTTATTTCTCCCACGTGGCAGATGAATACTGGACTTCAGAAATTAAGTGAAGGACCTGGTGTCCTATGTTGCATTAGTATTTGTGTATAGTAGAAAAAGTAGAAAATGACCTAGAGACAGAAACCCGGTGCAATGTCTATCTTGCTGTCCATTGCATGAGAGCACAATCTACCTTTGTATAATTTCACAAATCTGGCGTTTGTTCCATATTCAGATGGATGTGTCTTCACTATAAAATGCTGTGGCTTAGTTCTGCTCATAGAGTTCTCAGTGATTACCTTAAGGGTGGCTACCGACCAACTCCATTACTGCAGTAATTAAAAAAGAAAGTTAAATTGTTTTGAAGAAATCTAAGTCTCTCTCCTTTGACTAGAATAATTCCACGACACCATACTTTTGTCACATCTAGAAGAAAGAATCATAAAACATTGTCCATTGTGCCATTAGATGGTATGCACTCACATGAGATTTTCTGTGATGTTTTGACAGAGTGGCATGGGAGGTTTATTTCTTAGACTGGGTTAAGATGTCAATTTTGGGACACATCCTCAGTAGTGTGCCTTCGAATCAGTGGGTGTTTCGGCCTTTAATCACTAAACACCCTCATCAAAGGTGGCCAGCTAAAGGGTGATCAAGCCTTAGCTTGTGTCCCATGCCCAATTAAGATTTCCCACGGGGGCCTCCTGGGTGGCGCAGTGGTTAAGGGCGCTGTACTGCAGCGCCAGCTGTGCCATCAGAGTCCCTGGGTTCGCGCCCAGGCTCTGTCGTAACCGGCCGCGACCGGGAGGTCCGTGGGGCGACGCACAATTGGCCTAGTGTCGTCCGGGTTAGGGAGGGATTGTCGGTAGGGATCTCCTTGTCTCATCGCGCACCAGCGACTCCTGTGGCGGGCCGGGCGCAGTGCGCGCTAGCCAAGGTTGCCAGGTGCACGGTGTAGCCTCCGACACATTGGTGCGGCTGGCTTCCGGGTTGGATGCGCGCTGTGTTAAGAAGCAGTACGGCTGGTTGGGTTGTGTATCGGAGGACGCATGACATTCAGCCTTCGTCTCTCCCGAGCCTGTACGGGAGTTGTAGCAATGAGACAAGAAAGTAGCTACTACAACAATTGGATACCATGAAATTGGGGAGAAAAAAGGGGGTAAAATTGTTTTTTTAAAAGAATTGTTGTTATTGGGACCTCACAGACTGTGAGTGGCCACATTACCCGGGGGAGAAGTCCAAACTGTAGGCACCAATGCTTGAGCTTCCCAGGCAGTAGGGTCTTGTTGATGTTCTCAAGACCGTCGGTGATGTCCTGCCTTACTTGCTGCACTTGATCTTTATCGCGGAGGCTTTCGTTGTACCATCTACCCAGGCTCTTGACGGGTTGCTCAGACACCGTTGGTATCGGGTCATCTCCAATGCAGAACCTCACATCTTTAAGCTGTCCCTTGACTATGGAGATGCTTCGAGATTTGCTTTGCTTGATTTTCATCCGGGCCCACTTGATGTTATCCTGCAGTTTTGCAAGTAGCCGCCTGGTGCATGCTGCAGTGGTCAGTGTAGTCATGTCATCCATGTATGCTCGGATAGGTGGGAGACAGAGCCCTTCCTTAGTTCTCTCACTGCCAACCACCCATCTCGATGCCCTGATGATGACTTCCATGGCCATAGTGAAGGCCAGAGGTGAAATTGTACAGCCTGCCATTATGCCTACTTCCAAGTGCAGCCATGTTGTTGTGAAGTCAGGTGTTGTGAAACACAATTGCAAGGTCTTGGAAATAGGCCTTTACCAGTGTAGTGATGGGTTCTGGTACGTGGAAAATGTTGAAGGATTCCCAGAGGAGTTAATGGGGAACTGAGCCAAAGGCATTGGCCAGGTCGAGGAAGATGACATAGAGGTCTCTCTTGTCCTTCTTAGCTGTTTGGATCTGGTGCCAAATCATACTAGTATGTTCCAGGCAACCAGAGAAACCAGGAATGCCTGATTTCTGTACAGATGTATCAATGTACTTGTTCCTTTCTAGGTAAGTGGACAGCCTCTGTGCTATTATACTGAAAAAGATATTCCCTTCGATGTTGAGAAGGGAGATTGGTTGGAATTGACTGATGTCTGTCGCATCCTTCTCTTTCGGGATTAGCACACCACCAGCCCTTCGCCATGTCTTTGGTATTATTTCCTTCTGCCACACTATCCTCATGAGCCTCAAAAGAAAGCGTAGAACATCCGGGGCGTTCTTGTAGAGCTTGTATGGTACTCCATTAGGCCCAGGAGCCGAGGCCGCTCTTGCTCGTCGGACAACGTTCTCTACTTCCTTCCATTTTGGAGGGTCAGTGTCCAGATTGAATTCTGGTGGTTGAATAGGTGGGATGTCATGTGGTGTGATTATCTGCTCATGCCTTTTCATGTCCTGGTGGACCTTTTCCAGATGTTCTTCCAGTTCTGGCTTTGGAGTTTTTAGGATTCCGCACTTTTCCTTTGCGAAGAGGTCTTTGACAAACTTAACGTTTTTTTTTTATAGAACCGTGTTCTTGAGTGTTCCTTCTTCCTACAAAGTTTCCTTAAGTTTTCCGCTCTTCACAAGGTTGCCAGCCGACATTTGATGTCTGCTTGGAGTAGCATGAGACCTTCTCTCTCTGCATCAGAGGCCTTCTTCCACTGCTTTCTCCGCTGCCTTCTCTCTCTGACAAGTATCTCGATCTCTTGCTGCCTCCTAGATTTAGCTGGCGCGGGTGGTGTCTTGCCACTTCTCCTTTCGTTTACTCCAAAGCGCTCTTCTCCGTAGTGGTAGATAATGTTTCCCATCCTTTCAAGCTTTTTCTCTGCTGTTCCTACATGTTCCTACAAGATTTTTGTCAGGTTGTTGTTGATTGTTTCCCACTCTCTCTTTTCAACAGCTTTGGGCCACTTCACACTCGGTCTGTGCCCTTTGATCTTTTCCTCTTTTAGAGGTCTCTGTGGTTGGGTGAAGCCATGAAAGCCATGAAGTCATGAAACTGCTGAACAATTAATCAAATGTTCACCCGGACAATTTATATTGTCCCCCCCCCCTTTTATTTTTTACACTGCTGCTACACGCTGTTTATTATCTATGCATAGTCACTTTACCCCGACCTATATGTACAAATTACCTCAACTAACCTGCACATTGACTCGGTACCAGTACCCCCTTTATATAGCCTCATTATTGTTATTTTATTGTGTTTATTTTTATAAAATGTTTTACTTTAGTTTATTTAGTATTTTCTTAACTCTATTTATTGAACCTCATTGTTAGCTAAGGGTTTGTATTCTGCGCATGTGACAAATAAAATGAGATTTTGACAGAGTTATTCGTGAAAACAGACCTGGGGAGAGTACCTCCAAATGTGTGTGTACGTGTCCAGGGGTCTCACCTTGTCGTTCCTCTCACACAGGAACTTGAGTCTCTGGGCTCTCTTGTGCATGAAGACTCCGTCGAGATGTCCAGTCTCCACAGATCTGATCTCTATGGCTTTCTCCCCCCAGCCCATTATCTGGTTAGAACGGATATAGGCTACAGAGAGAAAGACAAAGTGAGGGATAGGGCGGTGAGTCGGTGGGATGGCAACCGAGTTAACATGTTTAAATACTTAATTTAAGGACCTATTGTGTGTGAGTGTGTCTGTGTCCACTTACCCACAGAAGTGGGCATCTCGCCCCACTGCAGCACCACGTCCTTGGTGATGCGTCCGTAGGTGTTGACATAGACACCCTCGTCCTCGTAACACACCAGCAGCTCAATGCCATCTGTGTTGGGCAGGATGATGATGGCATGGGACTGGATACTGGTCTGGATCTACAGAGAGACAGACACAGAGACAGAGAGAAAGAGAGCACGAGAGGGAGAGCGAAAGAGAGAGGGGAAGAGAAGAAAGGATAAGAGAGAGAGAGCGAAAGAGGGGGAGAGAGAGCAAAAGAGGGGGAGAGAGTGAAAGAGGGGGAGAGCGAGAAATTATTTATTCAATTATGACGTTATCCTTGAAAAAAAAAAAAGGAGGAAGAGAAGGGGATTTGAGGTTCCATAGACATGAGTGTGCTTCTTACATGGGTGGGCAGGTAGATGTCGTAGACGGCCCCTGAGTCCACGTCCACAGCATGAAATCCGTTACTGGAGCCATAGATTACCTTTAACCTCTGACCCTCCTCCACCGTCAGGTCAACCAGCAGGGGCTTGTGCACCAGGTCACCAAACGACTGCAGGGGTCAACCAGGGGGCAAAGGTTATTCACATACAGTACAGTAGTGTGTGTGCATGTGTGTCGGGGAGTCATTTTATCATTGTCATGACAATTTACAATAGCTGCATGACTAATTGAATAGATGGAAGTGAATATCTGTCATGCATAAGCAGGGGCATCGAAGGTTTCACCTTGAAAGCCATGAACTTGTGGTAGGGTTTCGGTGCCCATGCATAGACCTCCACCGAGTTCTTCAGGGCCAAAACCAAAAACTTGATCCTCTCGTATTTCACTGGGGAATAAACCAGTGGGGACACATGAGGATGTTGCCATAAGGAGGCACCAACTAACAGGGTCAATTCAGAGCATCCTCAAGACGTTTAATGACATAGTAGCCTTATTGTTCTCTGCCCCAGATACTATATGTAGTAGGAAATCAAAGTCTACCAAAATGCTATTAGCTGACATGTATTACAGTCTTATTATCTTACTCAGAGATGTGACAGTACAGAAATGGGACATGGTGTTTGCTGGGTAGACAGAGGGTATTTCGAACGCTGCTGTAGATTTCATTACCAAACTCTGGACTTTATCTCTTCCAACATGTTTCAGTCATGACATGAAGTGCTGACTTATAAAACAGTGGTTCCTAAACATGTGTGCAGACTCATTTGACCATAACGTAAATTTCTATGCAAAAACTGTCCTCAATTTTTCTCCGCAAAAATGTACTGGCCAGATGCATGCTGGAGATGGGACATACCAACTTTGTAGTGAACAGCACCCTCCAGGTCACCCACAGTGACCCAGCCCTGCTTCTTCTCCACCTCAGGGTCGTTGTGCAGGATCTTGTTCCTCAACCAGGACAGATAGTACACACGCAACTTGTTCTTCTTGCCTTAATAGGACAGGGTCAGACAAGCGGGAGAGGTCAAGAGTCAGGGTACCTACGATATATAATCCATATGTAATGGCACAGGGGGTGAAGTTTCCCCTAGGATCAGCTTCCCCTCAACCAAACATAAACTTAACCATTAGTGGGGAAAATCCCAAACTGACCTAAGATCAGCATGTAGGGGCAACTTCACCCTACTCCTACCCTACTCCTATGGGTGGAGGAAGCGTCTTTATTGTACACACCAATTTCAATGAATAAAGGTGTTATTGGAGTTTTTACTATGTTATTTAATTATTGGTATTATATTAGACATCATTATCAATACTAGTACAGAGGATATGCCGAGTCAATAATGAGGTCTGTATTGTTGTAGAACCTGTACTGAATATTTGACAACACGTTGCAACATAACGGACTATTATGTTTGTAAATTTAGGTCAAGGTCGAGGTCAAATTGAAAGACAAGATTTTCTGTAAACTCACCAACAAGTCGGCACACTCACACACAACTTTTATATTCATCTACTGAGAATGATAAAGTACAATGACTTAAAGAATAAAAAATATGTATTTCTATCGAAGATAAAAACTGAAGAAGCAACATCAAATGGTCTCAACGTCTCTTTTGAGCATGGACCCTTTCTTCATTCATTGCAAAATGACATCAAAATGACACTGCATCTATGTGTGTTTCCGTGCTTCCAGCATGGAAACCTTTGCGTGTGTCAGTGGACATGCAATACAAGTATATGATGTCGTACACTCTAACTAGACCATTTACTCCATTTCCTCTGGCTGAATGTCTGTTGGGTGACACCAGAGGAACCAGCGTTGGTTGTTACAGTGAATGAATGACGCGACCACAGCACAGGAAAGAGAAGCAGGAACCTACAGTCAGCCCACGCCCGACGGTCAGTCAGACCCCACCCGACGGTCAGTCAGCCCCCACCCGACGGTCAGTCAGCAGTCAGTCCCCGCCCTACGGTCAATCAGCCCCCGCCCGACGGTCAGTCAGCCCCCACCCGACGGTCAGTCAGCAGTCAGTCCCCGCCCTACGGTCAATCAGCCCCCGCCCGACGGTCAGTCAGCAGTCAGTCCCCGCCCGACAGTCAGTCAATCAGCCCCCGCCCGACGGTCAGTCAGTCAGCCCCCGCCCGACGGTCAGTCAGTCAGCCCCCGCCCGGCGGTCAGTCAGTCAGCCCCCGCCCGGCGGTCAGTCAGTCAGCCCCCGCCCGACGGTCTCATCAGAGAGATCAACATCCTAAAAGTGTGTGTGTATGTTCTGTGATAGAAAAATTATGTATTCACCTTATTTGTTGGATATGTAAAAATGATTTACTTAACAAAACAGTAAGATATTTCTGTCCTGTTAATGCTGTGTTTTATGGTCTCCACTCTAGCACCTTGCAGCTAGTCTGGTTGTTGAGGACATGGGTTTTACTAGAGATAGCTTGAAGCTGACGATTGATGTTGGTGATAAAAACCTAAAAGCCGGCATTCCATAGACAAGATGTGGTGTGTGTGACCCGAGATAGAGATAGCCTGGAAGAGTTCAGAACAATCCCTCATTGTCCATTCTTCCTGGCATCTGGGAAACTAAGCCGGGTTGGGGGTAAAACACCATCCTGTGTAGATAACCAAGGTGGCTTATGGGAGATGGAACCACTAAGCATTTTTAGGTCCTATATAATATCACTATTTTCATTATCAGTTAGGCTCTCAGCCTAACAGTCAGAACAAGACTGTTGGGTTGACGATTTCATTATTGCAATAATTATACGATATTAAATAAAGATGATTGTTTGAAGAAATGACCAAGTCTCTGTCAGTACTGAATTTCATACGACAGTGTTTGCATGTCTGTGTTTTCCCGTGTACAGTTGAAGTCGGAAGTTTACATAGACCTTAGCCAAATACATTTAAACTCAGTTTTTCACAATTCCTGGCATTTAATCCTAGTAAAAATTCCCTGTTTTAGGTCAGTTAGGATCACCACTTTATTTTAAGAATGTGAAATGTCAGAATAATAATAGAGATAATTATTTATTTCAGCTTTAAATTCTTTCATCACATTCCCAGTGGGTCAGAATTTTACATACACTCAATTAGTATTTGGTAGCATTGCCTTTAAATTGTTTAACTTGGGTCAAACGTTTAGGGTAGCCTTCCACAAGCTTCCCACAATAATTTGGGTGAATTTTGACCCATTCCTCCTGACAGAGCTTGTGTAACGGAGTCACGATTGTAGGCTTCCTTGCTCACACACACTTCTTCAGTTCTGCCCACAAATGTTTTACAGGTTGAGGTCAGGGCTTTGTGATGGCCACTCCAATACCTTGACTTTGTTGTCCTTAAGCCATTTTGCCACAACTTTGGAAGTATGCTTGGGGTCATTGTCCATTTGGAAGATCCATTTGCGACCAAGCTTTAACTTCCTGACTGATGTCTTGAGATGTTGCTTCAATATATCCACATAATTTTCCCCCCTCATGATGTCATCTATTTTGTGAAGTGCACCAGTCCCTCCTGCAGCAAAGCACCCCCACAACATGATGCTGCCACCCAGTGCTTCACGGTTGGGATGGTGTTCTTCGGCTTGCAAGCGTCCCCCATTTTCCTCCAAACATAACAATGGTCATTATGGCCAAACAGTTCTATTTTTGCTTCATCAGACCAGAGGAAATTTCTCCAAAAAGTACAATCTTTGTCCCCATGTGCAATTGCAAACCGTAGTCTGGCTTTTTTATGGCCGTTTTGGATCAGTGGCTTCTTCCATGCTGAGCGGCAGAAATCTTGCTTGTTTGTAGGTGACCAAATACTTATTTTCCACCATAATTTGCAAATAAATTCATAAAAAATCCTACAATGTGATTTTCTGTATTTATTTTTTCTCGTTTTGTCTGTCATAGTTGAAGTGTACCTATGATGAAAATTACAGGCCTCTCTCATCTTTTTAATAGATGACATCATGAGGGTGCAAAATTATGTGGATATATTGAATTAACATCTCAAGACATCAGTCAGGAAGGTAAAGCTTGGTCGCAAAAGGGTCTTCCAAATGGACAATGACCCCAAGCATACTTCCAAAGTTGTGGCAAAATGGCTTAAGGACAACAAAGTCAAGGTATTGGAGTTGCCATCACAAAGCCTCAACCTGTAAAACATTTGTGGGCAGAACTGAAAAAGTGTGCACGAGCAAGGAAGCCTACAATCGTGACTCCGTTACACTGGCTCTGTCAGGAGGAATGGGTCAAAATTCACCCAAATTATTGTGGGAAGCTTGTGGAAGGCTACCCTAAACGTTTGACCCAAGTTAAACTTGCACAATTGGTGGCTGACTAAATACTTTTTTGCCCCACTGTATCTGGAGTACTTCAACTGTCTTATCCAGTGTCCTGTGTGAATTTAAGTATGCTCTCTCTAATTCTCTCTCTATCTATCTTTCGGAGGAGGACCTGAGCCCTAGGACCACCATGCCTCAGGACTACCTGGAATTTTATTTTTTTATTTTACCTTTATTTAGCCAGGCAAGTCAGTTAAGAACAAATTCTTATTTTCAATGACGGCCTAGGGGGTTAACTGCCTGTCCAGGGGCAGAACGACAGATTTGTACCTTGTCAGTTCGGGGGTTTGAACTTGCAACCTTCCGGATACTAGTCCAACGCTCTAACCACTAGGCTACCCTGCCGCCCCATGATGACTCCACCTGGCTGTGCTGCTGCTCCAGTTTCAACTGTTCTGCCTGTGGCTATGGAATCCTGACCTGTTCACCTGACCCAGACCTGCTGTTTTCAAATATCTAGAGACAGCAGGAGTGGTAGAGCTACTCTTAATGATCGGCTATGAAAAGCCAACTGACATTTACTCCTGAGGTGCTGACTTGCTGCACCCTCGACAACTACTGTGATTATTATTATTTGACCCTGCTGGTCATCTATGAACATTTGAACATCTTGGCCATGTTCTGTTATAATCTCCACCCAGCACAGCCAGAAGAGGACTGGCCACCCCTCATAGCCTGGTTCCTCTCTAAGTTTCTTCCTAGGTTCTGGCCTTTCTAGGGAGTTTCTCCTAGCCACCGTGCTTCTACACCTGCATTGCTTGCTGTTTGGGGTTTTAGGCTGGGTTTTTGTACAGCACTTTGAAATATCAGCTGATGTACAGTGCCTTGCGAAAGTATTCGGCCCCCTTGAACTTTGCGACCTTTTGCCACATTTCAGGCTTCAAACATAAAGATATAAAACTGTATTTTTTGTGAAGAATCAACAACAAGTGGGATACAATCATGAAGTGGAACGACATTTATTGGATATTTCAAACTTTTTTAACAAATCAAAAACTGAAAAATTGGGCGTGCAAAATTATTCAGCCCCTTTACTTTCAGTGCAGCAAACTCTCTCCAGAAGTTCAGTGAGGATCTCTGAAGGATCCAATGTTGACCTAAATGACTAATGATGATAAATACAATCCACCTGTGTGTAATCAAGTCTCCGTATAAATGCACCTGCACTGTGATAGTCTCAGAGGTCCGTTAAAAGCGCAGAGAGCATCATGAAGAACAAGGAACACACCAGGCAGGTCCGAGATACTGTTGTGAAGAAGTTTAAAGCCGGATTTGGATACAACAAGATTTCCCAAGCTTTAAACATCCCAAGGAGCACTGTGCAAGCGATAATATTGAAATGGAAGGAGTATCAGACCACTGCAAATCTACCAAGACCTGGCCGTCCCTCTAAACTTTCAGCTCATACAAGGAGAAGACTGATCAGAGATGCAGCCAAGAGGCCCATGATCACTCTGGATGAACTGCAGAGATCTACAGCTGAGGTGGGAGACTCTGTCCATAGGACAACAATCAGTCGTATATTGCACAAATCTGGCCTTTATGGAAGAGTGACAAGAAGAAAGCCATTTCTTAAAGATATCCATAAAAAAAGTGTTGTTTAAAGTTTGCCACAAGCCACCTGGGAGACACACCAAACATGTGGAAGAAGGTGCTCTGGTCAGATGAAACCAAAATTGAACTTTTTGGCAACAATGCAAAACGTTATGTTTGGCGTAAAAGCAACACAGCTCATCACCCTGAACACACCATGCCCACTGTCAAACATGGTGGTGGCAGCATCATGGTTTGGGCCTGCTTTTCTTCAGCAGGGACAGGGAAGATGGTTAAAATTGATGGGAAGATGGATGGAGCCAAATACTGGACCATTCTGGAAGAAAACCTGATGGAGTCTGCAAAAGACCTGAGACTGGGACGGAGATTTGTCTTCCAACAAGACAATGATCCAAAACATAAAGCAAAATCTACATTGGAATGGTTCAAAAATAAACATATCCAGGTGTTAGAATGGCCAAGTCAAAGTCCAGACCTGAATCCAATCGAGAATCTGTGGAAAGAACTGAAAACTGCTGTTCACAAATGCTCTCCATCCAACCTCACTGAGCTCGAGCTGTTTTGCAAGGAGGAATGGGAAAAAATGTCAGTCTCTCGATGTGCAAAACTGATAGAGACATACCCCAAGCGACTTACAGCTGTAATCGCAGCAAAAGGTGGCGCTACAAAGTATTAACTTAAGGGGGCTGAATAATTTTGCACGCCCAATTTTTCAGTTTTTGATTTGTTAAAAAAGTTTGAAATATCCAATAAATGTAGTTCCACTTCATGATTGTGTCCCACTTGTTGTTGATTCTTCACAAAAAAATACAGTTTTATATCTTCATGTTTGAAGCCTGAAATGTGGCAAAAGGTCGCAAAGTTCAAGGGGGCCGAATACTTTCGCAAGGCACTGTACAAAGGGCTATATAAATACATTTTATTTGTTTTGAATTAGTCTATCAGAAGCTTCTAAAGCCATGACATAATTTTCTGGAATTTTCCAAGACGTTTAAAGGTACAGTCAACTTAGTGTATGTAAACTTCTGACCTACTTGAATTATGATACAGTGAATTATAAGTGAAATAATCTGTCTGTAAACAATTTTTGGAAAAATGACTTGTGTCATGCACAAAGTAGATGTCCTAACCGACTTGCCAAAACTATAGTTTGCTAACAAGAAATTTGTGAAGTGGTTGAAAAACAGGTTTTAATGACTCCAACCTAAGTGTATGTAAACTTCCTACTTCAACTATATGTGTAGTAACTGTGCATGTATAGTGTGTGTAGTAACTATATGTATAGCGTGTACAAACCTGATATAGTAACCAGGACGTTGAGTCCCTCTAGGACATCCATTTGTTGGAAGCGGCGTCGGCTGATGAGGGGATACACCTTCCCCTGACCGCTACGATCTAGCAGCATCAGACCACTCTCTGTCCCCACCAGCAGGTTCACTCCTACAAACACTTTCGCCTTTAGTTTGCTGCCACCTGTGGCGAAGACTGAAATGACTGAGATAACTACATAGCAGAGATAATTGTGACAACTCACCCCAGAGCGCAGCACACAGGATCTCAGAGTTGAACCTCTTCTTGTACTTGCGGATCTCTGGGGTGTCACTCTGCGGCCGTGTGTTGACAGGGTTCACATTGACCACGGAGCCTTTACGTGACGGGTCCGCCCTCAGTGCCTCCGCCAGCCTGGCGTCGTTCCCAAAAGCTGCAGAGGACAAGGAAGGGATTGAGTGTAAATACAAGCAGATTATGTTTTACTATCATATAGATTCAGTTATATTTAGTATACATTTATATAACTTTTGTCAGTTATAAACAGGTGTTCTCTGGTGTTGCCTCAGAATCTAACACCAGGTTGATTGACACTGGAGGGAACCACTCAGATACTACTGAAGGGGACTTGTCATCCAATAAGAGGGCTGGGAGAACGGGTTTACCCAGGTTGTTGAGAGCTGCGCCGGATGTAGAGACCTGGAGGAGGCGTGGATCGATAAAAGGAGTGAAGGAGGAGGAGGACTTGTGTTTCTGCATTGTGTTGCTGACAGAATGACTCTAGAGGAGTAGGAGAATAGAACAACAATGAGGATACATAGAATCACATGTATTTCTACCATTATGACATTGACTTACCTGCCAACTCATAGACCAAGACAACAATGGCAGCAGTGTGTGCAATATGAAATATACAGTGCCTTTGGAAAGTAATCAGACTCCTTGACTTTTTCCACATTTTGTTATGTTACAGCCTTATTCTAAAATGTATTAAATGTTTTTTTCCCCTCATCAAATCTACACACAATACCCTGTCATGATAAAGCAAAAACAGGTTTTTAGAAGTGTTAACAAATGTATTAAAAAAAAACTTTGGCAGCGATTGTGTCTTATTGTGTCTTCTTGGGTATGACGTTACAAGCTTGGCACACCTGTATTTGGGGAGTTTTTTCCATTCTTCTCTGCAGATCCTCTCAAGCGCTCATGTTGGATGGGGAGCGTTGCTGCACAGCTATTTTCAGGTCTCTCCAGAGATGTTTGATCGGGTTCAAGTCCGGGCTCTGGCTGGGCCACTCAAGGACATTCAGACACTTGCTCCGAAGCGACTCCTGTATTGTCTTGGCTGTGTGCTTAGGGTCATGGTCCTGTTGGAAGAAGAACCTTCGCCCCAGTCTGAGGTCCTGAGCTCTCTGGAGCAGGTTTTCATCAAGGATCTCTCTGTACTTTGCTCCGTTCATATTTGCCTCAATCTTGACTAGCCTCCTAGTCCCTGATGCTGAAAAACATCCCCACAGCATGATGCTGCCACCACCATGCTTCACCGTAGGGATGGTGACAGGTTTCCTCCAGATGTGATGCTTGGCATTCAGGCCAAAGAGTTCAATCTTGTTTTCAGCAATCCAGAGAATCTTGTTTCTCATGGTCTGAGATTCATTAGGTGTCTTTTGGCAAACTCCAAGCGGGCTGTCATGTGCATTTTACTGAGGAGTGGCTTCTGCCTAACCGCTCTACCATAAAGGCTTGATCGGTGGAGTGCTGCAGAGATGGTTGTCATTTTGGAAGGTTCCCCTATCTCTACAGAGGAACTCTAAAGCCCTGTCAGAGTGACCATTGGGTTGTTGGTCACCTCCCTGACAAAGGCCCTTCTCCCCCGATTGCTCAATTTGGCCGGACAGCCAGCTCTAGGCCAGCTCTAAAAAGGAGTCTTGGTAGTTCCAAACCTCTTCCATTTAAGAATGTTGGAGGCCACTGTGTTCTTGGGGTCCTTCAATGCTGCAGAAATGTTTTGGTACCCTTTCCCAGATCTGTGCCTTGACATAATCCTGTCTCGGAGCTCTACGGAGAATTCCTTTGACCTTATGGCTTGGTTTTTGCTCTGACATGCACTGTCAACTGTGGGACCTTATATGGACAGGGGTGTGCCTTTCCAAATCATGTCCAATCAATTGAATTTACCACAGACAGACTCGAATCAAGTTGTAGAAACATCTCAAGGATGATCCATGGAAACAGGATGCACCTGAGCTCAATTTTGCATCTCATAGCAAAGGGGCTGAATACTTATATAAATAAATACAATTTCTAAAAACCTGTTTTCAGTATGTCATTTTGTGGTATTGTGTGTATATTGCTGAGGATTTTAAAAATTTTGTTTAATCGTTTAATTTTAGAATAAGGCTGTAACGTAGAAGAATGAGGAAAAAGTCAACGGGTCTGAATACTTTCCGGAGGCACTGTATAAGTTCAACATAAAGTTCAAAGACTACCAAAGAGAAATGTTGAAAGACGGAAGCAAGAAATTGAGGCAGATGTTAGGAGCATGCAGCTATCAGGCATAGGGAGAATTTCACAAAATCACACGTTGAAGTAAAGTGAACAAGGCAAAAACAAGAGGACTCTATGGTGGTGGGTAAAAGTAAAACAGATGGAATGTTCAGGTAAAAACAAAAGCTGAGGAACAAAAATATATTTAAAGGAATGGCTTTTTTATGGTAAAGCAATTGCCAGTGCTTATTCATGAAATATGCTACGTTGTAGCCTAGTCTTGAGCGTTTCTGGAATATGTCTTTAACAATCTGACTGATTAAAATAAACAAATAATAATCAGAGATAGAGATCTTAGGGCTAAAGGAATACCTGTAATGGGCCTCCAAGAACATGTAAGCCAGTGCAACCTAATATAGTCTCAAAAATAAAAAAAGATGTCAAATGCCAGACACTAAATATTTTTTCAGAGGCAGCAACAAAAATGATCCATCACCACACCACCTTACCTACAGAGCTTGGAGGAAACTAGATTAGTCGTCGCACTCAGAAAAAGGAAACGATAAAGAGCACCACTAGGTGGCCAGAGAGAGAGCAGATGCAACCAGCAGAGGGTGCTCCTTGCAGACCCAGGCCTGAAGGCGGACCAGGGGTCAGAGGGGGGGCTGAGGGACATACCTCCAGGAGTATGCTGAGCTTGTCCAGGGGGCTCTGGGGGGACATGGACATGGTGGGGCTCGCCATGCTGGAGGAGGAGGGAGAGGAGGAGGCAGAGGAGGAGGGGGAGTGGTGGCTCTGCTGGATCAGGTCAGGCAGGAGGTGAATGCGGCCCACAAAGCCATTTTTCTCCTGGTGGCCTTGGAGACCAGGGTGGCCTTGGAGACCAGGGTGGCCTTGGAGACCAGGGTGGCCTTGGAGACCAGGGTGGCCTTGGAGACCAGGGTGGCCTTGGAGGCCTGGAAGGCCCTGGATGGCAGGGTGGCCTTGGAGACCAGGGTGGCCTTGGAGGCCTGGAAGGCCCTGGAGGGCAGGGTGAATCAGCCCGGGGCTGGTGTTAAACCCAGGGACAGGGCCATGACCAGGGCTGGGGGCAGGTCGTTTTTTGTTGTCACCTGTACTCTGGAAGTAAGAACAGGGGCACACTTTGGGTCTAGATTTCTTTCCCTGAGGAGGAGGGATTCTATTGGCTATTGTGTTAAGGGAAGACTAGTCTACTAAAGTAGTCTAGTAAAGTAGTCTACTGAAGCTACAGTCTACTACTGTAAGTAATTGAGGATTAAGTAAAAGAAAATGGTCAACAACAGACACCAAAAGTGTAATAATTTTGTTTACATTTATTAATAAATGATTTCTATGACTTTAGTGGAGCCATTTTATGATGTTCAATCTGTTGCAGGACTACCATCTAGCCTTTATACTGTCATCTAATGGGGGAGTGGGTGGTTAATACTTGGAGTAGGTCCATTTCTCCAGGCTAACTGACCCCTTTCCACTCCAACCCAAACCCCTTCACCAGCAACACAAAGTAAACAATGACAGAACAAATAAGATGAGGTCCAACACAATATCAAACACAGTGGGTAAACTATAGGGGGACAAATTAGTCAATTAAATACCACAATAAAATAACTAAAAGGTTTACAGTGTGTGACTGATATGTTGTTATAAGAGAGGTGGACGGCATGGCCTGGGTGTTGGCCTTACCGGTCTGACGATCAGAGTGTCATCTTTACAGGGTGTGGTTTTAGAGTCACTCTCGCCCTCGACGTGAACGATCAAGGTCTTCACCGATTCCATCTCTCCGTTGCTTAGTCTGGAGGAGCTGGTGGAGTAGGTCGAATAAACAGAGAACCAGGAAGATGGTTAGTGCTGGGGGAAAAAATCAATACAGTTACATATCGGGAAATTATTTTTGATGATATATGGTATCGTTTTCACAATATGGCAATATTATTTATCGAATCGCAATACAAAAAGAGTCCTGATACACATGATATTGGCACCGAAGTATGGTGATATTATCGTATCTTGAGGTCCCTGGCAATTCCCAGTCCTAGTTATAATGACCGGACTTTTCCTTCACTGCAATCACAAGCTCAAATGTCGTCGCAATATGATGTCATTGAGTATGTTTAAATGCACACTAATAATTTGATTTTAAACTGATTATGGCACTAGGCTGAATATGGCAATAGTCAAGTAAACGCCTAACTGCTCATTTTAAATCAGCGTAAGGTCGTAATCGAAGCAAGCATACAACGATTAAACACCTGGTTTTCTGAGCAGTCTTTCTAATTATTAGGACATGTAAATGCCTTAGAGTTCCAGCTGTGCAGTTGATCTGTGCATGTGCTAGCACGAGTAGCGCAAGCTTCCTTCTTTTGCGCGAGTGAAATGAGTTTGGAAAAACAAAGTATGCATCTAATATGTCCGATCTAAGAATCAAATAGTTATCCCAAAAATAATATGGTCGCTGTGGTAGAATGTTTATTTTGATTGGTGATTTTGGGCATTTATCCCATCGTTATTCTTGCAAAGCATGTTAACATTTAAATCAAACTATTATATTAATCTGACTATTCACAACAATTGTATTATTGTGTGCATGTAACTGGACTCATTGTGAAAAGGGTTAGGGGTTAGGGTTCAGGTGTCCTCCTCTACATACACAGCGTGAGAGTCCTCTGGTCCTGAGGTAGACTCCTCTCCTCCCTCCTGGTCTACTTCTTCATCATCCTCATCCTCATCCGTGGTCCCCGACTCCTCACTAGATGAGGAGTAGTCTGTCACCTTGTGTAGGCGTTGCACGTCCTCCACCACACGCAGCTCTTTGGCCAGCGCGGTCAGGTCCTGGGGGGGTCAGAGGGGGGGTCAGAGGTCAAACTATGCTTCCATCCCTTTCTCTCTCTTTCTTTCAGTCTTGCTCTCCCTCTCTTTTTTTAGCTCTCTTTCCGGGTTGTGGATGTGTTACCAGGTCACTCGCAGGGTTAAATGCAGGAGACAGGCTACAGGAAGCTGCTGGGGGAAGAAGTGAGGTCACAGGTGCACCAGCAAATGAAGAGCCGGCCGGTGAGTAGCAAAGCCAATAGGATATGAGAAAAGAGATGAGTAAGTACATACACTGCTGCCATACTGCCAATGTGTCCACAAGGCTATAAGAGGTTAGTGAGTCCATCAAGTGACCAGACCCGAGCATACAAGGAAGGAAGGGGCTGCAAGTATGCGAGTGAGTGATTGAATGATCCAATAGAAAGAAATAACAAGTATGAGGGGAGGAGATTGAGGTTAAAAGGAACATGAGTAAAATAGCAACAATCAGGAGAGAGGCAAGCCATTAGTACAGAACCCTTCAGCCAATGAGATCTTCAGTACAAATACCCACCCCATTTCATTCTAGCTTACCACTTCCCCCTACAGAATTCACAAGTACCGGTAATCCACAGCGCAGAGGGCGAAACAAACACACACACAAAGAACTATGTCAGATTATTGTAAAACCATCATTCCCACTCAAAACTTAATTCCACCGCTTTCTGAAGTGTCACAACACTTAGTGTAGTTCAACACTAGTTAGTACACTAGGTAGACCACTAGTTTCACGGGGGTAAGGTCTCACCGCCAGTCGGTTAGTTCTGACAGACTCCTTCCTCTCCTCAGGTTTTTTCACAGCATGCTCTGGATGCTGGAGGGGAGAACCCTCAGACTTTGATGAGGCTGAGAGGGGGACAGTGGGGGATACCGGTCAGTAAATTAAAGAGCTATGTGGAGAATTGTGCCAAGAATTTAATTGTAAATGTGAGTACTTTGTAAAGAGTAATTATGTGTGTGTGTGTCTTGAGATTGTGCATGTAGGAAACTATGCGTGAGACTATGAATGCATGTGTGTATCAGGGCAATATCAGACTCACAGCGGGCTCTGAACCTCTCCCCTGAGCCACTGTGAGAGCTGGGCTGGGAGCTGGAGTTACTGGAGCCAGAGGAGCTGCAAGTACTACCACTGCCACTCGTTGGCCTGGGAACCAGTTTCTCCACCCGCTCCCACAGCAGACGCGGCTCTGCTGCAGCACTGTGGAGAGAAACAGAGAGGGGTTGTTATAGTATAGACACACAACCTTTACACATACACACACAACTTTACATACTGTATAGACACACAACCTTTACATACTGTATAGACACACATACTTTACATACACACACACACAGTACTTTACATACACTCAGTGGTCAGTTTATTAGCTATACCATCCCGTTCACAAAAATTGTTCACTCCTACAGACAGTGATTCAGGTGGCCGTGGCTTGCTATATAAAGCAGGCAGAAAGGCATCGAGGCATTCAGTTACTGTTCGATTGAATATTAGAATGGGCAAAATGAGTGACCTAAGTGACTGAGTGTGGTATGATCGGGGACAGGCGCGCCAGTTCCAGTATCTCAGTAACAGCTGGCTTCCTGGGCTTTTCACGCACGACAGTGTCTAGGGTTTACAGAGAATGGTGTGACAAACAAAAAACATCCAGTCAGCAGCAGTCCTGTTGGTGAAAACAGCTTGTTGAGAAGTCGAAGGAGAATGGCAGTCATGCAATCTAACAGGTGGGCCACAAACAGTACAATAGTGGTATGCAGAACATCATCTCGGAACGCACAACTCATCAGTCTTTGTCATGGATGGGCTATTGCAGCAGACGACCACACTGGGTTCACTCCTATCAGCTAAAAACAAGAAGAAGTGACTCCAGTGGGCATGCGATCACCAACACTCAACAATTGAGGAGTGGAAAAACATTGCCTGGTCCAACAAATCCTGGTTCCTGTTGAGTCATGCTGATGATAGTCAGGAGAACATGGCCCCATCCTGACAGGTGTCAACGGTATTGGCTGGTGTCATTGGTGTGGGCAATGTTTTCTTGGAACACGTTAGGTCCCTTGATACCAATTGAGCAATGTTTCCATGCCCCGAAGAATTCAGACTGTTCTGGGGGCAAAGGGAGGTCCAATCCAATACTAGATGGGTGTACCTATCTAATACTTTACATACACACACATTCTTTACATATAGACATGTATACAAATACATACAGTATATATTAATAGACAGACCCATAAAGAAACACACATACATTTCCATAGACACAGACATGCACAGTCTGAAAGGAGCTCAGTATTATAGAGACATGCTAAGAAGGGAAGAGTGTGTGTGACAGTGCAGGAGACAAGTGCAGGAGACAAGGATATGTAATGCATGGCAGAACAGTAAGTAATGTTACATAAATCATAATTCTGCCTTGCTCAAGGGCAGAACAGAAGATTATTACACCGGGGCCCGCTCAGGGATTCGAACCAGCGACCTCTCGGTTACTGGCCTAAAGCTCTTAACCACTAGACTACCTGCCGCCCAGTACTAACAACCCGAATAGAAGTGGAGATGGTGGAGTGGTGAACAGAGGGATAGACGGAGGGAGAGACAGACAGAGCGACACCAAAATAAAGCAAAAAGGATCGATCGAAAGAGAGAAAAAGAAAACGAGACAGAGAAAAAGATAAATGGAGGGATGTGAAAAGGTACCTGCAGGCGTTCCTCTGGCCCGCCGGGTTGTTAGGCGTGGCATTGGAGTTGCCATGTAGAGGAGAGTCCCTGCGTGACAGTACTGGAGACCTGGACGTTGTCCTCACAGGAACCTTCCACACATACAGATGCCTGCTCACAAACACACTCTACGGGCACATACACACTCTCGGAGGGTGTATGTGTGCAAGAGTGTGTGACATAGGGGTGCCAGGAGCACAAAAGCTAGACACACACTGTTAAGATGTCCCTAGAAAGTCCCCAAACTATGTCCCTGTATACTCACACTGCGTAAAGCCAAACCACTGAAAGTGAGTTCGGTCTGACACAGCAAAAGACAGCATTATATCCACAACAATCTTCCCTCAAATATTTTTCATCACTGAGCAAATTTCAGGTCTGCTGAGCGCAGAAAATTCTGTGCGTGCTTTTACACTAAGGCTGTACCTGCTTTAAGTTCATTTTAACAGTGGTCAAGTAGACTGTGGCTATTTGATCATAACGTAGGCCTACCACAGAGTGGCTTACCATTAAAAACAATGGAGACAATGTATCCCATAACATTTTTACATGGAAATTGCTGTTCTATCATTCAGCCTACAGTAGCAGCCAATGTGTGGTGTTCAATGTAGGCCTACATTCCATGAGACCTTTGACAAAACATGCAGGGCTTGACATTATTGTCCTTCAGACAAGGAGGTGACTGAAAATGTTGTTGTGTTGTTTGAGGCAAGAAACCATTTTACTAAATAAAACTCATAATTAATCCCATACCATTATTTCAGAGAATCAGACAAATTATGCTACCCTCTGCCTATTGGCTATTTAGCTTATTCAGGCCTGTCTCAAAATACAACACTGCCCCCTTTAAGACAGAAAATTGAGCTTTAGCTAACTGGCTTTTCAAAGACGTCTAGAAATGCACACG
Source organism: Oncorhynchus clarkii lewisi (assembly GCF_045791955.1). Lineage (NCBI taxonomy): Eukaryota > Metazoa > Chordata > Actinopteri > Salmoniformes > Salmonidae > Oncorhynchus > Oncorhynchus clarkii. The sequence continues at coordinate 31,514,956 of NC_092168.1, read as the reverse complement.
TTTTGTGCTCTTGTAGGAAGTAATCACTCCCACATTGCTGACTACAAATGATCTATAACTGGGCTAATAACTCACTAAGTATATGAACAAATGATCTATAACTGGGCTAATAACTCACTAAGGATATGAACAAATGATCTATAACTGGGCTAATAACACACTAAGGATATGAACAAATGTACAAATGTGCACATGTCGCTACACATCTACTCACAACTGCCCATGCTGTAAAAACAGTCCAGTTAAAAGTGAATGGCACATATCCATATATGGCAATGCTATTTTTGCATATCGGCCTACTGCAGCTCTGATTGGTTATGGTGCACAGGTTTGTGTAGAGCCATGCCTGTCAATGCAATAGAATCCTAGTCCGATGTGCTTCTCTGCGCGCGCTAATATTTATTCTGCGCGGCAGTCCCGGGTAGCTGCGCGCCCACACAGGGGTTGATAAGAGAAACGTGTGGATATAATACTGTATTTTGCTGTGTCAGACCTAACTCTCTTTCAGGGGGGTGGCTTAACACAAAAACAGCTTTAAAGTTATATTATAGATTTCAGCATTTCTCTTTAGTAGTTTCCAGGGGACAGGAGGGAGAACAGCTTAAGAAGGAACAGGGGGCAGCATCCAAAGCAAAGCAGGGCGAAACAAAGCCACTCCATTCAGATGGAATGCTAACTAACACTGACATTGATATGAGACACTACCAAAGGCTTACACAGGAAGGAGGGGGCAGAACAGGAAATGGCATACTCATACCTCACCAAAGAAGAGGAAGTGATGTTTGATAGTTAGGCCCTATGTGAAGAGAGGACAATAATACCACCTCTAATTTGTGCAGATGGAGAGCAAAAAAATGGTCACGATTTCAACATGAGGAATATTTTCCTTGGAGAACGTTTCTAACAGTCTGAATCCTACACTTTATTTGTGACAGCCTCCAGCGTCCCATTGATTTGGGAGCATCTCTAATATGCTGAGATGCAAAAGCACTCAGCTGTCGAGTGATTGCTGCTGCAGCTTTCTTTCTCTAGTATTTTTACATGTCTGCTATGGAGGTCTGGGAGGCTGAACGAGGGAGGGTTCTGAGAGGAGAGACAGAGGGGGGGAATAGAGAACGAGCCTCTAATCCTTTCATAACGTTCTGCTCTCTCTGAATCCTCTCAGCAGGCTAGGGTGAGGAGGAGGTCGCTCCATCTTAGAACTGTTACTAAGACAAATATCACTCTGCTCACTCACTCCAATGTTGTCCTATCCAGCATCTAGTGACTACTAGTATACTGGTCTACAGTTCAGACTTCCTAGCAAAGCCGTCTAATGACTACCAGTTTACCCGACTTTGCCAGAGGATGAGCCTATCTTACCCTGGGAGGGGTGTCGTCTGTGGGGGCCTTGTCAAGGGGCAGGGCCTTGGGCTGGGGGTAGGACTGCGGGTCAGTGCGTGCGGGTGATGATGGTGCAGGGTGATGGTGTTGCTCCTGAGAGCACAGGTGGAGGTGTGCAAAGCTAGGGACGATGGGCTCACTGAAGGAATGGGAGCATGAGACGACGGGGGGAGCGGCCAGGTGGGACCACTGGACCTTCCAGAGACAGAGACAAACGGGTGGTGTCAGAGGGGGAGGACACATTGGGAGGAGTGGGGAGGTTTGGGGGAGGAGGAGGGAGACAAGAGAACAAGACCACAAACCCAAGCAGCAGACAGTGATTGGATACTGAAGCTTCAGGAAGCATCACAATGGGCGGAGTTGTCTTGAGACCAATGGGAAGTCTTAGGAAGTCAGATTGACCATTTGATTGTTTCACATCACAGACAGCCAATGACTGCTCCACCCGTTTTGATGCTCATGACGATTCAGTCCCAACACCAGGTGTGAGAATGAGCATGGATCACATAAACAAGGCATACACAGATCAGCTACTGTAGCATCATGCATAGACAGTTAGACACAAACACTCAAATAACGGCATGCGCACATTCAAGGATACTTAACTAAGAGGAGATGAATCCAATAGGGACATAGCCATACTAGGTTTATAACTGAATTTATTCCCTTTCCAATTGATTTCAAATATGCACTGAGAAGCGCTCAGACAGGAAACACCAAAAACATTTATCACTCAACAAATGACTTTTCTGTAACAAGCCCAACACGCCTCATATTTGTCTCTAATGACGTGTCACTAACGAGAGAAAACTGACTAATGCATTTAATGGCTCTGCTAAATCATTTAGCAATCAATTACATCATCATCATCACCAAATTCCACACTGTTACATCTAATTACCATGACATTGTCCAAAAACAGAATGTTTCCCTGAATGGTGCCCTGTGACATTAATGACTGTATTCACGCTGGGTTGGTTGAGTCTCTGAGCAGATGATATTAGTAATATACTGAGTCACTGTGAAATCAGAAAGACGAATTATGGATGTGTTTGTGGTGTTTAGCACACAGTCAAGATGTACATGTAACAGCTCTACCTTTATAAAAGGAGTCACCAACATGGCAATGTACACACACACTCACACAATAGAGGAAGCAGTCAGAGGTAGAGCGAGTGGGTAAAGCTGATATTGAGCAATGAGTGGCCAGAATAGAAGCAAGCAGCTTGGACCTCGTAATAACACAGTGGTGGAGGATAGGCTGTCACCCAGGGAAGTATCAAAGACGATGGAGTTACCTATTAAGGTACTAGAAAAGGCCAACTATGTCATCAGTAAGGGACAGAGAACAACACCCACATTTCTCCACACTGTGAAAGAATTCAGCTAGAACAGAGGCTAGAAGAGAGTTAGCGAGGGGGAAGAGATAGTAAACACAAGAACAAAAATCTACGGTAGCTAGTAAGACACCACTACTGCAGATACACAACCCGGAGAGAGAGCGAGAGAGAGACCACCCTGTTAGAACTACCTGGAAGGAAGAAGTGATTGGAAAAAGTAGAGCTACGGAAAAGGGAAGAGTAACGAGAGGAGGAATAAGCAACTGGCGATCGGCCATCTTGGTTGTTGTGGTTACCTGGGGTTCCATGGGCCTTTGCATGGAAGGCTGGACAGCAATGGGGGTGTTTCCATTGGCGATGGTCTCGGCGGCGCGGGGAGGAACCGGGGGCTGAACCTTAACCTGGGCGGCCTGAGGAGAACCTTGGATGTTCTTACGGTACCTCTCATCAGCCTGGAGGGAAAGAGAGAGAGGGACAAAGTCATTAACCATCATCATGACAAAGAGGATCGAGCCACAGCAGCAGTGAGAGGGTCAGAAGTAAGAGATTTCAGGTGGTCTTTTGAATGACCTGTTATACTAAAGGGCATTATCATCATTTTCACAATTTCACAGTATTATTCCAACCAGTGTGGAAATATATAAAACACAGGACAATCACGTTTTTGACTGCACTGGGCGTTTAATGTTTTATGTTCATAATAATTTAGTTTGGAGAAGAGACAAATATAAAGAAGAGTTTTCATTTCTCCAAGGTGCTGTATTTCCATCTGACAACAGGGGTCTCCATTTGACAACAAAACCCAAACAAGGACACTTCCATGTACACTTGATTGGACAGATTGGTGAAACGCTAATATATTGCCATCTGAATGTAGAAAGGATATGGGTAGGTAGCTTGGACATGCATTTTCCCAGGCCTGTATCTGTAGTTTCTTTAGAGGCCTCATCCTGAGCAGGAATAGTAACATGACCACTACAGTGAAAGTACCTCACACCAGAAGTCAAGCCACAGACCCCACATAAAAATGCACACCTTACAGCAGTTTATAACTGTAGCGTCGTGGCAATGAAGCTTGGGTTCACCTCTCCAATTGGCCCAGGCATGGGGGCCTTTGGGGTCAGGGGTCAGTTGCTGTGGGGACTTGGTCCTCTCCTGGATCAACAGCTATGGGGACATGGTCCTCTCTTGGATCAATAGTTGTTATGGGGAATTTGTCCTCTCTTGGATCAATAGTTGTTGTGGGGACACAGTCCTCTCTTGGATCAATAGTTGTTGTGGGGACATGGTCCTCTCTTGGAACAATAGTTGTTGTGGGGACATGGTCCTCTCTTGGGTCAGTTGCTGTGGGGACATGGTCCTCTCCTGGATCAATAGTAGTTGTGGATACTGAGACCTGTTGGTGGCTGGCTGCAGGAGTTTTGGCTGCTGTTGGAGGAGCAGTAGGTAGGTCTGTTCCTGCTAAAGCTGCTTCATGGCCTTTCGCTGCTACTCCAGCTCCCAACACTTGTTCTACTGAGTGCAGGGAGGTGTGGTGGTGCATCATCATCTAAACTTGGCCACCCCATTGAAGCATGGTGTGTGCTGTTCCATTTGAAGTAGTTCTGTATAAATAAGGGCTGGTGTCTTTATGGTACAAGCTATATCCATGTAATGAGGGAAATGTTGAGTGGGTTTGTATTTTCACTGGGACCCAATTATCCTAAATGTTTAAATGCTTCGAAAATGTTTACTATTACAATATAGGCCAAATATTGGTTTAAAAATGTAAAAAGTAAAAATGACTGAGCTAAAAGCTGATGATGCTTAAGAAGACATGAGGGAGACAGTAAGACATTGGTTGAGAGAGAGAAACGATGACAAGCAATGGTGGTGTGAAGTTGAAGGGATGTGGGTGATCATATCCTCACATTATCTAATGTCCTCGTCAAACCCCTGGAGGAACAGAGGCCTTCAACAACATACACAGTGTTAACATGTTGCCACGCAGATCCGCTAACAACACACCATCTCAGCAGAGTTAGGAACATTGGTAGAGAAACAATGAAAACCTTATCTTCCTGTTGGTAGGACACTCCCACATCCTGGTGACATCCTCAATTAAGGACTGTAATAAACATTCTGGCTCCCCCAACTCTGCCCAGAGAATGAATAACTCCAACCTCAATAGTTGGCTCCATTCAGATATACTGTGATATACTCTAACTAGATATTAAGAGTAGGGTGTGACAATAAATCCATTTTTCAACACCCTACTACAGAACAAAACCCATAGACTGCAAACCACTGACTTAGAAAGCTAGAATAACAGATGGATAATGGGAGATATACAGTAACAGTCCAAAGTTTGGACACACCTACTCATTCAAGGGTTTTCTACACTGTAGCATAATAGTGAAGACATCAAAACTATGAAATAACACATATGGAATCATGTAGTAACCAAAAAAGTGGTAAAACAAAACAGATTCTTCAAAGTAGCCACCCTTTGCCTTGATGACAGCTTTGCACACACTTGGCATTCTCTCAGCCATCTTCATGAGGTAGTCACCTGGAATGCATTTCAATTAACAGGTGTGCCTTGTTAAAAGTTATTTTGGGAATTTCTTTCCTTCTTGAGTCAATCAGTTGTGTTGTGACAAGGTAGGAGTGGTAAACAGAAGATAGTATTTTACCAAATAGGGCTAAGTCCATATTATGGCAAGAATAGCTCAAATAAGCAAAGAGAAACGACAGTCCATCATTACCTTAAGACATGAAGGTCAGTCAATCAGGAAACTTTCAAGAACTTTGAAAGTTTCTTCAAGTGCAGTCGCAAAATCCATCAAGAGTAATGACGAAACTGGCTCTCATGAGGACCGCCACAGGAAAGGAAGACCAAGAGTTACCTCTGCTGCAGAGGATAAGTTCATTACAGAGTTCACGTAACAGACACATCTCAACATTAACTGTTCAGAGGACGCTGCATGAATCAGGCCTTCATGGTTGAATTGCTGCAAAGAAACCACTACTAAAGGACAGCAATAAGAAGAGACTTGCTTGGGCCAAGAAACACGAGCAATGACCGGTGGAAATCTGTCCTTGGAATGATCAGTCCAAATTTGAGATTTTTGGTTCCAATCGCTGTGTCTTTGTGAGACGCAGAGTAGGTGAACGGATTATCTCTGCATGTGTGGTTCACACTGTGAAGCATGGAGGAGGTGGTGTAATGGTGTGGGGTGCTTTGCTGGTGACACTGATTTATTTAGAATTCAAGGCACACTTAACCAGCATGGCTACCACAGCATCCTGCAGTAATACGCCATCCCATCTGGTTTGGGCTTAGTGGGACTATAATTTTTTTATAACAGGACAATGACCCAACACACCTCCAGGCGGTGTAAGGGCTATTTGACCAAGAAGGAGAGTGATGGAGTGCTGCATCAGATGACCAGGCCTGCACAATCACCTGACCTCAACCCAATTGAGATGGTTTGGGATGAGTTGGACCACAGAGTAAAGGAAAAACAGTCAACAAGTGCTCAGCATATGTGGGAACTCCTTCAAGAGTGTTGGAAAAGCATTCCAGGTGAAGCTGTTTGACAGACTGCCAAGCGTGTGCAAAGCTGTCATCGAGGCTACTTTGAAGAATCTCAAATATAAATATATAAATATATATTGTTTAACACTTTTTTAGTTATTACATGATTCCATATGTGTTATTTCATAGTTGTGATGTATTCACTATTATTCTACAATGTAGAAAATAGTCAAATTAAGAAGAACTCTTGAATGAGTAGGTGTATCTAAACTTTTGACTGGTACTGTATAAAATGCTAAAAGAACAGATGGATAATGGGAGATATACAGATGGATAGAAGAAGATAGATAGGCTTACGGAGTTCGGTCTCACCAGTAGCATGGCCTGTTCATGGAGCAGCTGCTGCTGCAGGATCTCCAGGTGCCTCTGCTCCTCCTCCAGCTGGCGACGGATGTACTCCTGTCAATCAAACCACACACACAGCAAGTGTCAGGGGTAGACTACAAGTATCATGAAAGAAACGGTTGTTGATAGAGAGTTCTCCTACCTGCTCCCGGTCAGCCCTCCTTTTCTCCTCCTCAGCCCTCCTGCGCTCCTCCTCCTCTTTACGCCGGCGTTCAACCTCTTCCATGCGCCTCTTGTCATCCTGCTCTCGGCGACGCTGCTCGCGCTCCTGCTGCCTCCTCATCTCCCGCTCACGACGTTGTTGCTGTGGACGACCATAGGGGGCGACAGAGCAGGCGTCAGGAGCAGACATCACTATGCATTAACACTCCGAGCTAGCTAGCTCTCTTGTTTCTGGTCACCATATCTGGCCTTTATGAGATAAGCTAGCCATTTCTTATTGTGAGCATGTGAGATGCTAGTCTCACTTCCCAGGGTTCACGGTTGGTGGACTACACTACGTATGTGCCATGTTTTACCTGTAAGCTTACCATCACCACTTCAGTAATACTGGCAGGCTTCTCAGTTGGTTAAATAGTGTTGATTTATTGCAGCCATCTCTATGAATACAGTAAGTAGCTCTACACCATTATAAAATGGGTGGGTCTAATCTTGAATGCTGATTGGTTAAAACCGCATTCCAGCCGGTGTCTATTCCACAAGTTACCACTGGCTAAATCTATGACGTCAAAATGCCTATTTACTCTGTTCCATCTGACTGCGTAATCCACTGTCTCATCAACCCAGCCAGCTTATTTGCAGTCTTTCCAGCTTCAGTTTGAAGTGATTGTGTTACTGTATCTATGTCGTTGGCTAGCTCCTCTGAACGACAGTATCCTGACGAGTGAGTACATTTTCTATGCCAGGCGAAGTCGTGCCTCATCAGCTTATTGTTATGGATGTATCCAAATAAATGTCACTAGAAAACAGCTTAAACACATGCTAATGCAGCTACTTTGCTGTTATGCTGGCTGCACTTTTTGACACGACTGTAAGTTAGCTGTAGTTGGCTAGCTAGCAAGCAAGGGATAAGAACGTTGCCAGCCAGTATGGCAATGAAACGTTTAGAACGAACGACTGGGTCGCGCCCATAAATCGAGAACAAAAAGACGATGACAGGAACGCGTCTCTAGCAACCCTAGATTTGTGTCGGGGTTATATCTTCTGGAAGGATGAAAAAGAATCAAAAAAAAAAAAATCATGACCTTCTTTTAGGGAAAGAGGATCCTTTTGTACATGTATTAAACTGAGTTTGACCAATTGAAAATCAAACAAAAAAAATTTAAAAAACAAAATGTTTTAATAAATTATCATGACGGAAATTGGTCGAAGTGACGGAGAACTTTAACCCTTGTGTATGGGATACTGTATGGGGGAAATTATGGGAAAATGTGTGATTTTGAACTATTCTACACTGGAGGAGCACTCGGCTGTTATATTTTCTGACTCAATTGTACAGGTTATGTGTCTTTAAAGAGGTTCCAACCAGATAACTTAGACATGGTAATATCATGGGGACTACTGCATATAAGGCATGGGTCAGGGAATTGCCTGTGCCGTTTTCTGCAGACTAAAACAACCGGAAGCTCTCTCTCTCAGGTTCTAGTAGCTAATGACTGAGGAAGAAGTCTTTCTGACCCAGCCTCCCAGAGAGGATAAAATAAAGACAGACAGAGCCCTGTGGTCTTCCTCAGAGAGATAAAGGCCAATTAGGAAACACAGCCCAGAGGGCCAAAGGCTGCACACAAATACACTAATCACTACACATTACTATAAACACAACACAGAGGGGGGAGACGTCTGTGAGGAGTGTATTGACTGCTTTAGCACACACACAAAAACACGTTATGCACACATACACCATTTATGCAAGCTGCAGAGTAAAAGGATCAAACACACACCATTAGACAGGGAGAGAAAACACACACAAACCATCTTAGACACACACACTCTCTTTCGTACCTCCTCCAGCCTCCTCCTCTGCTCCTTCTGCTGCTCGATGCGTTTCTGCCTCTCTGCCAGTAGTTGGCGCTTGTACTCCTCCTGCTCCCGGAGCTGCTGCTCCTGCAAGAGCTGCTGTCTGCGCAGGGCCTCTGAGCGCTCCTTGTTCTCTTGCTGCAGACGGATGAAATCCCTACGCAGGGTTGACTCCCCTGGTTGGTTCACTATGGAGCTACAGGACAAAGACATACATTAGTATGGAGCACGATGGAGCTATGGACCAAACAAACACTTTAGCTAACGCATTTGCTATTAGTATGTTGGCTAGTTTTTGCCATAGGTACATGTGGGTTAGTTACCTGGGCTCCCCCTCCTGCTCCTGAGCTTCCTCCTCCTCTTCCTCACTCCCGCTGTACTCATACTCGGTCTCATCTAGAGAAGAGAGGAACGATGAGAACGTTTAAGTTAAAAAAAAGTATTGTGAAGAAGAGGTTTTGGAGAAGTGTGTGTGCATTAGTATGTCTAAGACTCACCCTTCTCCCCCCTCTTCTTTTTGGTGCGGTCGATGTGGTCTTTGAGCTGGATACGGACCTGCCTCTCGTTGGGCTGGTCTCTGATGAAGGGGTGTTTCAGCAGCTGGTCGGTGGGGGGGCGCTGAGTGTAGTTCTTCACCAGGGAGCCCTCGATGAAGCTGCAAAACTTCTTAGACCTGAGGAGAGGAGGCATTTGTTACTTTTATGAGCTTATGCTAGATCTACCAGGGGATATCAGCTGAGCTATTTTTTTATTTCATCTTTATTTAACTAGACAAGTCAGTTAAGAACAAATTCTTATTTTACAATGACGGCCTACCCCCTCCCCTAACCCAGACGATGCTGGTCCAATTGTGCGCCGCCCTATGGGACCCCCATTCACAGCCGGTTGTGATACAGCCCAGGTTCGAACCAGGGTCTGTAGTGACGCCACTAGCACTGAAATGTAGTGCCTTAGACTGCTGTGCTACTCGGGAATGAAGGAGTTTCACCAGTGTCATTGTTCACAGTGGGATTGTAAAATGGTGGTTTAAATGTCTGAAATCATAACAGCAGAGATTAGTCACACACCATTTCTTTGACTTGAGTCGAGGAGGAGGGTTTCTGGGGATGAGGAAGAGAGCTCTCATTGGATGCATATCGCACAGCGCTGGAAGACAAGACCAAACACAGGTCAGACAGAGGAAAACAAACATAATTTCAACCAGGTTTTCCATCTGGGACAAATAGTAGTGTAGAAGTCCAATAGTAAAATGGCTGTACTTACGAGGAGCTCCCTCAGCCATCTCTATAGCTGTGATTCCAGTGGACCACAAGTCACTCTGCAGGAGAAAACACACTATGAAAGATATGGACACAGCTACCATTGTGTGTGTGTGTGTGTGTGTGTGTGTGTGTGTGTGAATGTGTGTGTGCGTAAATCTATGCATGCATACGTCTATAGGATGGTAATTACCACCCTCTCTGGTCCTGACAACATCAGCCCCAACCTGCTACTGTACTGTCCCATCAGCCTACACAGCCACATACAATGGCACAAACGCAAACAGCTATCAATCCACCAACTCGACACACCGCTGGACACTGACAGAAAGCAGCATGGTTTTATTGAGCGCATCTTACTCTGTAGTCATAGGTGGCGTCTGGGTTCTCGTCACAGGCGATGACCTCGGGCGCCATCCAATAGGGCGTACCAATGAAGGTGTTCCTCCTACCCACTGTCCGGTCCAGCTGGGCGCTCACACCGAAGTCCACTGGAGGAGGGGGGAGTAGACCGGTCAGAACCAGTTCAAACTAGTTTAACCCCCACATATCAGACCAGCTCCATGCAGTTTAAGCCAGCGTAAACCAGTTCAAACCAGTAATAAAGCAGTCCCAGTTCCAATCAGGCCAGCTAAAACCAGGCTAACTTGAAAACAGTTTAAACCAGTGAACTCACCTAGTTTGACCTCTGCGTTCTCAGTCAGCAGCACGTTCTGGCCCTTGATGTCACGGTGGATCACATGGTGGGCGTGCAGGTGAGCCAACCCCTGAGGAGAGACACAGTCATAACAGTCATTTATTGTTTTTTAACCTTACTTGTAGAATCTCCAAAGCTCAAAAATAGGAAGAGTTGGGGCTTCTAGGGCAATTCAGGCAGCTGATTGAGTAACTTTTTACTGAAGAAAGTGTTTGTTTTATATTGTGTTTTGCTTTTCATGTATATTGATGTGTATAGTGTATATTGATGTGTATTGATGCATGTCTGATAGAAGGTTCATCTGTAAAAGACATTGGTCTCAGCATGACTCCCTTTCAAAATAAAGGCGACATAAACAAATTCAAATAAGCTACAGATCCCAGCATGCAACAGCAGGGGAACTTGTAGGCCGTAAATGTGGACTCACCCTGAGGATCTCACGAGAGATGTAGGCGATCCAGTCCTCCTTCAGTGTGTTGCCCTTGGTGTTCTTCACAAGGTCTGTGATGGAGCCTGCACCACAGAACTCCATCACCAGCTAGAGACCCAGAGAGAGAGAGATAGAGAGAGAGAGAGAGAGACCCAGAGAGAGAGAGAGAGAGAGAGAGAGAAACCCAGAGAGAGAGAGAGAGAGAGACCCAGAGAGAGAGAGAGAGAGAGAGAGAGAGACCCAGAGAGAGAGAGAGAGAGAGAGAGAGAGACCCAGAGAGAGAGAGAGAGAGAGAGAGAGAGAGAGAGAGAGAGAGAGAGAGAGAGAGAGAGAGAGAGAGAGAGAGAGAGAGAGAGAGAGAGAGAGAGAGAGAGAGAGAGAGAGAGAGAGAGAGAGAGAGAGAGAGAGAGAGAGAGAGAGAGAGAGAGAGAGAGAGAGAGAGAGAGAGAGAGAGAGAGAGAGAGAGAGAGAGAGAGAGAGAGAGAGACCCAGAAAGAGACAGAGAGAGAGATAGAGTAACATGCATACATACACAAGCACACACAAAACACACTATGCAGCCATTATTATTAACAGTGTAGATGTGAAAGATTAGAGTCACAGCCGTGAAAACACTAGACAGGGTACTTGAGTCTTTACTGGGAGAACCACTCACTCTCCTTCCTTCTCTCTCCCTCTCTCTCTCTTTTTAAGAAAACTATAGATGGTTGGCAATAAACCGGGAGTAACCCTGGTCTAGCAAATTCTAGCAAATTATAGCTCTCTCCCCTACTCCATCCCTCCTCCTCTCCCCCCCTTTAGTTTCTTGATGTACCTCCACCTCTGAGAGAATACAAAAATACCCAGAGTTTGACAGGGGCCATCAAAGGTAGCACTTTCAGGCAAACACACAGGGACTGACTCAGAGAGAAGGGAGGTGAGGAAGGGGGAGTTCAAACTTCACCCAATCTTTAGAGGATTGGAGGAGAGAAGGAAGGGTGGTTTGTGGAGGGTATGCATCAGTGGAGGCTGCTGAGAGGAGGACAGTTCACAATAATGTCTGGAACGGAGCCTTTGGAACGGCATCAAACACCTGGAAACCCTGCGTTTGATGCATTTGATACCATTCCACTCATTCCGCTCCAGCCATTGCCACGAGCCCGTCCTCCCCAAATAAGGTGCCACCAACCTCCTGTGGTATGCATGTACCCACTACCCACTCACTTGTGGAGGGATATGGGTGGGTTGGAGTTAGGTTGGTGGCAGCTATGGTATCCATATCAACAATTTTGCCCTGCTAGAGTTGCCCCGGTCAACTATAAGTGCTGTTATTGTGAAGTGGAAATGTCTAGGAGCAACAACGGCTCAGCCGCGAAGTGGTAGGCCACACAAGCTCACAGAATGGGACTGCCGAGTGGGACAGAATGGGACTGCCGAGTGCTGAAGAGCATAAATATTGTCTGCCCTTGGTTGCAACACTCACTATGAAGTTCCAAACTGCCTCGAAGTAAGCACAATAACTTGTTGGCAGGAGCTTCATGAAATGGGTTTCCATGGCCGAGCAGCCGCACACAAGCCTAAGATCCCCTTTGACAATGCCAAGTGTCGGCTAGAGTGGTGTAAAGCTCACCGCCATTGGACTCTGGAGCAGTGGAAATGCGTTCTCTGGAGTGATGAATCACACTTCACCATCTGCCAGCCCAACAGACTAATCTGGTTTTGGCGGAATTCAGGAGAGCGTTACCTGCCCAAATGCATAGTGCCAACTGTAAAGTTTGGTAGAGGAGGAATAATGGTCTGGGGCTGTTTTTCATGGTTTGGGCTATGCTCCTTTGTTCCAGTGAAGGGAAATCTCAATGCTACAGCATAGTGGCATTCTAGACAATTCTGTGCTTCCAACTTTGTGGCAACAGTTTGGGGAAGGCCATTTCCTGTTTCAGCATGACAATGTCCCTGTGCACAAAGTGAGGTCCATACAGAAATTATTTGTTGATTTTGGTGTGGAAGAAAATCAACTGGCCTGCACAAAGCCCTGACCTCAACCCCATCGAACAACTCTGGGATGAATTGGAACGCCTACTGCGAGCCAGGCCTAATAGCCCAACATCAGTGCAGTGCCCGACCTCACGAATGCTCTTGTGGCTGAATGGAAGCAAGTCCCCGGAGCAATGCTCCAACATCTAGTGGAAATCCTTCCCAGAAGAGTGGAGGCTGTTATAGCTGCAAAGGGGGGACCTACTCCATATTAATGCCCATGATTTTGGAATGATGTTCGACGAGCAGGTATCCACATACTTTCGGTTGTTTAGCGAGCTACCTTTTTTCCCTGTTGGACTGTGCAGATTGATAAGATATCCAATTTCAGTTTGTGTGGTTGTCGATTTAGCTTTCTGTAACTTTGTAGCGAGCACGGTCTGCATGTGTAGACGCATATTGTGTCATGATTGCAAGTTGTCCCGATATCTTTTCCAACAGTCCCGTTATCTGGTGTTAATATCCATTCTGGAATGCCCTTCCGTCCAATCAGAAATGAGTGTCAACAATGCTGTGGTAAAAATCTACATTTAATTTCTAAATACTTTCTACCTATTGTTAGTGTGGCATGGAGTGTGTTTTTTTACCTAAACCTCTTGCGTCATCCATATGATGTAAATCCGACGCAGTGACGGAGAACTTTAACCCCTGAGGCTGAGGGAAAGCGGGAGGTAAACCAACTTACCCAAAGCTGGTCGTCGTGTCCTGGGGGGCTCTTCTTGATGAAGGCTCCGTAGTAGGTGGCTATGTTTCTGTGGTGGGAGTACTTCTTCAGCATATTAATCTCCAGTTTAATCTCCTCCTCTTCATCCTATAAAAGAGTGCAGGAGAGTGAATGAGGGAGACCATTAATTGAGTTAATGGCTCCCAGATGACCTGATAACAGTTTAATCTGGGAGCCCCCAAGACAAATAAACAACCAACCAACCACAAGTCACACACACACACACACACACACACACACACACACACACACACACACACACACACACACACACACACACACACACACACACACACACACACACACACACACACACACACACACTTCCTAACAAGCTATTTGTTTAGTTTATGATGGCTTATGAGATGACACTCCATGGTTGTTTACCACTCTTGGCATTCTTCAGACTAAGTTTATTGTAATCATGACAACAACAATAACCGAACAGGCTGGTATTTATTCAACCACATTATGAGCCTAGTAAATACCACAATTTATTGACTTTCAGTCAAACCGAGACTGTTGAAGAGCATGGCAGTGAAAATAGCGCATTCTATATCGTACAAGATAATGGAGTCTAATAAACCAATATCACACACACAGTGTGTAGGATTCACTCATAAACCATGTCAGGCATCCATTCGATGAGAAAACATCGATTCAGTGTCATTTTTAACAATAGTCCCTCAACATGTGGTCTTCCTGTTGGTAGAATGACATGACATTTCCCCTGCCTGGTTTTATCATTCAGAGAGGGGGGAGAGAGAACGAGACAGAGAGAGAGAGAACGAGAGAACAAAGAGAGAGAGAGAGAGAGAACGAGAGAGAGAGAACGAGAACGAGAGAGAACGAGAGAGAGAGAACGAGAACGAGAACGAGAGAGAGAGAGAACGAGAGAGAGAGAACGAGAGAGAGAGAGAGAACGAGAGAGAGAGAGAGAACGAGAGAGAGAGAACGAGAGAGAGAGAGAACGAGAGAGAGAGAGAGAACGAGAGAGAGAGAACGAGAGAGAGAGAGAGAACGAGAGAGAGAGAGAACGAGAGAGAGAGAGAACGAGAGAGAGAGAGAACGAGAGAGAGAGAACGAGAGAGAGAGAACGAGAGAGAGAGAGAGACAGAGAGAGAGAGAGAGAGAGAGACAGAGAGAGAGAGACAGAGAGAGGAGCTGACAGACAGAAGCGGTTGGGGTTCTGGATTACAACTGCTCAGGCAAGGAAATATGACATCATCTCTCTCCTCTATCTCACCTTCACATCAGTCTGCACTCTCCATAACCTCATCTCTCATCACCCATCTTCTCTCACTGTCCTTCGTATGCCCCACTTTCCTCATTGTCCTGATGCTATAATCACCATTCTAACTCATGAAATGGTGGGAGAAGGTGGTATCAGACATAATACAGATAGTATAACACAATGGAACAAATAAGGGTGATGTGCAACCCTTTTTCTTACTGGGTGCAGAGAATGATGCAACACCTCTGCCAACCAAGATACTGCTGGGAGAGAGGAGAGAAAGCACGAGAAAGAGAGAGAGCACAAGAGAATGGAAAGATGGAGAGGCTGTGTCTGAATCAGGGCTTTTACTAAGAACTTCTGACTACTATTGAATCACAGTGAATGATAGCCACCAACAGCAGCCTTTCTGCTAGGTTAGAGGAGCAGGCCTCTAGATAGTACAGCCTTCTGCTCTGCCACAAGTAGACCTAATGTGATTAGAAGTTATACAGTGAGACACAGAGAGGCAGGGAGAGGTGTGGTAGGTAGAGAAAGAGCAAGAGATGAAGGGAGAGAGGAGAGATGGGTAGTGATGGGAAAGAGAGCAAGACAGAGAGAGATGGAGCAAGACAGAGGGTGTGAGGGAAAGCAACCAAGAGAAAAAGGGCAGCGATAGGAGGGAGAGAAAGAGGGACAGAAGAGAGAGACAGTGGTCAAGAGAGGTGAAGAGAGCCAAGCGGCTGAGCGCCTTAGACCCCTCCCATAATCCCACTGCACTTCAACTGAACCTTCTGAGAGGAGGAGGAAAGAAAAACAAACTCTCCCTCCCTCCCCCCCTCTGTGCTGTATGTAGAACAGGATGTGGTATCTGGGTCAGGGCACATATGCTGAGATGAGCCTGTAGAGTAAAGTGAAGCTATAACTATACTGGAGCTGTCTCTAGATCTACTGTAGTATGTTCTATACAGGAACACACGTACATGGTAGGGAGCTTGGCCAGAAGTACTAGGCTGACAATACATGCTTCCATCCTAGGCATGCTTCCATCCTAGGCATGTTTCCATCCTAGGCATGCTTCCATCCTAGGCATGCTTCCATCCTAGGCATGCTTCCATCCTAGGCATGCTTCCATCCTAGGCATGCTTCCATCCTAGGCATAGACCCTATAACTGGTGTGCACCACCGCTACACACCTCAATGATGCTACCTGATTCTGTTTCTTCAAGTAGTAGGCTACAACAACACAGTTCAACAAAATATACCGAAAATACCTCAAGTAAAAAACAGATGTTTTCTGCTGACCAGGAGTTCCTGGATGGCACATATCATATGTCCTGTCGGTTCACTAGACTAGCTTATCTATCCCCCTGCAGGACAACCAGAGAACATTTTCAAAAATAAACAAGCTACTCCAACCAAACTAACTCTCGCTCCTGGCAAACACCCAAACCTCAACGGAATTGTTTCTTTTACAAAACGGCTTTAAAAAAACCTCTTCTCAGAAAAGAGCTGATGTGTGTAAAATATCTCTAACATGTGTAGATCACCAGTAGGACTGTATAGCCACACGGCAATACTCTCATTCTCTGTGCTCCTACGTACATACATCCTTCTCCCTGTCCTAATCGCTATTCCATCCTTTCTTTAGTCTCCATTTTGCAACGTTCACATGAGAAGTGAAAGATTTGTGTTCAGATGTCTTTTCAAACCAATTATTAGAGACAGGGTAGGAAGATGCTCCGTCGTATAGACAAATACAGTCTAACATTTGCTTAGTGACAATAGCCTGGGTCTGTCTTTCTGTTCAGGCACCATAAGGCAAATGGGTGGAGGTAGACACTTAACACACACACCTCGAAGGCAGGCTGACTTCACAAGACATGACAGGGGGTCCATAGAGGCTGTGTGCAACCCTCCTCCAGAGTATCTGAACGCCAGACCTCTCAGCACTGCCTAACGATGCCCTGGGCTACATAAAACCTCCTCCATCCAGCTCCAAACACAAACTCAGCTTTGTGGCATGAAGAGGAAAACACGGAGGTTGAAGACCTACATTCATATAAGCCTGATATTATGTCTATTTCAGGAGGAAAAATATTGACTAGGGGAATTGGGGAAAGGAGAGAGAGCAGGGGGTGGTGGAGGTTTATCTTGGCGACTGTTGCTATCCTGCTACAGTATTTGTGTTTTGGTTCAAATTAAAGACATACTGTATCTAGGGTCTCGGATGCAATAAAACTCAACTTGGGATATGTCCCAAATCTACATGGGCTAGAATGTGGCTATAGAGTATTTATTATTAAGCATAGTTGGATCATTGAGTCAAGTACTAAAGATCTATTCTGTGATCCAGATTTTGACTTGATTCGGTCTTGACATAATGTCTGACAAGGGATGTAATTTGTGTATCTAATGGTTTGGGTCTTAAAAAGGAAATGTCTCTCTGAGGAGCCTATTGGAGGGAATATAAAGTCTAGAATGAGTCCAAGGAAGTATTAGACTGTGATGTTATAAATCAACAGATTATTCAGGAAGTAGTCTATCAACACTGGGAACCAAAATGGAACTGTTAATGAGTGGAAGTGAATGTGTGGGAGCAAATGGACAACCAAGTAAAGCTATGGCAACTACCAAGTAAAACTGTCAGTCAAACCAGCTCTCTGTTAAATCACACACAAAGCTCTCCCAATCGAGCACCAGCTTACCTCTGTGACGTCCATGACCTTGATGGCCGCCAGTTGTCCTGTCTTGACATGTCGGCCCTGCAGAGAGAAAAAGAGATGAATTAATGACGTCATTTCAACCCTGACATGCAAAGTATCCATATGACGTAGTTTCAGTCAGAAAGACCTTGAGTGCTTGATCCCAGACTAAGTATGGGTGATTCCTTGATTACTAACCATGAGTTATTACTCTACATGATGATCATGGAAACACCAGACATCAGATACCTAAGCAACAACCCAGTCCATATCATCAGCGCCATGCTTTTCTCTTTTCAGCTGAAACCAGTCTTTAGTTACCTCACAATGTGAATGACTCTAACCACTGCAGACTTCAATGACATCATATTTTCTGTTAACAGAGGAAGCAGTAGAATAGAGGGGACCACTCTGCAGTGAAACTGCCAGACAGAGAGAGGGTCAGTGAAGGGTAGGGGAATAACACTGCTGCAGGATTGGGTTTTCTTTGTCTGAACCGGCGACACCTGAGCTGGACCTGACCCCCCCTGTCTAAAATGGGAGAGTCCGGGAGCTGAGTGATGAGGGATTAACCCACTTCGGCTCGGCAGGGGAGGGGGTAATGAGGGGGTCACAGGCTTTGTTGGTCTGACTGGAAGCAGACTAGTAGAATGACTGGAACAAAGAAAGAAGTGGGTTCACAACCTTGCATTAAAACATTGCATTTTCTACTGCTTAAAAATCATAATCACAGTAAGCTAGTTGTAAGAGAGAGAGAGAGAGATGAGAAAAAGAATCCCAGAGTCACGACAGATCAGTTGTATGGGCCATATGTCAGTGCTGAGTTTGGGAGTCAGTCTCACAGTGCTAGTCTTTATCCCAGAATGCTTTAGTCTCTTCGGTGCCCTGCTTGGAGCAATCACCATGACAACCTGTTCTACCACGGCTTTTAACAGAGAGGGAGGAGAGAAGGCTGAAGTAGAGGAGTGACAGGTTTAGTGAGTGTGTGTGTCCATCCTCATCGCTTGGCAACCCTGCCTGAGTCGCACTAGACAGGACACAGATTTAAAAGCTCTGCTGAGAGAGGACTCTGACAAAGACACCCCACCAAGGGCAGGGATCTCAGCCAGGCAGCAGCAACACAGGACCTCCCAGCACAGGGCCCAACGAGGTCCCTACCAGCTACCATACAGACTGCACCACAACACCCTTGGGCTGCCCAGGGATACGCCAGACCAGAAAGGCCCTATAAATGAACCACACACTCCCTATCAAACAGGACTGGACTAACTATTTCCCTGTTTAATGACAGGCAGGGTGTAGGCAGCTGTGGTCCTGGGGGGGTCCTGTCTGGGAAAGGGGGTAATCTAATCTGGAGATCTGTCTAAGGACTGTGGGGATTAAAGAATGTCTCACCAGTCCACATTACACAAACACACATAGGGACAACACAAAGAGCAGCCTGTTGTAAGCATAACAGAAAAAGTCCCATCACTGTTATATACCAATAAACTAAATTGCAGAGATACAATTCCTATACTGTTCTTGTATTGAATTGGTCTTTCGATAATGGTGCAGAATGGTCATCTAACAGCGGTGTTACCTTGACAAGACCTTTAATGTGAGAAGGCTTGGCTGAAGTCCAGTAAATGGCTTCTATCATTGAGGCCACTCCAGTCATGAGTCTCTCTAACTCCTATCAGTGTGCTGTGAGGCTTTCAGTGGACTGTAATGGACTCATTTGGCTCGTGTGTGTGTGTGTGTGTGTGTGTGTGTGTGTGTGTGTGTGTGTGTGTGTGTGTGTGTGTGTGCAATGGATGACTCAGCTAAGCTGGTATAATGGCCACACATGCTTGAGGAAGATGGATGCTGCAGTTAAATGGAAGCTGATGGAAGTTGACCACTGGCGTCCTTCACTCTGAGGGACCACTATGTACTCAGACACACACACACACACAAACACACAGTACAAGTCAAACTACTCATTCAGGGGTTTTCTTTATTTTTTACATTTTCTACATTGTAGAATAATACTAAAAACATCAAAACTATTAAATAAAACATGTGGAATCATGTTGTAATCAGAAAAGTGTTAAACAAATCAAAACATATTTTAGATTCTTAAAAGTAGCTATTCTTTGTCTTGATGACAGCTTGCACACTTGGCATTCTCTCAACCAGCTTCATGAGGTAGTCACCTGGAATGCATTTCAATTAACAGGTGTGCCTGGTTAAAACTTAAATAGGGGAAGTTCTTTCCTTCTTAATGTGTTTGAGCCAATCAGTTGTGCTGTGACACGGTAGGGGGTGGTATACAGAAGATAGATTTTGATTTGGGAAGGTCAGTCAATCCGAAGGTCAGTCAATCCAGAACATTTCAAGAACTTTGAACTTTTCTTCAAGTGCAGTTGCAAAAACCATCAAGCGCTTTGGTGAAACTGGCTCTCATGAAGACCGCCACAGGAAAGGAAGACCCAGAGTTACCTCTGCTGCAAAGGATAAGTTCCTTAGAGTTACCAGCCTCAGAAATTTCAGCCCAAATAAATGCTTCAGAGTTCAACAGACACATCTCAACATCAACTGTTCAGAGGAGACTGTGTGAATCAGACCATGGTCGATTTGCTGAAAAGAAACCACTACTAAAGGACACCAATAAGAAGAAGAGAATTGCTTGGGCCAAGAAACATGAGCAATGGACAATAGACCGGTGGAAATCTGTCCTTTGGTCTGAGGAGTCCATATTTGAGATTTTTGGTTCCAACCGCCATGTCTTTGTGAGGCGCAGACTAGGCGAACAGATGATCTCTGCATGTGTTGTTCCCACCGTGGAGCATGGAGGAAGAGGTATGATGGTGTTTTGCTGGTGACACTGTCAGTGATTTATTTAGAATTCAAGGCATACTTAACCAGCACGGCTACCACAGCATTCTGCAGTGTTACGCCATCCCATCTGGTTTGCGCTTAGAGGGACTATCATTTGTTTTTCAACAGGACAATGACCCAAAACACACTTCCAGGCTGTGGAAGGGCTATTTGACCAAGAAGGACAGTGATGGAGTGCATCAGATGACCTGGCCTCCACAATCATCCAACCTCAATCCAATTGAGATGGTTTGGTATGAGTTGGACCACAGAGTGAAGGAAAAGCAGCCAACAAGTGCTCAGCGGCGTCTGGTAAGGCAAGGGGTATCGATATCAAAGGAAGTCTTGAGCTATTCCTTGCCTGGAGGTAGGGTTTCTCATAATAAGCTGTAGACCACACTACCTACCGAGAGAGTTTTCACCGGTATTCTTTGTAGCTGTTTACATACCACCACAGTCAGAGGCTGGCACTAAGAAAGCATTGAATGAGATGCATTCCGCCATTAGCAAACAAGAAAACACTCACCCAGAGGCGGTGCTCCTAGTAGCCGTGGACTTTAATGCAGGGAAACTTAAATCAGTTTTACCAAATTTATATCAGAATGTTAAATGTGCAACCACCTATACTCCACACACAGAGACGCATACAAAGCTCTCAATCTATTTGGCAAATCTGACCATAATTCTATCCTCCTGATTCCTGCACCAGTGACTAGATCAATAAAAAAAGTGGTCAGATGAAGCAGATGCTAAGCTATAGGGCTGTTTTGCTAGCACAGACTGGAATATGTTCAAGAGATTCCTCCAATGGCATTGAGAAGTACACCATGTCTGTCATTGGCTTCATCAAAAAGTGCATCAATGACGTCGTCCCCACCGTGACCGTTCGTACATACCCCAACCAGAAGCCATGGATTACAGGCAGCATCCGCACTGAGCTAAAGGCTAGAGCTGCCGCATTCAAGGAGCGAGACTCGGAAGCTCATAAGAAATCCCGCTATGCCCTCCGACGAACCATCAAACAGGCAAAGCATCAATACAGGACTAAGATCGAATCGTACTACACCGGCTCTGTGGCAGGGCCTGCAAACCATTACAGACTACAAAGGGAAGCACCGCCGAGAGCTGCCGAGTGACACGAGCCTACCAGACGAGCTAAACTACCTCTATGCTCACTTCGAGGGAAATAGCACTGAAACATGCATGAGAGCACCCGCTGTACCGGAAGAATGTGTGATCACGCTCTCCGCAGCCGAAGTGAGTAAGACCTTTAGATAGGTCAACATTCACAAGGCCTTAGGGCCAAACGGATTACCAGGGCGTGTACTGCGAGCATGCGCTGACCAACTGGCAAGTGTCTTCACTGACATTTTCAACCTCTCCCTGTTCGAGTCTGTAATACCAACATGTTTTAAGCAGACCACCATACTGACTGTGCCCAAGAACACTAAGGTAACCTGCCTAAATGACTACCGACCCGTAGCACTCACGTCTGTAGCCATGAAGTGATTTGAAAGGCTGGTCATGGCTCACATCAACACCATCATGCCAGAAACCCTATACCCACTCCAATTTGCATATCGCCCCAACAGATCCACAGATGATGTAGTCTCAATTGAACTCCACACTGCCCTTTTCCACCGGGACAAAAGGAACACCTATGGGAGAATGCTATTCATTTACTACAGCTCAGCATTCAACACCATAGTGCCCTCAAAGCTCATCAATAAGTGAAGAACCCTGGGACTAAACACCTCCCTCTGCAACTGGATCCTGGACTTCCTGACGGGCCGCCCCCAGGTGGTAAGGATAGGTAACAACACATCTGCCATGCTGATCCTCAACACAGGGGCCTCTCATGTGTGCGTGCTCAGCCCCCTCCTGTACTCCCTGTTCACTCATGACTGCATGGCCAGTCATGACTCCAACAACATCATTACATTTGCAGATGACACAACAGTGGTAGGCCTGATCACCAACAACAACGAGACAGCCTATAGGGAGGAGGTCAGAGATCTGGCCGTGTGGTGCCAGGACAACAACCTCTCCCTCAACGTGATCAAAACAAAGGAGATGATTGTGGACTACAGGAAAAAGAGGACTGAGCACACCCCCATTCTTATCGATTGGGCTGCTGTGGAGCAGGTTGAGAGCTTCAAGTTCCTTGGTGTCCACATCACCAACAAACTAACATGGTCCAAGCACATCATTACAGTTGTGAAGCGGGCACGACACAACCTATTCCCCCTCAGGAGACTGAAAAGATGTGGCATGGGTCCTCAGATCCTCAAAGGGTTCTACAGCTGCACCATCGAGAGCATGGTTGCATCACTGCCTGGTATGGCAACTGCTCGGCCTCCAAGGCAAGGCACTACAGAGGTTACCAGTACATCACTGGGGGAAAGCTTCCTGCCATCAAGGATCTCTATACCAGGCGGTGTCAGAGGAAGGCCCTAAGAATTGTCAGACTCCAGCCACCCTAGTCATAGACTGTTCTCTCTGCTACCGCATGGCAAGCGGTACCGGAGCGCCAAGTCTTGGTCCACGAGGCTTATAAACAGCTTCTACACCCAAGCCATAAGACTTCTGAACATCTAGTCAAATGGCTACCCACAACCTCAAACAGTCACACTCCAAACTCCACTATGGCCAAGACCAAAGAGCTGTCAAAGGACACCAGAAACAAAATTGTAGACCTGCACCAGGCTTGGAAGACTGAATCTGCAATAGATAAGCAGCTTGGTTTGAAGAAATCAACTGTGGGAGCAATTATTAGGAAATGGAAGACATACAAGACCACTGATACTCTCCCTCGATCTGGGGCTCCACGCAAGATCTCACCCCGTGGGGTCAAAATGATCAAAAGAACGGTGAGCAAAAATCCCAGAACCACACGGGGGGACCTAGTGAATGACCCGCAGAGAGCTGGGACCAAAGTAACAAAGCCTACCATCAGTAACACACTACGCCGCCAGGGACTCAAATCCTGCAGTGACAGACGTGTCCCCCTGCTTAAGCCAGTACATGTCCAGGCCCGTCTGAAGTTTGCTAGAGAGCATTTCGATGATCCAGAAGAAGATTGTGAGAATGTCATATGGTCAGATGAAACTAAAATAGAAAAACTCAACTCGTCATGTTTGGAGGACAAAGAATGCGGAGTTGCATCCAAAGAACACCATACCTACTGTGAAGCATGGGGGTGGAAACATCATGCTTTGGGGCTGTTTTTCTGCAAAGGGACCAGGACGACTGATCCGTGTAAAAGAATGAATGGGGCCATGTATCGTGAGATTTTGAGTGAAAACCTCCTTCCACCAGCAAGGGCATTGAAGATGAAACGTGGCTGGGTCTTTCAGCATGACAATGATCCCAAACACACCCTCTGGGCAACGAAGGAGTGGCTTCGTAAGAAGCATTCCAAGGTCCTGGAGTGGCCTAGCCAGTCTCCAGATCTCAACCCCATAGAAAATCTTTGGAGGGAGTTGAAAGTCCGTGTTGCCCAGCAACAGTCCCAAAACATCACTGCTCTAGAGGAGATCTGCATGGAGGAATGGGCCAAAATACCAGCAACCGTGTTTGAAAACCTTGTGAAGACTTACAGAAAACGTTTGACCTCTGTCCATGCCAACAAAGGGTATATAACAAAGTATTGAGATAAACTTTTGTTATTAACCAAATACTTATTTTTCACCATAATTTGCAAATAAATTCATAAAAAATCCTACAATGTGATATTCTGGATTTTTTTCCTTCTAATTTTGTCTGCCATAGTTGAAGTGTACCTATGATGAAAATTACAGGCCTCTCTCATCTTTTTAAGTGGGAGAACTTGCACAATTGGTGGCTGACTAAATACTTTTTTGCCCCACTGTACATGTACATGGGGGCACATTGACTCTGTACCGGCACCCCCTGTATATATATATATATGTTTTTTTTTACTGCTGCTCTTTAATTACTTGTTACCTTCATCTCTTATTCTTATCTGTATTTTTTGAAACTGCACTGTTGGTTAGGGGCTAGCCGAGTAAGCATTTCACTATAAGGTCGCTGCATGTGACTAATACAATTTGATATGTGGGAACTCCTTTAAGACTGTTGGAAAAGCATGCAGCGTGAAGCTGGTTGAGAGAATGCCAAGAGTGTGCAAAGGTGTCATCAATGCAAAGGGTGGCTACTTTGAAGAACCTCAAATATAAAATAGATTTTGATTTGTTTAACACTTTTTTGGTTACTACATGATTCCATAGTTGCGATGTCTTCACTATTATTATACAATGTAGAAAAGAGTACAAATAAAGAAAAACCCTACTTGGAGGGAGGGAGGGAGGGAGGGAGGGAGGGAGGGAGGGAGGGAGGGAGGGAGGGAGGGAGACAGACAGACATTACATACATAACATACACACTATGAGCATGAACACACACCCAGTACAAAGCAATATCCTGTGCTTATTGCCTATTCAGTCTAGCCTCTTTCCCTCACCTTGAGAATTTGTAGAACACATTATCTCTCTCCTAAGGCTTTTTTGCAATTAAGTGTATATGAGTTTGAGAGAGAGACTTGGGTACAGAGGTAGCGGGGGAGAGATGGAGGAGAGGGAAAGGGAAGAACAGAAAAGGGAAAAAAAGAGGCTGAAGGCCAAGTTTTTCTGCTGATCTAAGCGGTTTTCCAGCAGAATCTGGGAAAAGACTGTCGACTGGACCTAATCACAGCTCCTCCCCACACACAAAAACATGCACAAACTCTCAGATACCGCCATAGACTGGGTGCATACGGTAGGCAGGGCTGGTATAGGTGCTCTGACTGTCATGTCAGTGTCAGCCTTTGGCTGTGTCTCAATGAGCTGTCTCTCACTCGCTCACTCTTTCCCTCCTTCCCTCACTCTCTGATTCAAGGGGTTTGGTTTCAGGCCTCTTTGAAGTAAAATAACCCACAAATGATTGGCACCCAACCAGCTCACTTTCAGAGGTGTGCGTGTGTGCGCGTGCCTGTGTGTTCTCTCCCAGACCAATCACCGGAGGCCAACTTCACTATGACATCATCCTCCTCTCAGGTTCCTATACTCCAGACTTTCTTGAGTCTGCCTTCTGTCTGCCTAACACAAACAGATGCTCACACACACACAAACAGGAGCATGCTCACACACACACAAAAAGGACAATAACCCCCCCACCATGTGAGTGTTTCTATTTTCTGTGCATTAACTTCCCCATAACTTGCTCTATGACCAGTCTCTGTGCCCTACTGATAAGTTTCCAGTCTATGCTCTGCCTTTAGTCAGTCAAATATAGGAGGTAGTGGTTAGTTTGTCTTACCTGCGGCTTGAATTGAATAAAAATAAATGACATAAAATAGACTAAAGTCCACCGTCTCAGTTGACTGTGCAAAACTTACATATTAGACCACAAGCAAACCATTTTGGAGTGACTTCCACCATAATAGAAATTTCACAAAACCTTGGTCATGTTCCAACAGTTTTGAAAGGCCTGTTTTCCTTCAACCTTCTAACTCCCCCTCCAGTAATCACCAAGGGAAGGAGATGTGGTAATTAAGCCTTCTAGGACTATGGGGACCAGACCCCTTCAGTTAATAAGATAATCATTCTGGGAGTCTGACCTCTGACCCCAGCACACAAGGGGTTAATCTAAAGTCCTCATTAAAAGGACCAGAGCACCATTTGGCTACTTGTCTGGTCGACCTCCACAAAACCCATCCCAAACTAACTAACATTACCTCTTTTCTACAAATGGTGGAGCATTAATTATTATCCTATGCAGTAAATAATGGTGACAGTCAAGGACTGATTGGAACTAGTTAACCTCTCTTGGGTAGGGGGCAGTATTTTGACTTCTGGATGAAAAGCGTGCCCAAAGTAAACTGCCTGTTACTCAGGCCCAGAAGCTAGGATATGCATATAATTGGATAGAAAACACTCTAAAAGTTTCTAAAACTGTTAAATAATATCTGTAGTATAACAGAACTTATATGGCAGGCAAAAACCAGAGGAAAAAACATCCAGAAAAAGAAAAAAATCAGCCCACCACTGTTTCCAAAGGCTGTCATGTTTAATATGAAGGGAAAAACTCTCAGATTGCCATTCCTAGGGTGTCCACTAGATGTCAACAGTCTTTAGAAAGAGTTTCAGGTTTGTTTTTGGAAAAATTAGCTAGAATTTGTCGTTTTTCTAAGTGGCTCCCATTTTGGCTGTAGTGTTTTCATGCGCGTGGATGAGAGCGCGTTCTTTGTTGTTTATCTCCGGTAAAGACAATAAAGATTCTCCATCTTAAATTTGATCATTTATTTACGTATTAGGGTACCTGAGGTTTGATTATAAATATTGTTTGACTTGTTTGGAGAAGTTTATTGGTAACGTTTGGGATTCATTTTGTATGCATTTTAAAGGAGTGAAACCAGTAGATTATTGAATGAAGCGCGCCAGCTAAACTGAGTTTTTGGGGATATAAAGAAGGACTTTATCGAACAAAAAGGACCATTTGTGATGTAGCTGGGACCTTTTGGAGTGCCAACAGAAGAAGATCTTCAAAGGTAAGGCATTTATTTTATCGCTCCTTCTGGCTTTTGTGGCGCACCTGCCTGGTTGAATTAAAAAAAAATGGAAATCAAGCAAAACAAAGAATGCAACAGAATACAAAAGCAGTAGTATATCAAGTACAGAACAAACCAAAGCAAAAAACTGAAAAAGAGTGAAAAGTTAATAAAGCAGTAGAGTATAGGAAGTGTGTAGTTCAATGTCTTGTGTCTGAGGAAGATAAAAGCCAGATAAGAGAGCCACTTCCCTGATGAAATACCAGGGGAGTAGCGGCATCCTGTATCAGCACACACAAATGTGAAGCTTCTCACACACATTTTTATTTAACTAGGCAAGTTAGAACAAATTCTTATTTACAATGATGGCCTAGCTCAGCCAAACCCTCCCCTAACCCGGACGATGCTGGGCCAATTGTGCGCTGCCCTATGGGACTCCCGATCACGGCCTATTGTGATACAGCCCGCGATCGAACCAGGGTCTGTAGTGACCCCTCTAGCACTGAGATACAGCACTTAGACCGCTGCGCCACTCAGGAGCCTATACACATTCCTGTTTTTCTGAGTCTATCAATACCGAAATGCCACCATGCAAAAATAAACATCCATGACTGGAAACAGGCCCTGAGCACAGTGAAAGAGAGAGCGCAAAAGAGAGCGAGAAAAAGCGAGACAAAGTGTGTGTGTGTGTGTCTGTAGTAGTAGTGCTCCATGCCCGCACCTGGCCCTCTTGTCCCGTTCCCCAAGCCTAGAGGGGTGCAATAAAGAACCCCTTGTCCCAAAAACTGGAGGTACACACATACAACCACAATACAGAGCACTCCAGCCCGCCCAAGCACAGAGGAGGGAGACAAGAGACCCAGAGCAGAGGAATTCATGTTGAAGCACTGCATTCTAGATACACGAACAGAATTCATGTTGAAGCACTGCATTCTAGATACACGAACAGAATTCATGTTGAAGCACTGCATTCTAGATACCAGAACATAATTATCACACCAAATGCTTTTTTTGGTTGCTTTTCTTATATACGTTTGTTTCAATCTCATGTACACACATTTACAAGTGAACATATGTACACTTACGAACAAACATGCAACCACACTGACACAGAAAAGCACAAACACACCATGCAACCAAGCAATTTAGTGCAGCACAACTCTGTAAAAGGCCTGTGATGTAGACTTATGTGCAAGAACATGCAGGGGAAAACACCACTACAACTCTTCATCTCGAGCAAGAGAGGTGTGTGTGTCTTTTGTGTAAGTAGGCCAAGAATACAGTCGTGGCCAAAAGTTGAGAATGATACAAATATTAATTTTCAAAGTCTGCTGCCTCAGTTTGTATGATGGCAATTTGCATATACTGCAGAATGTTATGAAGAGTGATCAGATGAATTGCAATTAATTGCAAAGTCCCACTTTGCCATGAAAATGAACTGAATCCCCAAAAAACAATTCCACTGCATTTCAGCCCTGCCACAAAAGGACCAGCTGACATCATGTCAGTGATTCTCTCGTTAACACAGGTATGAGTGTTGACGAGGACAAGGCTGGAGATCACTCGGTCATGCTGATTGAGTTTGAATAACAGACTGGAAGCGTCAAAGCTCTGTCAATCATGGTTACCTGCAAGGAAACACGTGCCGTCATCATTGCTTTGCACAAAAGGGCATCACAGGCAAGATATTGCTGCCAGTAAGATTGCACCTAAATCCACCATTTATCGGATCATCAAGAACTTCAAGGAGAGCGGTTCAATTGTTGTGAAGAAGGCTCCAGGGTGCCCAAGAAAGTCCAGCAAGCGCCAGGACTGTCTCCTAACGTTGATTAGGAGATTGGGGCACCACCACCCGGGATCGGGGCACCACCATTACAGAGCTTGCTCAGGAATGGCAGCAGGCAGGTGTGAGTGCATCTGCACGCACAGTGAGGCGAAGACTTTGAGGATGGCCTGGTGTCAAGAAGGGCAGCAAAGAAGCAACTTCTCTCCAGGAAAATATTCTGCAAAAGGTACAGGGATTGGACTGCTGTGGACTGGGGTAAAGTCATTTTCTCTGATGAATTCCCTTTCCGATTGTTTGGGGCATCCAGAAAAAAGCTTGTCCGGAGAAGACAAGGTGAGCGCTATCATCAGTCCTGTGTCATGCCAACAGTAAAGCATCCTGAGACCATTAATGTGTGGGGTTGCTTCTCAGCCAAGGGAGTGGGCTCACTCACAATTTTGCCTAAGAACACATGAATAAAGAATGGTACCAACACATCCTCTGAGAGCAACTTCTCCCAACCATTCAGGAACATTTTGGTGATGAACAATGCCTTTTCCAGCATGATGGAGCACCTTGCCATAAGGCAAAAGTTATAACTAAGTGGCTCTGGGAACAAAATATCGATATTTTGGGTCCATGGCCAGGAAACTCCCCCGACCTTAATCCCACTGAGAACTTGTGGTCAATCCTCAAGAGGAGGGTAGACAAACAAAACCCCACAAATTCTGACAAACTCCAAGAATTGATTATGCAAGAATGGGCTGCCATCAGTCAGGATGTGGCCCAGAAGTTAATTGACAGCATGCCAGGGCAGAATGCAGAGGTCTTGAAAAAGAAGGGTCAACACTGCAAACTCTTTGCATCAACTTCATGTAATTGTAAATAAAAGCCTTTGACACGTATGAAATGCTAATTATACTTCAGTATTCCATAGTAACATCTGACAAAAATATCTAAAAGACACTGAAGCAGCAAACTTTGTGGAAATGAATATTTGTGTAATTCTCAAAACTTTTGGCCATGACTGTACAGCCCTGCTCTGGAGGGAAAGATGGAGAAAGAGAGAGAAAGAGAAATAAAGAGAGAGAAAATGAATGAGGGGTGTGGGAGTCCTGCTGGTCAATAATAAATTAGTGCTCATTTACAATTAGTGCTCATTTACGTTGTTAGGTTTAGGTTCGATTATGAAAAAATAATCACGGTTTTAGATCATTTATTTTAAACATTAAATGCATTATGAAATAATGAGATTAAAATGATGAACTTTTTCATGGAAATTCTAAAGCCAAAAATTTTGAACATTCAACTGCCAAAACATTGAAAATATTCCATTGTCTCTGTCAGATCCACATTGGGTAGACAAAAGAAAAATAAGAAAGTTGTGTATATTAGTTACTTTTATTTGATGACTATATCATTTCTCATTCCTTAAAGTCATCATCTCATCTTGTCTCAGGCAGTAGCAGCCAACCATCTAACATGATCTATGTTCTCCCCATACTGTACTGTCTTTAGTCATCCAATTTTGCTAGGCTAGCCTTCCTAAGTGGTGAAGAGCTGTCTGACAATCATTTAACTCGTTTTTCAAAGAAGATGAGGCATACTTTCACAAACTCTCTCTATCCCCCTTTCTCATCGTTGTGTTGTGTACATATGCGTTGTGTGTAATCTAACCTAACGGAGCATGCCTAAAAGTGTATCCATATCTGTCCGAGACAGAAAATAGCAAGCTCAATGGATTATGGTCATTGTAGTTAATTACAACGTTTCTGCGCTGAACTAGGTTGAATATTGGCTTAATGAAAACTACAACTTTCTTCAGCCCAGCATCCCATTTAGTTTGACTTAATTTCTCTCATTAATTATTTGATTTCTCTAGAGAAACGGCGTGTTAGGCTTTAAAAAAAAAGTTTTTAAAATAAACTAAATAGAATTCAAGTGATTGAACCGACGTCAGTCAATTAGTTGTTTAATAATGCATAAAACATTTTATCAAACTGCTGACTGAAGACGGAACAGCCGGGCATTCGTGCGGGTGAATCTGTTTCTGCAGTAACATGGACTCTTAACATGATGACACTGTTGCTCCTTGCTGAAACAAGCAAGGTATTGTAGCAAACGAGCACACATAGAAAGGTTCAGCAGCAGGACACAGAAATAGAATCTATGGCAGCACATGCAGTCAGGAGCAGAGGAAAACACATGTACAGTGCCTTCAGAAAGTATTCAGACCTTTTGACTTTTTCCACATTTTGTTACGTTACAGCCTTATTATAAAATTGATTAAATAAGTAAAAAAGCCGAAGCAATCAACACACAATAACCCATAATGACAAAGCGAAAAACTGTTGTTTAAAAAAAAATGTATTAAAAATAAAAAACAAACACCGTATTTACATCAGTATTCAGACCCTTTGCTATGAGACTCGAAATTGAGCTCAGTTGCATCCTGTTTCCATTGATCATCCTTGAGAGGTTTTTACAACTTGATTGGAGTCCACCTGTGTTAAATTCAATTGACTGGACATTTTTTTTATTTTACCTTTTTTAATCAGGTAAACTAGTTGAGAACAAGTTCTCATTTACAACTGCGACCTGGCCAAGATAAAGCAAAGCAGTGTGATAGAAAGAACAACACAGCGTTACACGTGGAATAAACAAGTGTACAGTCAATAACACAATAGAAAAAAAGAAAGTCTATATACAGTTTGCGCAAATGGCATGAGGTGGTATGGCAATAAATAGGCCATAGTAGCAAGTAATTACAATTTACCAGATTAACAATGGAGTGATAGATGAGCAGATGATGGTGTGTAAGTAGTGATACTGGTGTGCAAAAGAGCAGCAAAGTAAATAAAAACAATATGGGGATGAGGTAGATAGATTGGGTGGGCTATTTACAGATGGACTATGTACAGCTGCAGCGATCGGTTAGCTGCTCAGATAGCTGATGTTTAAAGTTAGTGAGGGAAATGTAAGTCTCCAGCTTCAGTGATTTCTGCAATTTGTTCCAGTCACTGGCAGCAGAGAACTGGAAGGAAAGGCGGCCAAAGGAGGTGTTGCCTTTGGGGATGACCAGTGAGATATACCTGCTGGAGCGTGTGCTACGGGTGGGCGTTGTTATCTTTACCAATGAGCTGAGATAAGGCGGAGCTGTCCCTAGCATAGACTTATAGATGACCTGGAGCCAGTGGGACGAATATGTAGCGAAGGCCAGCCGACTAGAGCATACAGGTCGCAGTGGTGGGTGGTATAAGGCACTTTGGTAACAAAACGGATGGCACTGTGATAGACTGCATCCAATTTGCTGAGTAGAGTATTGGAAGCTATTTTGTAGATGACGTCGCCAAAGTCGAGGATCGGTAGGATAGTCAGTTTTACGAGGGTAAGTTTGGCAGCGTGAGTGAAGGAGGCTTTGTTGCGAAATAGAAAGCCGATTCTAGATTTGATTTTGGATTGGAGATGTTAGATATGAGTCTGGGGTTTACAGTCTAGCCAGACACCTAGGTATTTGTAGTTGTCCACGTATTCTAGGTCAGAACCGTCCAGAGTAGTGATGCTAGTCGGGCGGGCGGGTGCGGGCAGCGAACAGTTAAAAAAGCATGCATTTGGTTTTACTACCGTTTAAGAGCAGTTGGAGGCCACAGAAGGAGAACTGTATGGCATTGAAGCTCGTTTGGAGGTTAGTTAACACAGTGTCCAAAGAAGGGCCAGAAGTATACAGAATGGTGTCGTCTGCGTAGAGGTGGACCAGGGAATCACCCGCAGCAAGAGCGACATCGTTGATATATACAGAGAAAAGAGTCAGCCCGAGAATTTAACCCTGTAGTACCCCCATAGAGACAGCCAGAGCTCCGGACAACAGGCCATCCGATTTGACACACTGAACTCTGTCTGCAAAGTAGTTGGTGAACAAGGCGAGGCAGTCATTTGAGAAACCAAGGCTATTGAGTCTGCCGATAAGAATAGGGAGATTGACAGAGTCGAAAGCCTTGGCCAGGTCGATGAAGACGGCTGCAAAGTACTGTCTTTTATCGACGGCGGATATGATATCGTTTAGTACCTTGAGGAGGACTGAGGTGCACCCGTGAACAGCTCGGAAACCGGATTGCACAACGGAGAAGGTACGGTGGGATTCGAAATGGTCGGTAATCTGTTTGTTAATGACTCAAACCTAAGTGTATGTAAACTTCCGAGGTCGACCGTTTAATTGGAATGGACGATTAATTAGGGCCGATTTCAAGTTTTCATAACAATCGGAAATTGGTATTTTGGGGTGCCGATTTATTTTTTTATTTTTACACCTTTATTTAACTAGGCAAGTCAGTTAAGAACACATTCTTATCTTCAATGACGGCCTAGGAATGGTGGGTTAACTGCCTCGTTCAGGGGCAGAAAGACAGATTTTCACCTTGTCAGCTCAGGGGATCCAATCTTGCAACCTTACAGTTAACTAGTCCAACGCAATAACGACCTGCCTCTCTCTCGTTGCACTCCACAAGGAGACTGCCTGTTACGCAAATGCAGTAAGCCAAGGTAAGTTGCTAGCTAGCATTAAACTTATCTTATAAAAAACAATCAATCATAATCACTAGTTAACTACACAAGGCTGATGATATTACTAGATATTATCTAGCGTGTCCTGTGTTGCATATAATCTGACTGGTCATACAAGCATACAAGTACCTTAAGTATCTGACTGAGCGGTGGTAGGTAGAAGCAGGCGCGTAAACATTCATTCAAACAGCACTTTCGTGCGTTTTGCCAGCAGCTCTTCATTGTGCGTCAAGCATTGCACTGTTTATGACTTCAAACCTACCAACTCCCGAGATGAGGCTGGTGTGACCGAAGTGAAATGGCTGGCTAGTTAGCGCACGCTAATAGCGTTTCAAACTGCACTCGCTCTGAGCCTTGGGGTGGTTGTTTCCCTTGCTCTTATTCTGCTGTGCTAACATAATTCTTATTTACAATGACAGCCTACCCCATCCAAACCCGGACGACACTGGGTCAATTTTGCATGGGCTGTGAGTTCACAGACTGGCTGACAGTACATGGCAAAGCAAAATGTCTGCTTTGGTTTCTGAAGGCATGACTGGTATCTTCAAACCAGTGAATATATTGGTCCCATAGCTAAGCAAAGCAGCGAACTGGGCCTGTTTGGGCCTTATAGGGAAACATTGCTTCATCCATCTAGCATTCATCGGGAGCCAGAAGCTTGGAAAAGACTGCAGCTCCACTATGCATTCCCTGCTTTATGGTGTGTAGCTTACAGACAGACAGACGATCCCCCCTCCCCTCTCCTCTCCTCCATCATACACCCATCCCCTCCTCACATTCCTGATTTGAAGCAGAAGAATCACTAGTATAAACAGCCAGGGGTATGGACCTGGAGGTGTTAGAGGCCCCCCCCCCGGGGCCAGGGAGCCAGGCCTGAGCCCCTGAATAAACCCAAGTGAAGCCTTGTGCACACAGGGGGATTACTGCGCTGTCCGACACCATTATTCATGTTATTCAGGTGCACTATCATCTGGAGCGCTGCCTCGCCCTGTCAGACCCACCTTGTCCAGAGGGAGAGAAGGGGAGCGTTGATGATTTTATTTCATAAACTCATTCAGAGCATGTGGATCTGGGATGAGTGAATTACAGAGATACAAATCAGAGAATCCACAAAACAAAGGGGCTCAAAGGAAAGCTTTCTTAGACTTAAATTGGGAGGAAGAAAACAATGAGGATTTGGAGCCTGAGGAAGTTACAAGCTAAAGTGTCTGGCTAGATGCTAATCATATCCATCATCCAGAATTAGGGCTCTCAAACAATTGAAAATAATTCAAATCGAGTTAATGGCATTAGTTAATCACAATTTGTCCAAATTTGCCCCCCAAAATGCAATAAATAATCTGTATCAGAATGTTTTTAAATGGCATTTTCACCATAAATAACACAAAAGTCACTGTAACATTACAGCTACTAATAGTACCCGCAAAACACCAGTCTCAACGTCAAGAGTGAAGAGGTGACTCCGGGATGCTGGCCTTCTAGGCAGAGTTGCAAAGATTTAGCCATATCTCAGACTGGCCAACAAAAATAAAAGATTACGATGGGCAAAAGAACACAGACACTGGACAGAGGAACTCTGCCTAGAAGGCCAGCATCCCAGAGTCGCCTCTCCACTGTTGAAGTTGATACTGGGGTTTTGCGGAACTATTTAATGAAGCTACCAGTTGAGGACTTGTGAGGCATCTGTTTCTCAAACTAGACACTCCAATGTACTTGTCCTCTTGCTCAGTTGTGCACCAGGGCCTCCCACTCTTTCTATTCCGGTTAGAGCCAGTTTGCGCTGTTCTGTGAAAGGAGTAGTACCCAGCGTTGTACGAGATCTTCAGTTTCTTGGCAATTTCTCGCATGGAATAGCCTTCATTTCTCAGAACAAAAATAGACTGACGAGTTTCAGTATAAATTCCTTTGTTTCTGGCCATTATGAGCCTGCAATCGAACCCACAAATGCTGATGCTCCAGATACTCAACTAGTCTAAAGAAGGATAGTTTTATTGCTTCTTTAATCAGGACAACAGTTTTCTGCTGTGCTAACATAATTGCAAAAGGGGTTTTCTAATGATCAATTAGCCTTTAAAAATTATCAACTTGGATTAGCTAACACAGCGTGCCATTGGAAAACAGGAGTGATGGTTGCTGATCATGGACCTCTGTACGCCTATGTAGATATTCCATTAAAAATCATCTTTTTCCAGCTACAATGGTAATTTTCAACATTAATGTTTACACTGTATTTCTGATCAATATGGTGTTATTATTTTAAATAGTGATGACCCTCCCACTGTCTGCCGAATTTGTTCTCTTTGCTCTCGTTTTCCTTATTAGGATGCCGGTGGGCGGAGCCGGGAGGGTCGTCAGCGACATGGGACACACCTGGGCCCGGGTGTGTCCCAGGATATATACACCACTTCCCCATTCATGGAGGAAACTCTCTCCATGCAGACACCTTTCTAGATTTTGTTGTGTATCTTGGTGGTTTATTGTCTGTGTGTTAGTCTGCATTATATATTTAGCTTCAGTTTCTCGGTCACTTTGGATTTTCTTTTTTCCTTGTTTTGGAAGAGAACGTGAGCCGGGTGCACCATTCTCCTTGCGGAGAAGGCGCAAAATCCACCAACACGATCGGTCCCTGGGATTGGGCTGGCCAACACGATTCGGTTTGCTTGGAAGGAAAAGGACTTTGAGCCTTTAAGACGGGAAACTTTTGGAAGTACAATCTTGATGGGGATTCTAAAGCTGACGGTGAAGGACGTGTTTTGCTTCCAAGGCAACTCGTTGGAGGGAGCATACGATGTGGCACTACATACAGAGGAGAAACACGATGATATCCTGAGAAGGGCAAGAGCAGTGGGAGGTGAGATGAAATAAGCCTGGCGAGGAACAACTTTAGGGTTGTAACTATCAACATGGATAACATCTCCTCAGCAAGGCACCTCAAAGACTCCCTTGGGTTTTGGAATGGGAGGAGAGGCTTCCAGGCCCTCCTCAGGGAGGACCCAAAGGGACCTGGTGGCTACCTCCATCCTCCTGCTATGTTCTCCCTGGGGGCTGACAGGCACTGGGGGTGGGAGAAACCTCTTGGTTGCTGCTGGTTTCCCCAGGCCCTCAACTTGGGGACCCACCTAACAAGGCCCAGGACTGGGTAGAGGAGGAGGTGGGGAGTTTTTTTTTGTTTCGGGACTCAGCCTCCCCTATTTTTTTCCAAACCAGCTACAGCGCTGGGGAAGGGGAGGAGTGTGGGGGTAGATCCAGGGTGCAGGGCACCCCGGTGCCAAACACTATTCCTGCATCCTGGGTTGGTGAGATGGAGGAAGAGGGGGGGACGTTGGGAGTACGGATGGTGTTCCCACCGGTAGATATGGAGCAGGGGAGCATCGGGTGAGTCTCCTGTTTTTTTCTGTCTGGGTTTAGTATTTGAGTGAAATTTGATGTTTTTATTTTATTCTTTCATGGGGTCTAATTTAACTTTTGTTCGTTTAAATGTAAGGGATTTTGTTAAGAGGAGGGCGGTATTTAGTTATTTGGAGGGTGTGGGGTTTGATTTTTGTTTTTTACAGGAGGTTCACCTGAGGGATGGAGGGGATGTTAGTAGGTTTAAGAGGGAGTGGGACAAGGGGGAGTCGGTTTGGGGTATTGGGGGGGTGCACTCATCGGGGGTGATTTTGTGGTGATGCAAGGGAGGGTTATGGGGGTGGATGTCACGATAAGGGATTGTAAATTTAGATTAGTGGTTGGGGTAGGTGGCGGCAGACAGGAGGGAGATGGTGGACTGTCTGGCGCCCCTGTGCGTCACAAATAGGAAATTAGTGATGGGGGGGATTTTAATATAGATTTAGGAGTAGGGGGGGGGGATAGCAGTGCATGCGCCATCACCGGGCTAATGGCTTGCCATGGTCTGGTTGATGGTGGCCTGCACACTACTCCGAAAATGGCCGGTCCTACATGGCGCAACTCCAGGGGGGTTGCGCGGAGGCTCGATTATATTTTTGTATCCAGGTCTTTGGGTAAGTTGTCTGGGCAGCTGTTGCCTGTTTTCTTTTCGGATCACGACGGGGTGCTCCTGCAGGTGGGGGTCGCCAGTCTGCCTCTTCGGTAGGGGGTACTGGAAGTTAGATCGGGATGTGCTGGAGGAGCAGGCTTTTGTTGACGCTTTTTTGGTTTCTTTTGGAGGCTTGAAGGCCTCCGGTCCATGTGCGAGGGGGTGTTAGAGTGGTGGGAATTAGTTAAGGTGAGGATTAGGGCTTTTATAATAGAGTATTGCAAGAGGAAAAAAAGGGAGGAAAGGAGGGAGGTGGATCGTATCCAAAGGTTAATCGAACTTGAGTACGAGGCAGGCAACCTCGGCGGGTCGTTTGACTGGGAGAGATCCGCAACCCTAAAGGCGCAGCTCAGGGAGCTGCAGGAGTGGAAGGCTCGAGCTTTCCTGGAGCGTGCGCATGATGGCTTTCTAGAACACAATGAGACTTGTTCCGCTATGTTCTTTAAGTCGGTTAGGGCCAGACAGAGTAGGAAGGTAATGCATGGCGTTAGGGAAGAAAATGGCAGTATAGTTAGAAAACCAGAGGAAATGGTCAGGGTGACAACTGACCATTTCCAAGGTTTATTTAAGGAAAGGGAAATAGATGTAGAGCAGGGAAATGTGTTTTTAGAACACTTGTCCAGGTGGTTGCCGGAGGGCATTAGAGAAGTGATGGAGGCCCAGATCTCACTAGAAGAGGTTGAGAGCTCTCTTAGGAGGATGGGAAAAGGGAAGGTGCCAGGGATGGATGGGCTACCGGCTGAGTTTTATCTCAAGTTTTGGGGTATACTTGGACCAGTGGTCCTCTAAGTCTTGAAGGCCATCCTTGAGACGGGGGTCCCGGGGGGATCAATGGCTGTTGGTGTGCTGTCACTTCTGTATAAGAAGCGGGAAGCAACAGACCTTGGCAACTGGCGGCCGTTGACCATGCTGAGCGTAGATTACAAGCTACTTGCAAAGGTTTTAGCAGACCGGTTTCGTACAGCCCTTCCCTACGTCGTCCATGAGGATCAGACGTGCGGGGTAGAGGGCCGCTCTATTAGATGGAACCTACAGTTAATCAGGGACTCCATCGCTTGGGTTGAAGATAGAGGTCTGCCTTTAATGGTAGCAGCGCTAGATCAGGCGAAAGCCTTTGATCGCGGGAATAGATATTTTCTATTCAGAGTGTTAGGTAGATTAGGATTTGGGGAGAAGTTCATAGGATGGATCTGTACATTATATGTCGGAGCGGGGTGCCGAGTTAGTGTAAATAGTCACTTGGGTGACGTTTTTGACCTCTTGTCTGGGGTCAGGCAGGGGTGCCCACTCTCGGCTCTCCTTTTCGTTCTGTACATGGAGCCTCTGGGGGCTGCCATTAGGGCAGACACAGGGGAGGAAGGCTTGTTGATCCCTGGAAGTGGTGGGCTGCGTGTTAAGATGACGCAGTATGCCGACGACACTTCCTTGCTGCAGTGCAAGGACTCGTGCCTGACAAGGTCCCTTGCCATCATTGGGGATTTCACCCGAGCGTCGGAGCGGTTCTGAACCATGCAAAGTCTTCCGTTAAGTTTTTCGGAAGATGGCGCGGTAGGACGGATGTGCCCGGGGGGGTTCTCTCTCTGTGAGGGGGCCCTGATGATTCTCGGGGTCCATTTTGAGACCTCCGGCTCAGCGACGCTGAACTGGAACATGGGTATCGCAGTGGTACGGAGAAAGCTAGCGATTTGGAGGGCTAGGTCTTTGTCTTTTATGGGCAAGGTCCTGGTCCTAAAGGTGGATGTGTTGCGGTCTCTTTTATATTTGACGTACATCTACCCATTGCCGGCTTATCTGAGGAGGCCTCTAGTGAGGCTTGTGTTTCAGTTCATGTGGGGTGGCAGGTACGAGTGAGTCGCCAGGGCACGCATGCTCTGTCCCATCGGGGAGCGAGGTAGGGGGGTACCACATCTCCCCCTCAGGCTGGACGCAATTTGTTTCTTTCTTGTTAACGGGATACACCCGTCCGGTTACCTCCTGCGGGAGTTCTTCTCATATCAGGCGAGAAGCGTAATGGTGTGGTCTAACACGGGTCCTCGGGCGGACAAGTGGCCGCAGCCACTGGTAAGTTGGTGGTTGAAGATATCCCTCTAGTGGTGTGGGGGCTGTGCTTTGGCAAAGTGGGTGGGGTTATATCCTTCCTGTTTGGCCCTGTCCGGGGGTGTCCTCGGATGGAGCAAGTGTCTCCTGACCCCTCCTGTCTCAGCCTCCAGTATTTATGCTGCAGTAGTTTATGTGTCGGGGGGCTAGGGTCAGTTTGTTATATCTGGAGTACTTCTCCTGTCCTATCCGGTGTCCTGTGTGAATTTAAGTATACTCTCTAATTCTCTCTTTCTTTCTCGCTCTCGGAGGACCTGAGCCCTAGGACCATGCCTCAGGACTACCTGACATGATGACTCCTTGCTGTCCCCAGTCCACCTGGCCGTGTTGCTGCTCCAGTTTCAACTGTTCTGCCTGTGATTATTATTAATTGACCATGCTGGTCATTTATGAACATTTGAACATCTTGGCCATGTTCTGTTATAATCTCCACCCGGCACAGCCAGAAGAGGACTGGCCAGCCCACATAGCCTGGTTCCTCTCTAGGTTTTGGCCTTTCTAGGGAGTTTTTCCTAGCCACCGTGCTTCTACACCTTCTACACGCTTGCGGTTTGGGGTTTTAGGCTGGGTTTCTGTACAGCACTTTGAGATATCAGCTGATGTACGAAGGGCTATATAAATACATTTGATTTGAAGTGTAGGGAGAGCGAGAGGGACAGATAGGGACAGGTTTCTGCTCTGGCTTCTCATGAGTCTCTTTAAACAGGGGCTGTGGGAAGCCAGGCAGAACATGGTTAAGACAGGGAGAGATTGGGGGGTGGATGGGATAGTGAGGAGGGTGGAAGGAGACTTGAGGGGGAGGATGAAGAGGGATGAGAGGAAGTGGGGGCAGCATGCTGCCCGGGAGAGGTGGAAGGGGGGTTTTGGGCTGGGTTTCACTTAGATTTGTAAGGGGATAGATTAGGGACGGGGAGATAGGGAAAGGTAGTTTGTAGGATGACGGGGAGGGAAGAAGCTCCCCTGAGGTTTTGTTTGGGGTTTTTGTTTAGTTAAATTAAAATACCATTATTGGAGTATGAATGAAAATTATGAGTTGTAAAGAATGAATGGTATTGAACGTAATAAATTATTTTTTCTAAAAAATAATAATTTCTGGTGGCCTTTTGTTTGTTTTGGCACCTTTCAACAACCAGCATTATCACATTTACGCATGCAAACACTCACTTACACTACTGATTACACACACCATTGTTAATTGTATTTAGTTGACTTCATTTAATAAATATATTTTGTTATTCCTTGTCTCCGTCTTTGTTACGGGCTTCGAGCCGGTTCGTGACAAGTGGGGGCTCGTCTGGGATCATAAGTTTGGTTCATAGACATTTGGGTGTACAACACTTTGTTGCATTATGAAGGACTAATACTAGTGTCGTTTGGCTTACTAGTATGTGTGGTGT
The DNA here is from genome assembly GCF_045791955.1 of Oncorhynchus clarkii lewisi. Taxonomy (NCBI): domain Eukaryota; kingdom Metazoa; phylum Chordata; class Actinopteri; order Salmoniformes; family Salmonidae; genus Oncorhynchus; species Oncorhynchus clarkii. Next base: position 31,474,008 of record NC_092168.1, on the reverse strand, counting down.
TTGGGAGAAAACGTGGAGTTAATGTTAAATTCTATAGGTGCTTTGTTTTGTATCTTTTGTTACAGTTTGAGTTTGGTAGGCCCAGTATTGGTTCCCTTTGTTTGTTTTTGGTAAACTTGCCACTGCGGTGGATAGTTGTGTGCTGTGTTGGAGAGTACATTGGTTAGTTTCCAGGCCCCTGCCCAGCCTGGAAACTCTTGCTTTACTCGCTGTTGGGACATCGGTCTGAGGTGAGTACAATTTGATGTGTACCTCAGTGGGAGATTTGGGTAGGGTAGTGACACTTACTACCCGGAGCTATAACCTTTTCCCCTGTTAGGCTTAGCGACGTTTCATTTTGGAATACGATGGCCCTGGTTATTTTGTTTATTTTTGTGTGGTGTCTGGACTGAGCAGTTCTCGGGCACATCCATGGTCTGGGCGAATCTGCCAGCGTGCTGGGTGGTTTTATTTCCTTGCCAGTGGGCTACAGTGCATAATTACCCACTGCAAGTCTGCATGAAGACTAGGGTTGAGCTACTGTAGGTTTTGGGGAAGCTCCATATCTCATCTCTCTTCAGTGGTGCCCAGTGTGATTGTCATTTCTCTTGTGGTCTGGTGTGTTCAGCAGAGCGGAAGAGCAAGATACCATTTTTTTTGTATTTACTTCTGACTATGGCGTCTAATGCAGATGTTAATTCGCTTTCCAGAGGAATTGTTAGAATTAAGTACTAAAGAACAGCTGTTGAAGATCACTAAACACTACAAAATATTGAAATTAGTGACACTTTTATAGATTGTTGTCTTTTTGGTGGCCTTTTGTTTGTTTTTGCACCTTTCAACACCCTGCATTATCACATTTACGCATGCAAACACTCACTTACACTACTGATTACACACACCATTGTTAATTGTATTTAGTTTACTTTATTTAATAAATATATTTTGTTATTCCTTGTCTCCCTTTTGTTACGAACTTCAAGCCGGTTCGTGACATAAGACAAATGTCCTTGTTTTTTGACAGAATATCACATTTCTAAGTGACACCAAACCTTTGAACAGTAGTGTACATACAGTTGATTACTATAGCATCCATCCTGGGCCAATCAGTGTCATTTTGTAAATGCCGGATCACTATGTCAAGTTGCATCAGTCACCCAAGTTTTGCCTTGACAGTGTTTGCAACATGTATACCTACTTTTGTTACAATATGACTATCCATTACAGTTTTATATGCATTTATGTGCCAGCACGTCCACATTAATGTTTTAGGTACTAGTCTGGAAAATATTGCGTTGAGACCTTTTGTCCATAGATGCCACAAATCAGTAATTCGGTGCCAGAAGAGAAGCGCTTTAAGTGTTTGTCACAAAATTGTAAATGGCGGAAAATCCATCATGGCGTCACCAGCCGTACTGCTCGTTCTATGCTTGATTTCCTGGAAGACAGGAATGTCAGTGTTTTGCCATGGCCAGCGAAGAGCCCGGATCTCAATCCCATTGAGCACGTCTGGGACCTGTTGGATCGGAGGGTGAGGGCTAGGGTAATTCCCCCCAGAAATGTCCAGGAACTTGCAGGTGCCTTGGTGGAAGAGTGGGGTAACATCTCACAGCAATAATTGGCAAATCTGGTGCAGTCCATGAGGAGGAGATGCATTGCAGTACTTAATGCATCTGGTGGACACACCAGATACTGACTGTTAGCAGTGAGAGGACGTTTTTTTTTTTGTGCTGAGTTTACCTAATTGTATGACTTTTCAAAGTTGTAATTGTCAATCTCTTGTTATAGCGCCACCATCTGGCCAATCCGTGTAATAGTGTAAATGCAGGATCTTTATGGCAAGACATCATTCACCCATGTTATTCAAAATTGGGCCAGTGCTGTCTGAGATATCACATGTGACTAATGTACTAACGGACGGAGACAAAACCACAGTCAACGTTGCCTCTAAGCTGCATGCAGCTCCCCTGGGACTGTAGCGCAAAATAAATATCAGCCCACGCAAGAAGCACGAGCTTGAACTTCCCTTTCCCTTTAGTTAACACTATCAATGTTTCCCTCTACTATAGGAATTACCAATATTAGCAATTTCAATGCAACATAGCGAAACTTAACTATGCAAGATATTTTCTTGTAGGCAGAACGCAACGGATGGGGGATTATATTGCATTGATATGCACGACTCAGCTGCACTCTACAGACAGGTGCGACAACCAATCAGAGCTGCAGTATCCCTTTATGCAAATAGATCATTGCCATATATGGATCTGTGCCATTCCTTTTAACAGGATTGTGTTTACAGCATGAGTGGTCACGAGTAGATGCTCTTGTTTTGAGATCCAAGCGAGATCTGCATGTAGCCGTGTGTGTGCACATTTGTTCCTTATATTTTCTAGTAAGTGAATTATTAGCCCAGTTATAGCTAATTTTAATTATCCTCTTAGGCGCCAGAATCTGATAACCAAACCAAACCTGGAACAAATGCTACGGTTAATCAGAGAGGGGACAGCAGAGGAAACTGAATTAGCGGGAGCTGTCTGTGTTAGCTATTAGCCTATCTGCCCTCTTAAACGGATGGGGAGCGCTAATGGCTGAACTAGCCTAGCTCTTATTAGCGAATAAGACAAGCTGCTAAGTCTGGCTTCCAGTTATGATTTATACTCCAAGCTCTGGTATTAGGATTCATTATTGCTATGGGGAGAGACAATTACCTTATAACATCCGGATGGGGGAACTCAATAAAACCAGACCATTATGAGACTATTATAACTATGCTTAGAAATGCAGGAAAACCCAGAAAAACATGACTACTGATGGATATTATCAATGCCAACTAGCCACATACCTACTGCACTGTTGAGCAACCCAAAATACAGCCCTACCAGTCAACTAACAGATAATCTCACAGCACCGTTAACACGAGCAGATAATAGAGTCTCAGAATAATTTGACACACCAACCATTTCAAAGACAGACAGTCCATCGGATACAGTGCAGCCAGCTAGTTATAGCTACAGGCAACCATTATGAAACAACACAGACGCATGTCTGTTGTCTGACACGACTTCAATAGTGATCAGTTGCTCAGCCTGCCTGGTCTCATTTGCCTTCCTGTATGTGAAAAGTCAAAAGGCCTAGTTTCTCTGGCTGGGTAGTGATGCAAGAAGAGCACTGCTACAGAAATCTATTAGCCTCTGCTGCTTTCTAAATGCAGCATGCCTGAATACTGTACAAATGATGTATCTAAGAGAGCTACATAGTACATGAGCACTGGAGAGAGACACACACGGCAGTATTTTACTCCTTTTTTCTTTCCGTTCCATTGGGTTATAGGAGTTAATACAGAAAGCATATGTATTCTTTATCAATCCTCGAGGGGAGGTGTATGTGTGTGTGTGTGTATGTAGAATAGGCCTATACGCCAGCTCTCATGCAAATGCATAGTGTAAAGCATCAGTGCATTCTCGCATGAATGTGCACCCTCAGCGAGGACGGAAACAATCGGAATCGGATGCATCCGGTTTTTAGGGGAGATGGAAGAGATCCTGTGGACGTTAAGGTGACAATCCATCTTAATTCCTCCTCCACAATTACTGGATTGGTTGAACAGTGCAGAAGACAATCTCCCGATAGTATTTTGTTCCTCTCGTCAGGACCAGAATGTGGGGAATCCCACTCAGACGTTTATTTTATGCCTGCTACGTAATGAATGTGTGACTGGAGAAGTGTACATCTGGAAGAGTGTGTGAGGGAGTGTGTGTGTGTGTTTGTGAGTTGGTTCTTCTATCCTTGTGGGGACCTAAAATCCCCCAAAGGATAGTAAAACAAGGAGAATTCCCACGTCCCCATGAGGACAAAGGCTATTTTAAGCTTAGCGGTTAGGTTTACAATTAGGTTTAGAGCAAAGGGTTAGTGGTTAGGTTTAGGGTTACGAGTTAAGGTTAAGGGGGAAAAAAATTGTAGGTCCCCATGAGGATAGAAGAACAAAACGTGTGTGTGTGTGTGTGTGTGTGTGCCATCTTCTTGACTGGACACACAATAGTGCAGGGGTGGCGTGGTGTGCATATTCTCATTCCCATAAGACATAAACCTCTGGTTGCACTACTGAGTGCAAGGATTGCATCACCATGGAAACAAGCCAACATCACAATCCTGATTTAGCTCTGTCATAAAGACCAATCTATAGAGGTCAAAGGTCAGAAAGGTCTCCAACCTACCCAAACACCCACACTATTTCTAAGCATATGTATTGTATTCATGCATCATTGAGTGGCAGTAATGTGATGGAAAGACTGAGAGGACAGGTAAAGATGGAGAGCGCTGCATGGTGGTCCTGGCAGTGTATATAGGCGCAGTTTGACAGAGACAGGGTTGCCCCGTCCACTCCACTCGGCCAGCTGGGTTTATAATCTGTTTCTCTGGTTGGCCTGTAGGACTACCAATTACACACAGCGAGAGTCTGCAGCACACACACACACACACCACCATCCTTCCCAGGGCCAAGGGGAGACCCTCCCATACCAGCTCCTTTAAGTGCACTGAGCAATAACATCACCACACACGCCAAGCTCCAATCACAGAGGATCGTATGATATCGAAGACACTCCAGCCAATGACAAACCAGGGATTCCTGCTTCCTTCCCTTCCCCTTGACGACTCATCCATGTAAAGTCTTTGGACTCGTCATTCTCAAAGGAGTGGATAGGCGGGATAGGATCCTGGATAACTATGTGTCAGAAAGAAAGAGGAGCTATTCTGGATGTGTCTGTAGGTGGATGCTAAAGGAAAACTAGCAATGAGCTCCAATAGCCTAGTCCATGAAAGCATCTTGACAGGGAGAGTCAAATGCTTCTGAAAACCAAATTAAAAACACTCTCCCTAGGATCTATCCTGCTCGGTCATTTCTCCACGTCTCCCAGACAGGAAGCTGCTGTCGGGGCCTTTGAGTCCACCAGGCCTCCTCGTGGCTCCATAACTGTCCATTTTGTGGGAACAAGTGGGGTGATATCTAAACCCCTGGAACTTTTTACACAGCCATTTTTATCACCTCCTCAAAGGGCTGGGTTTATGATAAATATATGTCCTTGTGATGGAGGTTTCATATTCACAGTAATAAAAGAGTGCCTCTTTGGTGCAGGGAAGGGCGAGGCTCAGTTAATTAAGACAGAGTTGTTTTAACCGCCAGTAAAAACAAATGCCAAAAAGAGAGAGAACTGGGGAGTGAGAAACATTACACTGGAGATTGGATAACAGTCCTTGAGAGGAACACAGTGCCCGGTGTTGTTTCGTCGAGATTTTCTTTCTCACGGCACGCAATGATGGCTAGTCTGACACAATGAGCCGCTTCAGAGAAGAGCTTCTTCCCCAAAGCTGAGCAGCTGCAGGACACAGCATTCTGCTCCGGCAACACCATAGACAGCCCAAATGATTTAAGTTGACCTTCTTTGCCAAAAACTGCACAAGCATAGACATGGTCAGCAAAAGTGCTGTGAAATTGTGTGAACCATAGAAGTTGTGATAGAAGAGAGCATTCTGTTCGGGCAATGGCATTGGAAAGCCAAAAATGTATGGGTCCTTTTTTACAAAAACCAGAGTCCTTTTCAGGCAACAGCATTGACAGGCCATACTCTGTTGGTCCTCTTCTCTGCCAAAAACATGTATTGTAGGCTACTGTGGTCCTTGTGACATCCATTATAAAAAGCCTTAGCATTGGGAGGTAGAGGATGGGGAGTTGTCATAATGAAGCGTATCCACCCTCTCAGTTCCAAAACAAACCCACATACCAACATGTCAACAAGGAGACAATGCTTGTTGTCGCACCGGGTCAAACCCTGGCCCTCTTAGTGAGAGGGTGACACATTCAACACCCATCCACCTCCTGTTCCAGCGGAGTAACCCAAAAACAAGGCCTCAGACTGGGTGTACCTCCGGGATCTGTACTGGTACCACTCATTAAGGTGGGGGGTTTACAGAACAGGATACAGTCAAAGTACAAGGTCATACAACAAACATACAAAAGCTGACTAGTGTGTGCTTTGTTAGCTATACCCTCAGGAGGCTGAAACCTGTGTTTGTCTTAGATTAGGTGTCTGTGTATTTTAATACTAATCATATCACCAATCACAATAAACGCACAATCCAAGGCTAATAATAACAGACAGCATTTTGTCCGCTATTCAGACCCCTAATCCAGGAGCAGACCTCCACCGGCTTCTTCCTTCTGTAAACATGTACGCAGTGCAAGGGTTCTTTCAGTCTGTGTGTGTGTGTGTGTAAAAATAAAGGGATCACTTAAACAACACAATGTAACTCCAAGTCAATCACACTTCTGTGAAATCAAACTGTCCACTTAGGAAGCAACACTGATTTACAATACATTTCACATGCTGTTGTGCAAATGGAATAGACAACAGGTGGAAATTACAGGCAATTAGCAAGACACCCCAAATAAAGGAGTGGTTCTGCAGGTGTGGACCACAGACCACTTCTCAGTTCCTATGCTTCCTGGCTGATGTTTTGGTCACTTTTGAATGCTGGCGGTGCTTTCACTCTAGTGGTAGCATGAGACGGAGTCTACAACCCACACAAGTGGCTCAGGTAGTGCAGCTCATCCAGGATGGAACATCAATGCGAGCTGTGGCAAGAAGGTTTGCTGTGACTGTCAGCGTAGTGTCCAGAGCATGGAGGCGCTACAAGGAGAGGCCAGTACATCAGGAGACGTGGAGGAGGCCGTAGGAGGGCAACAACCCAGCAGCAGGACCGCTACCTCTGTCTTTGTGCAAGGAGGAGCAGGAGGAGCACTGCCAGAGCCCTGCAAAATTACCTCCAGAAGGCCACAAATGTGCATGTGTCTGCTCAAACGGTCAGAAACAGACTCCATGAGGGTGGTATGAGGGCCCGACGTCCACAGGTGGGGGTTGTGCTTACAGCCCAACACCGTGCAGGACGTTTTTCATTTGCCAGAGAACACCAAGATTGGCAAATTCGCCACTGGCGCCCTGTGCTCTTCACAGATGAAAGCAGGTTCCCACTGAGCACATGTGACTGGCGTGACAGTCTGGAGACGCCGTGGAGAACGTTCTGCTGCCTGCAACATCCTCCAGTATGACCGGTTTGGCGGTGTGTCAGTCATGGTGTGGGGTGGCATTTCTTTGGGGGGCCGCACAGCCCTCCATGTGCTCGCCAGAGGTAGCCTGACTGCCATTAGGTACCGAGATGAGATCCTCAGACCCCTTGTGAGACCAAATGCTGGTGCGGTTGGCCCTGGGTTCCTCCTAATGCAAGACAATACCCTGATTCCTGGGCTAGCCTAGCGCCGTGGAGGCCTCACCCTGAACCACTAACCAGATCACATATGACTGTAGCCCCCTGCCTCTGCCTGAAACACATACTAACCCACATAGCAGCCCTGCTGCACTACAAAAATAGCTGTTAATCCACAGCGAGAGGAGAGGCAGACAGAGAGAGCAGTTTAACCCTTCACGTGCCAGTTTGCCAGATACCAGCAGCGCTGGGGTTAATGAGCTCCCAGCCTCCTGCATCTGGTCTGACAAAACCTTCTGTCATTTAGGCTACACATCCAGAAAACGGGATCATTTATTTAGATGGCTAGGAGAACGAGAGAGGGGATTACAAGAGGATAGAGAAGACAATAGAGAGATGGGAGAAGAAAAAGGGAGAGAGGGAAAAATAAAAGATTTAACCATATGCCCATCGATGCAACAGTCTGTAAACCCTGTCGTAGGGTTCTGTTAAGGTAAACTTGCCTCTCCCTTGCATCCTCATCAGCCTCGGTCTGTCCTCAATTCCCCCTCCTCCATCTATCTGTTCTCCATTATGATGTCCCCCTATGCTTTATCCTCACAGAATGCTTTGCATGAGATGACAGAAGAAAATAACAAATCCTTCCTTAAAATAGGCCTGCACTACAGTCCGCAAGGAGAGAGAAGTTTGGCTGTGATTATAATGGTATGGAAGGGAAGAAGAAAACTGCGGATGGTAAAACAGATTGGTGGTTGGAAGGTGTTTTTAAGGACAGCATTAGCCACTAGTCAGCAGGAGAGCAGACAGAATAGGAGCCAAATCAGCACGACATGATAAATAGCTTTATTTTACGCAATCTGTTACTGCCTCGCCAGAATATTACATTATTGTGGTTTTTAGGGGGCGTGACCTGATTCTCAGCAATGGACCACTGCCGGTACAAAAACAAACTCCCCTATAAAGCACTGTGGGCTTGTGAGGCCCGAGCTCATAAATTGTCCCAAAGCAACTGTGCACAACAGCACTCAGGAGAGAGATAGACCTCGGCAAGACTTTGCCATTAACACCACTGAAGCCATTAACACTTTCCTACTGGGCCTGACACAGATCAACTGATTCACTAGCTCAGTCACTCTCTCACGTCACTCAGGGGAGCGGCCTAATATAGCAGCTATACCTGTCTGCCTCACAAGTTGCCATGGGACCATGGTTGCCAAGGGCTTGTTTTAATCATATGGAGGGGATGGTGGGTGTTAGTCAGGAAGAAAAAGAGAGGGAGAAAGAGGGAGGGAGAGAGACAATTATAAAATGATTACAGTGCAGCGATGCCATGATAATAAAGAAAAAGAATAAGGCCTTCACAGAGAGAGTGAGATATTTACCAAGTAGGAAGAGGGGGAAGGGAGGTAGTAGTGATGGGGAAAACATTGATACAGTTACATATCACAATATTTTTGGAGAATATTATATTGATATTGATATTCCAAGTATCGATTTGTTATATATATATATTTCATACATGTATCATATTTTTTACTACTATAGGTAGCGTTAGCTAGGGCTAGTCGGCTGTACTGGCACCAAAACTCCAGTATTTTACATTCTATACCTTGTTCTCTTTTAAAAGTGAGCCAACATGTTTTCAGCACTGTTATTTCCCTGACTGGTCAAAACTTGTTGTTTTCTCATGCTCTCTCGCATCTCTGCAGAAGATATATAGTGAGCTAAATGTTTGGAACATCAAATTACAATAAATTCTCAGTACATATAGAATCGGGAGACGCAATGCATATCCTATAGGCACAATACATATCGCCTCATCCCCAGCCCTAGGAGTGATGATGAAAGAGAGGGAGTAAGGGAGGAAGAGAGAGAGAGGGAGAGTTTTATGAGTACACAGATCTTCCGTGCATCCAAGGCATTTATGTGTTGTGTACTGTTGTTGACTTCCATTGATGCTTTTTCCACTTGACACACACACACACACACACACACACACCAAAGGGATGAACAGAAACTTTACTGTGATGCATTACTGTTGTTGAGTAACATCCCTGACCCACCCTTTAGTGCCACAATCTGGGGTCTGATTTTCCATCATTCATAAGCGGTGTGTGTGTGGAAAAAGTGAACTAATGAATAACATCAGCTAACATTCTTCTAACACCTCAAGTCAATACCAACGAGATAAAGTCACCTTCTCACACGACATCACGTGACCCACCTAATGTATGTGCACACACAATATGATGGCTTGTATCATGTCACTCTGAAGACATGCACTGTCAGTCTGTCCGTACGTCTTCTTGTCAGAGTCTGACCTACAAATATGTGTGTGCCGTGCACGCACGCAGATTAGGGATGGGTATGCTACTTTGCGAACTGCTAATGCCACTTACAATTGGTTAGCCTAGGCTCGCTAGACGGGTTCCACGCTGAAAATATGCTAAAACATTAGTTTGACAAAGACAAAGAGCGTATTTTCATCAGAATCATTAAGCATAATCCTTCTCATCAAACAGATTTCCTGGCTGTGATTCATCACCATGCACTGTTCAATGTGGAGTTGTTCATTTTTTTTCTCACCTTTATTTAACCAGGTAGGCAAGTTGAGAACAAGTTCTCATTTGCAACTGCGACCTGGCCAAGATAAAGCAAAGCAGTGTGACACAAACAGAGTTACACATGGAGTAAACAATAACACAATAAACAAGTCAATGACACAGTAGAAAAAAAATAAAGTCTATATACAGTGTGTGCAAAAGGCATGAGGAGGTAGGCATCCACTCAGACCATAAAAAATAAGATGCCAGAATAATCTAGATCAAACCTCTGTATAGCGAAAAGACAAATTTTGATTTGTAACCCAGAAATGTTTTTATTTCAACTTGCCCAATTGAGCCTAGTTTCAAATGATCACTCTTTTAGAATAACTGTTCCAGACGCGTGTCACTTCACACTTGCAACTTTTTGTAATTTGAAAAAATATTCTGTTCTATATTACATCATGTTTTTACCACAAAATAGGTGGGTCTGAATGTGATAAGGGCTAGGGAAATAACAGCGTCTTGTCTGTTAATTAACAAAACCATGCCATTGCACAGCGAAAGGCCTCTACAAGCAAGCTCCACTGCTGAGGTTACTGCCTTTCTGAAGATTGTGTTCCATGATATAATATAACCAGTTGATATTACGGGTTAGATCAATTCATCTTGAAAAGGCATTGGGTTTTTCATTGACTGAATATACAGTACATACAGTTGAAGACGGAGGTTTACATACACCTTAGCCAAATACATTTAAACTCAGTTTTTCACAATTCCTGACATTTAATCCCTGTTAAGATTCCCTGTTTAAGGTCAGTTAGGATCACCACTTTATTTTAAGAATGTGAAATGTATAGTAGAGAGAATTATTTATTTCTGCTTTTATTTCTTTCATCACATTCCCAGTGGGTCAGAAGTTTACATACACTCAATTAGTTTTTGGTAGCATAGCCTTTAAATTGTTTAACTTGGGTCAAACGTTTTTGGTAGCCTTCCACAAGCTTCCCACAATAAGTTGGGTGAATTTTGGCCCATTCCTCCTGACAGAGCTGGTGTAACCGAGTCAGGTTTGTAGGCCTCCTTGTTCGCACACGCTTTTTCAGTTCTGCCCGCAAATGTTCTATAGTGCACCAGTCCCTCCTGCAGCAAAGCACCCCCACAACATGATGCTGCCACCCCACAACATGATGCTGCCACCCCACAACATGATGCTGCCACCCCTGTGCTTCCCCGTTGGGATGGTGTTCTTCGGCTTGCAAGCCTCCCACTTTTCCTCCAAACATTACCATGGTCATTATGGCCAAACAGTTCTATTTTTGTTTTATCAGACCAGAGGACATTTCTCCAAAAAGTATCATCTTTGTCCCCATGTGCAGTTGCAAACCGTAGTCTGGCTTTTTTATGGCGGTTTTGGAGCAGTGGCTTCTTCCTTGCTGAGCGGCCTTTCAGGTTATGTCGATATAAGACTCATTTTATGTGGATATAGATACTTTTGGATCTGTTTCCTCCAGCATCTTCACAAGGTCCTTTGCTGTTGTTTTGGGATTGATTTGCACTTTTCGCACCAAAGTACGTTCATCTCTAGGAGACAAAACACGTCTCCTTCCTGAGCGGTATGATGGATGCATGGTCCCATGGTGTTTATACTTGCATACTATTGTTTGTACAGATGAACGTGGTACCTTCAGGCATTTGGAAAATGCTCCCAAGGATGAACCAGACTTGTGGAGGTCTACAACTTTTCTTCTGAGGTCTTGGCTGAAATCCTTTGATTTTCCCATGATGTCAAGCAAAGAAGCACTAAGTTTGAAGGTAGGCCTTGAAATACATCCACAGGTACACCTCCAATTTAATCAAATGGTCAATTAGCCTATCAGAAGCTCCTAAAGCCATTACATAATTTTGTGGAGTTTTCCAAGTTGTTTAAAGGCACAGTCAACTTAGTGTATGTAAACTTCTGACCCACTAGAATTGTGATACAGTGAATTTTAAGGGAAATAATCTATCTGTAAACAATTGTTGGAAAAATTACTTGTGCCTTGCACAAAGTAGATGTCCTACGCAATTTACCAAAACTATAGTTTGTTAACAAGAAATTTGTGGATTGGTTGAAAAACGAGTTTTAATGACTCCAACCTAAATGTATGTAAACTTCTGACTTCAACTGTACATGTATGGCAATTTAGCAATTAGGATTTGATATCTGTAATGGTTATGACAAATTAGGAATTATTGCGCAATGTTGGCATATAGATAAATGCACACATTTTTTTTTCCAGTGTGGGCCTTGTGTTCTAAAAATAGTTTTAAAAATGTCAAATGCCCATCCCTAAAGCACACACCAGTCAGTCCCTGAGCTGAGTGCAGTGCAGAAGTAGGCCAAGTGATTTAAGGCAGGACGCTCACTCTCAGCCTTAACCCACCACTGTCTGGCACATAACTTACACACGTGGCACAGCTAACTCTATGTAGGGATGAGAGAATAAAGGGAGGTGGGAAGGGAGAGAGAAATGGGGATGGGGGATTTAGAAAGAAAGAGTGCAAGAGACAGACAGGATCAGAGAGATAGGTGAAAACAAACAGCCAGAAAGACTTGGGGCACCTTCATGGCCATTCATTCAGTAGAGCTAGGGATTCACCACCAGTGACACACTTCTATCCAAAAATACCCTGGTCCATCTTCTCTCTATTACACCACCCAGGGCTCTCTCCTCCCCTCCCATCCTCTGCCAGCTGGTCCTGAGCCCAGCAATTAAAGACCTGCCTAAACCCCTCTACCACCCTGTTTCTTCAGGGTATGGCCCTGCTTCACATGAAACTGATAGGGGCTGAGCATGACAGGCATCAGATGGGCTTACCTGCAGCGAGAGAGAGACGAGGGGAGCAGGTGCTAGCCCACCTCTTTGTCTGGACTTGCCCTACAGTATGTGGTGAAAGTGTGCTTTTGTTTTTGGGGAAGTGGGTGGAGAGGTAGTTACAGGTCACCAAGTCAGTTAATGCCTGACTTTCACTACACTGAGAATCGCTGTGTGGAACAAGAAACAGATGACCCTTCATGCACACACACACACACCTACCTTGGAGACAACAGTGCACCACAACAGGGAACCAGAGTTTAAATGAAGTACCATACTGTCCAGAACCCATGGCAACTCATCGCCATGACAACTGTACCGCAACCCCCTAACCTACCACTCACTTCCCCTCAATGAATACACCCCCACCACCTGTGCAACTGAGACAAACTTAGTCGGAACTGCAAGGCTTTTGTGGAGAGAGAGGAGAGAGGGGGAAGGTCTTTGTGAAGTCAGTTCAATACCTTAGCAGTACCCTTGGGAAGGGGTCCAGTGCTGTATATAAGCTGGCTGGCGGGAGAGGATTGCAGCAGTTCTTTCCCTCTTGTTAAAGGCAGTGTTGGCATGTAGAACACCTTGCTAATGAGTCTTCCAGCTCAAAGCAAAGAGTTGGCACAGACAGAGGAGAGGAGGAGGAGAGAGAAAGAGGCTGCCCTTCTCGTGCCTGGTGTCAAAATGCCCACGGCTGCATCCACAACAACGAGACAAGGCTTTCACTATACACCAAGGCAAAGGGTGGCTACTTTGAAGAATCTCAAATATATTTTGATTTGTTTAACACGTTTTTGGTTACTACATGATTCTAAATGATTCTAATGATTCTAATACCCAAAAGTCTAATACCCACAATAAAAAATTACATGACTCTCCACCAATAATTACATACAGAGGATTGGAGGATTCTAAATTAAAACCAAAAGCCACCTCATGGGTCTCCCGGTGGCGGCCGGCACGGGTACCGAACCTGCATCTGTAGCAACGCCCATCCACTCCGGAGCAAAGAATCAAAATACAGAGAGGTGTTGGTAAAGGTATATTGTCCCGCTAATAGCCCATAATGGACTATTATAATACTGTACATGGTGTCCAGGTCAGGATAACTAAGATATTTATTTATTAAAGACTATCAGAAAGAATGTTGGTATGTATTTATTTTGATCCAAAGCCATGAATGAGTGAGTCACTCAGCTTTATGTAGGTGTCGGCTATATGACTGTCATCAACTTGATAATATATAATGATATTTTGGAGGTTATTGCAATCTGAATAAAGGCCAAAATAATATTTGTAAAGGCAAAAACATTTCTTTCTGATTTTAGAGGGAGAGAAACGCTGGGCCAATTGTGCGCCTCCCATAAAGGCCAAAATATAGCTCTGCTAATATCCATAATGGTGCTGTACAACGTGGCCGTGTGTTTGAAAGAGTATTTTCCAGTAAGCAACAATTTGTTTACCTTCATTAGACAACTTTGTTCCAATATTTCTGTAATTCAGTGATATTTATTTTCATAGTAATTCGTTATGGATCCATAACTAAATAAACATCAGCAGTTTGAAAGACTATTTTTATCACTATTTTATTAACAAAAGCATTAAGATGTTGATGAAGAAAATGTACTGCTGTTTTGAGTTGGAAATGTAACACTTCAGAGTACTTAAGCATCGAATACATTGCAGGTAGGGGGATGTTCACACCTACAGTAGCAGGGCTATAAAGAGTCTATTGTCCTGCTAATCTGGCAACCACTGTTTGATAACCTGTTTTCAAAATGCCACCAGCTGTCCATCACTACCATAAATAAAAAACACAGCACCTTGTTTACATTCTTTATTGTAACCACAATGTCACAAATAATTTGTATCTACCTTTCCAATTACTTTTAGTAATTTTAGTTTGTGATTAATTTGATTAGTATTATGGTGTTTCTTGTCCAAGGAAAATGAAAAACCCTCTGGATTTCCATTAGGATGGAACGGAAACTATGGCGCTGTACAACGTGACAGGCGGGGAGTACAGTACTGGGCTATTTAGCTAAAGAAAACAGTGTCCTGCGGGAGACCAGGGTTCAATTCCCCGAAGAGGAGGAAGGAGTAGGCTGTCCTTGAAAATAAGAATTTGTTCTTAAACTGACTTGCCTAGTTAAATAAAGGTTGCAATAAGAGCATTACATTTCTACACCATCATTTTCTAATCTAGTCTAACCAATACCCAAATGGGGATACAGTGAAAATAAAATCTCATTGATGTATCAAGACCAGTCCCCAAGCTCGTCTCAGAGCAGCGCGGAACGGTGCTAAAATTCTATTGCATCTAACTTCAATGTGCTCTATAAATAAATAAGACCTACACCACTTTTAACAGCACATTACTCAACACTAGTGAGACTCGTGACGCTTACGGTAGGCCTACAGTATATAACAAAATATGACATGACTCTGCACCAATAATTACATATAGAGGATTGGGGGATATTTCTGTAATTCAGTGATATTTATTCCCATAGTTATTCGTTATGGATCCATAACTAAATAAACATCAGTATTTGTATCATTATTGTATTAATGAATGCATAAAGATGCCATTATTAGTTACATTGTTTTAGTCTGAACGTGCAGACTGGCACTAAAAACAGAACAGCGAGAAGGTGGCTACTTTAAAGAATCTCAAATATAAAATATATTTTGATTTGTTTACCACTTTTTTGGTTACTACATGATTCCATGTGCCATTTAATAGTTTTGATGTCATCACTATTATTCTACAATATAGAACATTGTAGAAATAAAGAAAAACCCTTGAATGAGTAGGTGTGTCCAAACTTTTGACTGGTACTGTATGCGTGTGCTACTCAGGGTATTCAAATAATTTAAATGTGATACGGGGGAGAGAAAGTGAAATTCAGTGTCTCAACACAAGCCTGTGTATGTGTACAGCCAGTGCATGCGAAAGAGTTTCAGTGTTCAAATTTATTTATAAAGCCCTTCTTACGTCAGCTGATATCTCAAAGTGCTGTACAGAAACCCAGCCTAAAACCCCAAACAGCAAGCAATGCAGGTGTAGAAGCACGGTGGCTAGGAAAAAACTCCCTAAAAAGGCCAGAACCTAGGAAGAAACATAGAGAGGAACCAGGCTATGAGGGGTGGCCAGTCTTCTTCTGGCTATGCCGGGTGGAGATTATAACAGAACATGGCCACAATGTTCAAATGTTCATATAATAATAATAATAATCACAGTGGTTGTCGAGGGTGCAACAGGTCAGCACCTCAGGAGTAAATGTCAGTTGGCTTTTCATAGCCGATCATTCAGAGTATCTCTACTGCTCCTGCTGTCTCTAGAGAGTTGAAAACAGCAGGTCTGGGACAGGTAGCACGTCTGGGTTCAACTCTGAATCTCCATCAGTGTGTGGAAGTATGTATGTGTTAGATAGATTATGAGGACGTATCTGTGTGCATATGTGCGTTTGAAGCACACATTCTCTCGGGAGTTTAGAGAGTCTGCCCAGCTACAGGAGGAAGTGCTCTGGTGCTCTGCTCCAATCACAGGCCTAGGTTCTAGTCAGGTGACCTGTGTTCTAGTCAGGTGACTTGGGCAGAACTCAAGTGTTGTGAATCAGATTAAAACAACCTTAATGAGGCCCACAGTCATTCAGTTCAACCAGCCAGTCAGTCAGTCTAACCAGCTGCCTGGCCCTGAAAGTGGAGGGGAAGGGGATGAAAGGAAAGAGGCAGCCCCCAATGAAGAAAAACGGCCATGATAAGAATCAGGGACATATGGAGATTGCATGATAGTGTGTTAAGTGAGTGTGTGTGGGAAGTGGGGGGAGTTTAAGTGAAGGAAAACTACAAAATAAGACAAATTAAAAACTTTGTATAAATAAAAACACACTGATAGATATATTTAAGGTTAAACCAAAATGGAAGACAATAGGGCCATGGTCAGAAATGTGTTTGGAGGAGATACAACTTTTATGCAATACAAAAAGCCATTAAAACAAAGAGTGAGGTACAACATTACAGCAGGGATGTCAAACACATTTTGTTTCAGGGGCCGCATCCGGTCTTCAATGAGGGCCGGAAGGCCACACTGAAACTTCCTCGCCATCAAAATTTGCAAAAGATAGTCCTTTTTTCTGATGTTCCCTGACTCTCCAGATGTCATTTAGGTGATTATTAGCGAGCTGGACATAAACTGAATGACTGCAGGTGCATTATCATTTTTACACAGTTTGAATTTGGTTTTAGTCATTTTAAAGTATAGAGTTCTTTATTTACTCAAACCACTGGCCTGCAGGCCATATGTTTGATACCCCTAAACTAAAGTGAATACAGCCAGATATACCAACAGTCTCCCTACTGAGTGGTATAACCTATTCCAATGGACACCTGCTGTATTTTGTCTTCTTTTTATGCTACATTCCCCCATCTCTACCTAAAACCTTGTGTCCACACAGATCAGACAGAGTGCCTCAGCCTGCCTCCCCCCATCCTTATATCCCCTATACCCAGTCCAGATGGCCTCCCATACAGTAGTATGCTAAACCCTAAAGGCTCAGACAAGCCACAACTGTCATTAAGAACAAACAACACACCGAATTAGACCTTTCAAGACACAGAACCTGAAGATATATACCTAAGAGCTAGTGAATGTCTTGCAGCCAGAAGCCACAAGACAATGTCTCTCATCCTAAACTGCTAGTACCACCATTCATCGGACCTTGCTTGATTGACTACACTAATAGACAGAATACATAAGACAGTCATACTATCTTCTTGTGTCTGAACCCCTCTGGCAGAGTGTAGCATTGTGGGGTTTCTCCAGAGCCCGCCTGCTCACAGTTGCTCTTCTGTCTGTCCGGTACACACGGATCTGATGGCAGCTGGCAGGCCACGGCGGACATTTTGATGTGGAACAGAGAGGCCTTCTCTAGGCCTTATCAGTCAGAAGGAGGTCAGAAATAGATAGCAGAATGAAGTAGCTGTTGTCTGTGAGGCTAGTTAGCACCAGGCTCTCTGTGTTTAACAGACAACTCTTTTTAGAATCAATACAGCCAGGCGAGCGAGAGAGCATGAAAGAGGAAGAAAGAGAGAGAGAGAGGGGGAGAAGGAGAGCGACATCTGACTAAGCTAAACCTACTACCCCACACCACAGGACACATCGAACACGCATGACTGATGAACTGACAGTGACATGGACGTGTGTGCATTCCTGTGTAGACCTATGACTCACAGCCATCTACTGGTCTCCTTCTTGGTTTAGATAGAATAACTCGGAAAAGACTCCTGCATGTCTAGCTAACCCTCTTTAAGGGTAGAGCTGCAGCCTCATTTTGAAAGACCTAAAAGCCAGCAGAGCACACTTCTTCTCTACACACTACATAGACATAATACTGTAATGTCTTCTTCAGACCCAATGAAACAATGCAAGCCTTGCAAAATAGCATTGTGGACTTCAAAGTTGTATCTGTGAAGAAAGTATCCAGTGAGCTGTCAAACCCACACACAGGAAATAGTGTTTTCACAGAAAAGCACTCAAAAAGATCAGTGCTGTCAGTCTCTGGGAGCTAGAATGGCTGTCTATTTACACCATTGTCTGAATGTATTAGTCATTGGGCCGCCCTATAACAGAGCATGAACACATACTGAGTGCATTGTATAACAATCTGTCTCTTCACAGGGGACATAAAGATGCTTATGGTTTGGAAATTGATGAGTCTGAAGGCGATCAGGACAAACAAGCAGCTGGTGCTTGTGATGATTGTATTTTGTTGGAGGCACGCAAGCGAAGAACAACGCTTAGCCCTTATTGATCAGGTCTCAACTCCCTTCACTGCGTCTTAATTTTCCTATCATCTGGGGGAGGGGAGTGGGTGGGCATGGTGTACTGGGGGCTAGCTGGAAGAACCAACGCTAGCTTAATAATCAGGGGGACGGGGCCTCCCGGGTGGCGCAGTGGTTAAGGGCGCTGTACTGCAGCGCCAGCTGTGCCATCAGAGTCCCTGGGTTCGCGCCCAGGCTCTGTCGTAACCGGCCGCGACCGGGAGGTCCGTGGGGCGACGCACAATTGGCCTAGCGTCGTCCGGGTTAGGGAGGGCTTGGTCGGTAGGGATGTCCTTGTCTCATCGCGCACCAGCGACTCCTGTGGCGGGCCGGGCGCAGTGCGCGCTAACCAAGGTTGCCAGGTGCACGGTGTAGCCTCCGACACATTGGTGCGGCTGGCTTCCGGGTTGGATGCGCGCTGTGTTAAGAAGCAGTGCGGCTGGTTGGGTTGTGTATCGGAGGACGCATGACTTTCAACCTCCCGAGCCCGTACGAGAGTTGTAGCGATGAGACAAGATAGTAGCTACTACAACAATTGGATACCACGAAATTGGGGAGAAAAAGGGGTAAAAATTCAAAAAATAAATAATAATAATAATAATCAGGGGGAGGAGTTAAAAGGGGGGAGGAGGTAAATGGACAAGATCTAAATGAGGGGGTAAAGTTGCCACCCAGTCACATCATGGCCATAAGCTGCCAATTAGACATGTCTATGCGTGGCTGAGAGGCAGAGGAGAGAGGTGGATCGCTGTATGTTTTCAGCTTTTTCCACCTTTCATAGCAAGCTGCCAGGGGGCTAAGCATTAGGCAGAGCCCCTGTGCTTGGGTGGCCGGGCTCTGGGAAGGAAAGGACAACTGCAGTCTCTCTATTAAACAAACTTGTTGGGGAGAGTCGAGCAAGCATTTCAGTATGCAGTAGCAGTGACTTCATCTGGGTAGAATGTCGGTATGTTCATGAAGGATCTACACCTGGGGCAGGTAATGAGGGGAAACTAGGTGTTAAC
This sequence comes from Oncorhynchus clarkii lewisi, assembly GCF_045791955.1. Taxonomy (NCBI): domain Eukaryota; kingdom Metazoa; phylum Chordata; class Actinopteri; order Salmoniformes; family Salmonidae; genus Oncorhynchus; species Oncorhynchus clarkii. Next base: position 31,454,544 of record NC_092168.1, on the reverse strand, counting down.
CACAAACAGTGTTTTAATTAGGTGGTAGCTAATGCCATGGACTGGTGTGCCCTACTGTTCCAGCAGGGATGATGGTTTGAATCAGCAGAGAATGGAAATGAAAGTCAGGTGAAAAACCAGGCCTTACTTCTTGCCAGGCTTCTAGTACGTTTAAGCTGCTGTAAGTAAGTGTAGGTGCCCACTACAAACTACATGGACACTGCACCGCATCACACCTCCCACAATGGACCATAACCCTGTTCCTCACTCGCTCTCTCATCGTTGTCCTCTCTCATCTCTTGTAGACCTAGGGCAGATGGAGAAGGAGGTGGTGGAGTGCATTTCAATTAAACAGGTGTGCCTTGTTAAAAGTTAATTTGTGGAATTTCTTTGCTTCTTAATGCGTTTGAGCCAGCTCAAATAAGCAATCAGACTCATTCGACATCTTTCTCTGTGTCCAAAATGGAACTTCAGATTGACATTGCATCAAACAGTGTGGGGTTTGGCGGTATCCAGATTTTCATATCGTCATTTTCTGTCACCCCGGGATTTACTTTATTATCAGTTTGGTACACAAGGGGGAGCCAAAACGCTAAAAAACCCATTGGGCATTTATTACCAGAATGCTAACAAAATTAGCACAAGTAATAGAACATTTCCACGGAGGCTGCTAGCTAAATATTCTAAATAAGCACAAACGAAAATAAACTAATTGCAAAGACAGGCAATCCAGCTCATAAAGTTAGGCATTTATAGGGAGGAGCTAACCGAAGAGTTTGGTGAGTTTGGACATGCTCTGCTCGGAGAAGAGGGAGGAACAGACAGCCAAGAAATATCTTGCTGCATTTTATAAACACAGATCTAAAATGCTTCTTATTGTCATTTCTTCTCAGCATCAGACAAATTTTGTGCTTCAGTTGCACTTCTAAACTCAGATGAGAATTCACGAACGGCATTCTATCAGCTGACAGCACTCTGACTGATGTGTAGCTACTTTTCTCCTCTCAGTGAAGCCAGACCATTTTTCTCTAGTAAAATGCAAGATTAACTTTAAGCAAAACATTAGGAAACATACCTGGCTACATTCTTTATATGACAGGCCTAAACATTAGAAATATGACGGCAATGCATCGTTTCGCAAAAAAAGACCTTGCTTTTTCATTGTACGCTCATTTACTTGTGTGGCTGGCAGTCAAATAGCGTTACACTTCTGTTGTCATCTGATGAAAATTAATACATTTTCTGAATGTGTTGCACTAATGTATTTTCTGTTAAGGAAAACTATAGTTGCACATCCCTGATCACTCTATAGAAGCAAAAAAACACTTGACTTTCAATATAAAACACAACACGGTCAATACAGAGCTGGACTCACTTGCTCCCGATTTCTCCCGTTGTGCTATTTACAAACACCTGACTGGCTCAACTGTTCTGGGTAACTACGTAAGCTTCATAATGTAAAATAATGTGACAGGTGAAATGAGAACGCAAATCTATTTTATCTCCTATGTCCATTGCACAAGTTGGGAAAAAAAATATGTATTGAAATGTATTGAAAAACTTCAAAGAAATAATGTCAACGGTATTGAATAACCATACCGTGGCTATTTCCAAATACCCCGGTATACACAGTACACCGCTCAAGCCACCAACTTCTCGTCATTCCATGATGACTTCTGCCATTTTCCTACTTCCTCACGCCTGACTAACATCCACCAGCTCTCTACAGCAAAGCTGATGACCAAGCAAACAATATCAAGTTCCTTGAAAATAACCATGTCAGACTAACTAGAATTAACTGAACCGTTGACCAGTTGTAGAATGGACTAGACAGTTATTATGAGGGTTTATAATTGGGATAAAAAAATGTACCCCCACGGGGGAAATGCTACTTACTCGTTGACTGACAGTGTGCGTAAGATGTTTTTAGGACTAGAGGGTGTGAGACATGCATGCAGAATGGCCCATTACAACTCCTGCTGGGTCTTACCCTCTAAACAAAAACACCTTTGATTATGAGATTCTCTCTCTCTGTGTCAAGTTGGCTGGATGTCCTTTGGGTGGTGGACCATTGTTGATACACACAAGAAACTAGTCAGCATGAAAAACCCATCAGCGTTGCAGTTCTTGACACAAACTGGTGTGCCTGGCACCTACTTCCATACCCCTTTCAAAGGCACTTAAATCTTTTGTCTTGCCCATTCACCCTATGAATGGCACACATACACAATCCATGTCTCAATTGTCTCAAGACTTAAAAAACCTTATTTAACCTGTCTCCTCCCCTTCATCTACACTGAAGTGAATTTAACAAGTGACATCAATAAGGGATCATAGCTTTCACCTGGACTCACCTGGTCAGTCTGTCATTTTCTTAAAGTGTTGCATACTCAGTGTAGTTTGTATTTACAATGGTGTTTGTGCTTCACTGGTTGCCCTTTTCTTGTGGCAAAAGGTCACAAATATTCCTGCTGTGATTGCACACTGTGGTATTTCACCTAATAGACATGGGAGCTTATCAAAATTTGATTTGTTTTCTTTGTGGGTCTGTGTAATCTGAGGGATATCTCTCTCCCCACCACAACAGCTGCTGTCCACATAGCTACAAAAAGGCACACAGCTGCCATTAGCACGTCTGAATATGATGGCCAATCAAAAAGGGCTGTAGTTCGAATATACACATGCAGATCCTAACACAAACACACACAGCTGTGGATCAAAACATATGCAAACCCCAAACACACTAAGACAGAGGCACTAAATGAATGTGGGATATGGGAAACTCTCTATTTTAATGACAGAGTAGGCTTAATCCACCGGCAGCCTTCATGACGTTGGCAGTCCCTAAACAATATGATTTGATGTAACATTTCTTTACGCCCGGTTATTTATATATATATAGCAAATTGTTTATGTGCCAGTCCCCAGATCTAAGAAGACATTGTAGCTAGCTACTCATGGTGAAATGATTTCATATAAAACAAGTTGATTCAGCCAAGGGTATCATCTGCTCTCAAGAGAAAATGGCTGCTACAGAATGTATGTTTTTAGATTTATGTACAGAGAATATCTGCTACAGTCCCTAAAAGGAAGACAACCTGTCAGCACACACCCAAATGCAGAGTGGATGGTTTTAGACAGAATCAAGATAATGACACACTACAGAAAACTCTTGGTTGTATCTTGATGTTGACATTCTGTGGATTCCTGGAGAGAGGAAGGGCCTGTATCTAGCGATGTGTGGGTAAAATCACCAGTGAAGCCAATGCAGAAGAAAAGGCATATTACAACCTGTGTTGTGATAATTGCTTTGTTTGCTCTATAACCTGTTAGTTCATATGCCTGGACACCGTGAAATATACGCCTAAAGGCCGAGACAATAAGAAAACAGTGGCAGAATAAATTCAACCACAAATTTCTTTCAGCATAAAACTGGAGAGCAACATCTGTCCAGTGAAGTCCACAAAACATATTGCATGTATAACAAACAGTTACATGCCCTAGGCATGGTCAAGCAAAGTAATGTTTCTGACAAATTTTCAGACTACTAATCAACTATTGATTTAGAACCATGGAGTTACCGCAAGTCGCAAAGAAAACGGGAGCTGCTTCCACTATTCCAGCACCATTTCAACATCTAAATCACCTATGCTTAGTCTAATACAATGACAACTAAAAGATAGCAAAAACGATTTAGTCCCATCAACGTAAGCTAAATATGATGTGGCTGTCCATGGCACTGATTTCTCTGTGTGTGTGTGTAAGTAGAAAAAACATGTTGACTCACTCTACTTGTAGAGAAATGCCAATTACCATCCTCCTCTTTCATGTTGCCTAAACGGTCTATCACTCGGTCATACAGTACACGTATTTTTTATTTTTTTGTCCTAGACTACCTGGCTAAAATACTTGCTCACTAGACTAACTTCCTTTCATGGGCAACGATGTGCCAGGCCAGCTAGCTAACATTAGCATACTATATTTAGCTACATGTTGATCTTCCATCCTCTCAGACCAGGGGGACAATGTATGAGTTTACGGTTGATCAGAATCGCCATTCTAATCATTAGCCAGTACGGGGAATTAAGTAAAACCACAAGTCCAAATCCCTATCTCCATCCATGGCTAATTTAGGAAAGAGACGATTTTAGCCAGCTAGCCACCAGAGGACAACAATGAAATGCAACAAATTAATTTTAGTTTTCTGTCAATAATGACATTTGGCTTATGATTGGTCTGAAGCCAAACCCAAACTGGTTTCCCTTGATCATTTTTTGGGGTGCGCCAGAACCATTCACAGCTGAGCTCACTCAGTTTAACGCTAATTGGCTATTATTTGAATCAAGGGATGCCAAATGCTCGCTGGCTTCCCATGCATTCAATGCTATGGGCGGCAACAATGGCACACTCTTTCTGATCAGACATCAGATAGATACGCTACACAGATAAGCTTTCCCAGCAGCATACCACCCTGCATCCCACTGCTGGTTTGCTTCTGAAGCTAAGCAGGGTTGGTCCCTGGAAGTGGTGTTGGAGGGCCAGTAGGAGGCACCCTTTCCTCTGGTCTAAAAAAAATATCCTATTACCCTGTGTAGGGTGCTGTCTTTCAGATGGGGTGTTAAATGGTGGACTGACTCTCTGTGGTTGCTAAAGATCCCATGGCATTTAATGTAAGAGTAGGGGTGTTAACCCCGGTGTCCTGGCTAAATTCCCAATATGACCTTCATACCATCATGGTAACCTAATCATCCCCAGCTTCCAATTGGTTCATTCATCCCTCACCACTGTAACTGTTCCCCAGGTCGTTGCTGTAAATGAGTGTTCTCAGTCAACTTACCTGTTAAAAAAAAAACATACTGAGACAGAGGGATGCTTTCTCCGGTGAGATACATTCAGCCTCTAGAAAATTTTTGAGAGACGAAAGATAAACATTTTTGGGACACCTGGCTTCCGTTGGCATCAATGAATACACACCACTGTGTATCCTCACTCTGAACCTCTGACATGTCCTCTGATTATTACATGTTTCTATCATACCCTACTGAACAGCTATGTAAAGCTGATGGAGGTCAGCTTTGATCACTGTATATCGACTGACTCAGTTCATCACTAGGCCCCTGTGTGATCTGCACTGATCCAGTCCTGGTCAGCCCGATCATTGTATACAGTAGGGTGTAGTAGCGTACACTGTGAATCCATGTTTGTTGGGGTGTTTCCACCCACGGAGGACTCATTTGTCCAAATGTTAGTTTTACAGATGGTTTTAGGTCAAATAAGTTTATGTAATTAATTACATATGTCAAATACATAATCTATATAGTGCAAATTATTTGGCTTTGAGTTGGCACTTTTGAGACTATCCCATTGCATATGCGACCAGGCAAGCTAGCTAAATCATTATCAAATTGGCTATTTTTCAACCAATTTATTTGACCCAGGTCTAATAGTCTTCTATTAGAATCCATGTGACCAATATAATCAGGCGACAACAGGGTGATTGATGCAAGTCGTCTATTCTGAACAAGTCTGGACATATTCTCTCTTTCTACAAGGTAAGAGCAGCTTCAAAACAACAGGATGTGATGTGGGGAGGCTGCTCTTACCACTCCAGTGACATGGGGAAGGGGTGACGGTAGCTGGATACTGTAGGTGCAATCTCCTACACATCGAATCCCATGCTGAGCTAATCGACTGTTATTACAGTGGCATGTCAATTTGCCTATCACCGCATCGGATCTGAGTATACAGTAGGCCTAACTAGAATGCGCAACCGTGCACACCCAGTAGCGCAACGGGAGAAGTTTGTCAGGCACGTATGATAGCCTAAGCATTGGCAGGAAAATGAGGGTCTGGTTTGGCTTACATGTTGTTGACGGATAAATAAACGAACAGTTGGTAAGTCCTAACACAATTAAACACACGAAAAAATCGTAAAGAAAATAAAAGGAACAGTTATATAGGTTGGCCTTTACATCTCAGCGCATTACTAATCCAGACCGCACTGGTCCAACGGTCTATAATTGCAGTTTCTCTTGAGCAGGGAGAAAAATACATGTTTGAGCTAGTTTCCGCCTATTTTGAGTATATAGCCTATATGGAATATGAAAATCCAAACAAACCTTGTATACTTGTCCATAGGTACCATTGCCGACCACTTCCACCAGTTCGAAAATACCCGCTGGGTCCTATAAAATTAAATTATCAAATGGTTAACATTTACCAAATAACTGTTTGTGAGAGAGGGATGGTTTAGTATGGGCCACGTTACAAAACGTTAAATCAGGTGGTTGCGACCGAATTGCCTTACATCCCAGAGCATTGCAAACAAAAGAATGATAGGAACTCAGCCATCTAACGGTATACACAATAAGAACAACACATACTATGTGACACATTTTACCAGGGTTTATCCCATGGTGGCGTCAATAAAATTACAATACAAGGATTTGAACAGCAAATAACACAAATCCGCATAACATGCATTGCACTCACCCGCAAAGAGGCAAGGTCTATGTCCACTAGACTTTTAGCTGGAGACTCGTTCGCCATTTTTTAATAATACATAGAAATTGCAACGTCTATTTTAGTCTCTTCAAGTCAATTGTCTATATGCAATGCCGTAATCTCATAATTGAAATTGTTATCTTATTCCTTGCTAATGTAATGTCGATCCAAAGCGGGTTTTTCTTTGTAAAACTACTCCCGTCGTTGTCGAACGGACGCGATTACTCCATATTGCGCTACCACAGTTGGCAGTGAGCTTGCTTCTCTCAATTCTCCGCCCTGCCCCTCTCTCGCTCTCAATTCAATTTAAGAGCTTTATCTCTCGTTCTCGCTCTCCCACTCACTCCACTGTAAAGCCTCACCAACACGGGAAGCAGAATCAGTCAGTGTCTGAGAGACAGATAGACCGAGAGAAAAACGCTGCAGGTGCAGGGGGGAGTGGATGGAGAGAATAATAGTGAAGAGCTCCCCCATCAGAAATTAATCCAAACATGCTGAATTTATGTGCCCTGCTGCTAAACTTATAATATTGACTTTTTGAGCATTGTTTTCCTGTATTCTTCATAAAACCACATCCATGCAAGTACACACTCTTTATTTGACCCTGGGTCTGTTAATCCAATTGTATGGGTGGGAGAGGGATTGAAGTAGAGATCAGTGTCACCTTTTGGATTTGTTCATGTTTATGGTGGATAAATAAACTGTTTATTATATTACTGTAAGGTGTAACCAAAATGTGTTTATGTGCTTGAAAGGGCTCTCTCTCTCTTCTTTCTGCTGTCTGTCAGTGTGTTAGATAAGGCTTTCGGTCAGTTAACTCATTAGTCCTTAACAATGACAAATAGCCTGTAATTCATAAAAATAACGTTTTGTAGCCTTAGTGCAGACAATGTTTACAGTGGTAGATCAGCTAAACTGCAGATCGTACTGAATCAATACATCCTCTCAAAACATTGACTTAACCAACATGGACAAACCTTCTTTATAAATCTATGAAAACACCCTCCATCTTTCTCTGAGACCTATGCTGTAGGCATCACAATAACCTGGTGAATGTCGCCAACCTCCAGCTCTCTATATCAGATGAAGAGTTAATAAGAGCATGTGAAATGGAAGCAGTGATAAATATTTCACCACTGTTGTCAAACCTGGTATTGTTGTTGGGTTCTATCCCATTGCTTCCTACACCACTGAATAACAGCATACTTTTTTGCAAACTCTTTTCATGTCATACGCAATGGCTGAAATGTCAGTGAGCAGGCTGTTTGTCCAGGCTGTGTCCCAAAGCAAGGTGCTCTTTGTGGGGATCAGTTCCCTACCCATGCCCCATGACTCAACTAAGACAGGCCCATGAAGGCCCCACATTATCCTGTATATAACAGCAGTCATTGCTGCTGAAGAACTAGGTTAGACTTGCTGTCCCACCATCAACATCACAGTACTAAAGTTTGTAAATGTGTTTATCTTGCTGCCATCGTTAAAATGGTTCCCTATTTCTCCCGGACACAGCTGTCTTTACAATGTGGCAATGTCACAGTTCTTCTAGCTGCCAGAAATAGGACATGTACATTATTTACTGCTGTACTTACGTCTGACTGCTGGGTATTGTCTGAGCGGGCCGCTGAGGCCCTGGACTGTGAGAAGAAATATATGACAGTTGGAAGTATGTACAATGCATTCGGAAAGTATTCAGAGCCCTTCCCTTTTTCCACATTTTGTTACGTTAGTCTTATTCTAAAATTGATTTTTTTTTATTTATCTTCATCAATCTACTCACAAAACCCCATAATGACAAAGTGAAAACTGTTTTTTAGAAATGTTAGCAAATTTATTAAAAATAAAAATTGAGCTCAGGTGCATCCTGTTTCCATTGATCATCCTGTGGTAAATTCAATTGATTGGACATGATTTGGAAAGGCACACACCTGTTTATATAAGGTCCCACATTTGACAGTGCATGTCAGAGCAAAAACCAAGCCATGAGGTCAAAGGAATTGTCCGTAGAGCTCCGAGACAGGATCGTGTCGAGGCACAGATCTGGGGGAAGGGTATCAAAACATTTCTGCAGCATTTAAGGTCCCCAAGAACACAGTGGCATTCTTAAATTGAAGTAGTTTGGAAACACCAAGTCTCTAGAGCTGGCCACCCGGCCAAACTGAGCAATCGGGGGAGAAAGGCCTTGGTCAGGGAGGTGACCAAGAACCCGATTGTCACGACTTCTGCCGAAGTCGTTGCCTCTCCTTGTTCGGGCGGTGTTCGACGTCACCAGTCTTCTAGCCATCATTGATCCTTTTTTCATTTTCCATTGGTTTTGTCTTGTCTTCCCACACCTGTTTTCAATCCCATTCATTTCCTGTTGTGTATTTAACCCTCTGTTTCCCCTCATGTCTTTGTCAGATTGTTTTATTGTCAGTGTAGTGTGATTGTTGTATAGGTGCGCGTCGGGTCCTCGTACCCATGTTTGTGTGTTTATGTACATTTAGTGTTATGGAGCATACTCCGTGGACTTTATTAAAAGACTAAATTTTTCACTCCATTTGACTCTCCTGCGCCTGACTTCCCTGCCACCTATTACACCTACGCATGACACCGATAGTCACTCTGACAGAGCTCCAGAGTTCCCCTGTGGAGATAGGAGAACCTTCCAGAAGGACAACCACTCCACCAATCAGGCATTTATGCACTGCAGCACTCCACCAATCAGGCATTTATGGTAGTGTAGCCAGGCGGAAGCCACTCCTCAGTAAAAGACACATAACAGCCCCCTATGAGTTTGCTAAAAGGCACCTAAAGGACTCTAACCATGAGAAACAAGATTCTCTGGTCTGATGAAATTGAACTCTTTGGCCTGAATGCCAAGCATCACGTCTGGGGGAAATCTGGCACCATCCCTATTGTTAAGCAAGGTGGTGGCAGAATCATGCTGTTGGGATGTTTTTCAGCGGCAGGGACTGGGAGACTAGTCAGGATCAAGGGAAAGATGAATGCAGTAAAGTACAGAGCGATCCTTGATTAAAACCTGCTCCAGAGCACTCAGGACCTCAGACTGGGGTGAAAGTTCACCTTCCAATAGGACAACGACCCAAAGCACACAGTCAAGACAACGCAGGAGTGGCTTCAGGACAAGTCTCTGAGTATATACACTACCATTCAAAAGTTTGTGGTCACTTAGAAATGTTCTTGTTTTTGAAAGAAAAGCACATTTTTGTCCATTAAAATGACATCTATTCATCTATTCAAAACATTTCATTTTCACCATGTTCTATAGAGCATCAATCACTGCTCTTTTGTTGAATGTGAATTATATTTCTCTGGCATCACATGGCTTTTATGATTAGTTCACCTCAGTCAAAAGGGCCTTATTGTAACATAAGAGCATTTTATTCTGCATCTGCACCGCACTGTAATACCACTCATATTGCAGTCAGTTGTTACTCTATCTCATATACACTGAGTGCACAAAACATTAGAAACACCTTGCTAATATTGAGTTGCATACCCTTTTGCCCGAGAACAGCCTAAAAACTTGTCAGGGCATGGCCTCTACAAGGTGTCGAAAGTGTTCCACGGGGGATGCTGGCCCATGTTGACTCCAACGCTTCCCACAGTTGTGTCAAGTTGCCTGGATGTCCTTTGGGTGGTGGGCCATTCTTGATACACACAGGAAACTGTTGAGTGTGAACAACCCAGCAGTGTTGCAGTTCTTGACACACTCAAACCAGTGCGCCTGGCACCTACTACCATACCTCGTTCAAAGGCACTTAAATATTTTTTCTTGCCCATTCACCCTGTAAATGGCACACGTCCACAATCCATGTCTCAGTTGTCTCAAGGCTTGAAAGTCTTTCTTTAACCTGTCTCCTCCCCTTGATCTACACCAGCGGTAGGCAACCCTGTTCCTGGAGTGCCACAGATACTACAGGATTTTGTTCCAACTAGGCACCACACCTGACCAACTGAGCTAATTGATCAGTTCAGTGATTGCCTAAATTCAAGGTCTTCTAGGTCTTCTAGGTCGGTTAAATAAAAAACATGACTAGGGTTGCCTAACCCTGATCTTCACTGATTGAAGTGGATTTAACTGGTGACATCAATAAGGGATCATAGCATTTACCTGGATTCACTTGGTCTGTGTCATGGAAAGAGCAGGTGTTCTTAATGTTTTGTACACTCAGTGTATGTAATGTACCTTTCTTTAATGCCAACACCCTATACATTACAATCAAATCAAATGTATTTATATAGCCCTTCTTACATCAGCTGATATCTCAAAGTGCTGTACAGAAACCCAGCCTAAAACCCCAAACAGCAAGCAATGCAGGTGTAGAAGCACGGTGGCTTGGAAAAACTCCCTAGAAAGGCCAAAACCTAGGAAGAAACCTAGAGAGGAACCAGGCTATGAGGGGTGGCCAGTCCTCTTCTGGCTGTGCCGGGTGGAGATTATAACAGAACATGGCCAAGATGTTCAAATGTTCATAGATGACCAGCATGGTCAAATAATAATAATCACAGTAGTTGTCGAGGGTGCAACAGGTCAGCACCTCAGGAGTAAATGTCAGTTGGCTTTTCATAGCCGATCATTTAGAGTATCTCTACCGCTCCTGCTGTCTCTAGAGAGTTTAAAACAGCAGGTCTGGGACAAGTAGCACGTCCGGTGAACAGGTCAGCAGGGTTCAATGATGTCACTTTCCAAATTGCATTCCCTCACAGAATCTAATTTGGCAATATGGGAAGTTAACAGTTCCTTGGTTCCTAAACATTTCCTCATAACTCAGTCTGTGTGATTTCTCTCATGTAAGCAGATCCAAATATGCCCAAAACAAAATCTCTCCTTAACCATTGCAGTCTATAAAAATAGAGTAAAGTTAAATATTTGAGCATCCAAACAGAATATTTAAATATTGTCTGTCCTAACAACCTCATACCTCCCCCTACACTAGAGCTGGTTGGGTAAACAGAAGAGATTCACCTCAGGGTGTGTGAGTAGGAGGTGCTGTGTGGGTGAGTGAGTGAGTGAGTGAGTGAGTGAGTGAGTGAGTGAGTGTTTGTCTCAGGAGCGCAAAAGTGGAAAACAAGAGCAGACACATTGAAGAGGGAGGTAAAGACTTGGAAGTGCAAATGAAAGGACACTCGAAGCAGAGCCATTCAATTCTTCCTGTTTATTCAGTATTACAGTTAACCACCTTTACAACCTGTGGTGTCTGATAACTGTCACACTGTGCTTGTACACACACGCACAAACACTGCTTCCTCCTCCGGCCACAAAACCGTTTGCATACAATATATAGGCGGCAGGTGTGGGCAAAAAGACAATGTTTGTTCAGGACCCATCCAGCTACCACTACACTCCAGACACAATCACACACTTTCACAGATGGTCTACACTGAGGTGAGGAAGAGGGAGGGAGGGGTTTTATGAGCAGGTGAACGATATGAAGAGTTTTTCGTGGCCCTTTACCCCATAATATACACTAGAGACAAGGATAACATTTTTGACACCCTTCTAAACAAATGCAACCCATCTTTTACTCCTGCTGAGTAGACAGTACCTCAGTTACTCTGGTCTAGAAAACAATGTTGTGACAATACTCAAACAACTATGCAAATACTCCTCGTGTCTGCGTTGTAATTCCGGTACAACCCAGTTACACAACTAGTTTCATATGTGTATGGTGTTTGAGGGGAGAATATACAGGAGGGGAGAATATACAGAATGTGTGGGATGTGTGTGTGTAACTCAAAAGCCTCAGCCAATTTCACACACCTCCAGGGGATAGGTTTATTACAAAAAGATCATCTAAATGAATTGAGATGCCAACAAACATAATATCTCATGGGATCTGTTGGTTCAAGCATCATGTGATACGATGATACAGTTCCAGGCTTCTGTACTGTCATGCACATGCACCACAAGTGTGTGTGCGCACACCTGAGTGCTTGAGTGTGTTTTGCAAACTCGTAAAGGCTGCGACAGAATCAGCAAAGACCTGAAGTTCCAGCTGGATGATGACTTAGTTAAGTCACCTACCATAACAAAAACAACTCTACAACATTACACTACAAAAAGTACTTTACAGAGACATCCTTAAACCTGTTCCTTCTGTCAGATATACCTTAAACCATGTATAAACATGTACAGATAAACCATACACGCAGATAGCTGTAGGCTATACATTCTCAAGCTGATTGATGTAGGCACAGACAAACACACAGCACATGAAATTAGGAAAAATATTAAATTACTATTGGAAAATAGATTATGGTTCTGAATCAACATATTCACCTCATGGATCAAGGCCTTATATTGACATATGATGGTCAGCATCTAGGTGACCATCAAAGGCAGACTGGGGTGTGTTCTATCTGTTGTTGTTGTCACAAAGGGAGAACATGAGCTGTCTGTCTGAGTGTCTGTGAACTCAGTGCCCCAAAAATCACCCCACTGAGTGACTCATCTACTGTAACTCTCCACTACCACCCGGTGGTCAAATAACATTACTGCAGGCTACCAACAGCTAAGTACTCAACGTCACTGCCCAGCAACAGCCACATTGCAGACTAACTATACACTGTGTACAAAACATTACGAATACCTGGGCTGTGACTGTCAGGTTGTGGTGCTGACCACAGTGCATGCTGGGTATACTGCAGCTGGTGGAGTTGCTGTCACAATGGGTCTATTGGCAGTCTGGGCCGACTGCACGCACCGGGTAGGAGGACATGTTTTAATTATTTTATTAAGTCAGTTAAGAACAAATTCTTAATTACAATGACGGCCTACCCCGACCAAGCCCTAACCCGGGCGACGCCCAATGGGATTCTCAATCAAGGCCGGTTGTGATACAGCCTGGAATCAAACCAGGTCTGTAGTGGCGCCTCTTGCACTGATATGCAGTGCCTTAGACCGCTGCGCCACTCGGTAGCCGCCTGAGCTCATGCCATCATTGCTACAGCACTCCATCTGAGCACTGACTTTCTGGGCCTCACAGGATACTGCACACAGAGACAAGGTTAGAAAGGAAAACGCACACACAGTTAAATGGGAATATAGGGCTCTGGAAAGCCGGGGCACTTCAATTGGTATATGTTACGTTTCATATGGTATGTATTCATTTGTTTATGTCCATCATCCTTTTCGTATGATATGTTACAGATTGCAATCCTTACAATATGTAACGAATTCCAATTTGTTGTGGCTAAAGTTAGCTAGGTGGCTACCGTTAGCTAGGCTAGGGGTTAAGCTTAGGGTTGGGAATTAGGTGAAATGGTTAGATGGGTTAGCTAACATGCTATGTAGTTGCATAGTAGCTAATTAGCTAAATGACCTGAATGATCCATAATGACCTGCTCATATAATCCTTACCCAAAAACAGAAGTGTGACTGGAGCTAAATCTAAAATACTTATAGAAAGTAAATTATCCATCTCCCTTTACTGTAGTCTTCATATTAATGTAGGTGTGGGGGCCCTTTTACCTGAGCAGAAAAGCCCCCTAGGCCTAATACAGTGCCTTGCAAAAGTTTCCATCCCCCTTGGCGTTTTCCCTATTTTGTTGCATTACAACCTGTAATTTAAATAGATTTTTATTGGACATACACAAAGTAGTCAAAATTGGTGAAGAGAAATGAAAAAAAATAACTTTGAAAATAACTTTTAAAAATTTTAAATGGAAAAGTGGTGCGTGCACATGTATTCACCCACTTTGTTATGAAGCCCCTAAATAAAATCTGGTGCAACCAATTACCTTCAGAAGTCACATAATTAGTTAGATTGCACACAGGTGGACTTTATTTAAGTGTCACATGATCTCAGTATATATACACCTGTTCTGAAAGGCCCCAGGGTCTGCAACACCACTAAGCAAGGGGCACCACCAAGCAAGCGGCACCATGAAGACCAAGGAGCTCTCCAAACAGGTCAGGGACAAAGTTGTGGAGAATTACAGATCAGGGTTAGGTTATAAAAAAATATCCGAAACTTTGAACATCCCACAGAGCACCATTAAATCCATTATTTAAAAATGGAAGGAATATGGCACCACAACAAACCTGCCAAGAGCGGGCCGCCCACCAAAACTCACGGACCAGGCAAGGAGGGCATTAATCAGAGAGGCAACAAAGAGACCAAAGATAACCCTGAAAGAGCTGCAAAAGCTCCACAGCGGCGATTGGAGTATCTGTCCATAGGACTATTTAAGTCATACACTCCACAAAGCTGGGCTTTATGGAAGAGTGGACAGAAAAAAGCCATTGCTTAAAGAAAAAAATAACCAAACACGTTTGGTGTTCGCCAAAAGGCATGTAGGAGACTCCTCAAACATATGGAAGAAGGTACTCTGGTCAGATGAGACTAAAATTGAGCTTTTTGGCCATCAAGGAAAATGCTATGTCTGGCGCAAACCCAACACCTCTCATCACCCCAAGAACACCATCCCCAGCATCATGGTGTGGGAATGTTTTTCATCGGCAGGGACTGGGTAACTGGTCAGAATTGAAGGAATGAGGAATGGCGCTAAATACAGGGAGGTTCTTGAGGGAAACCTGTTTGTCTTCCAGAGATTTGAGACTGGGACGGAGGTTCACCTTCCAGCAGGACAATGACCCTAAGCATACTGCTGAAAGCAACACTCGAGTGGTTTAAGGGGAAACATTTAAATGTCTTCAATACAATTGAGAATCTGTGGTATGACATGCTGTACACCAGCAGAACCCATCCAACTTGAAGGAGCTGGAGCAGTTTTGCCTTGAAGAATGGGCAAAAATCCCAGTGGCTAGATTCCAACGGGGGTCAATGCCAAGGGGGGTGAATACCTTCGCAAGCCACTGTACATCATTGGGCAAGCATAATTGGGAGTCAATCTATAGATTTTATTATGTATTTTCTAACCAAGGGCTGAGATTTGTATGGACTTATCAGTGGCGATTTTAGCATGTACATCTTGGTGGAGCAAAAAAAACAATAATGTGGGATGCATGCCAGCAAAGCCACAACACTAAATTAATTGCACTATAACGGTGACAAACGGTGCCCACAAACTGTTAGGGCCTACATACAGCTGTCCCAATAGCAGAGTCCCAACAGCAGTCCCAACACCTTACCACTGCTACACCTGGCTATCAGCGGAGCCTTGTCTGGCATCGAAACAGTTCATTCAGCCTCATTTACTGCCTTTTAAAAAACATAACTGATATGGCTGACTTGCTTAAACAAATGTGGTTTCTACTGACAATTGAGATGTACAAACTGGCATAAGGGGACAACAAGCTGATAAGAGGCAATCTGTAATTTCAATTAAGACATTGAGCTTGGACGGGCGTAGTCAATATAACTAACTATTTGTTGAGCACTTTTGAAATGTTTAGCGATAGAATTCAGAACATGTGCCGTTCTTCCTGTACTCCATGTCAGAACCGTAGGATAAATAAAGGGGGCATGTAAAGTAGCAAATGAAAGCTCTTACAATATTAGATGATTATATTTCTCAAAAATAGGTTATAGGCTACGTGTGCACCACCAAGTCAGAACAGTAGGCAAAATTAAGAGGTGGAAATATACCAAATAATTAAGGTGAGGCATATGGGCTACTAACAACTTACTGCACAACATACGACATATGACTTTCTTAGCTACAGTATACATATCTTCCTGGCATATTACATAATTTATGCAGCAGAATACAATACATTTTTGGACTCACCTTGTTGTGCTGTGCCCACTTGAACAGGAAGGTGGCCCGGCGGTCCTTTGTGGGCAAACTTTGTCATCAAAGTCTGGCATTCTCTGGATTTATGGTGATTCATGACAACTGGGAACTGCAAGAAGAAGAAAAAGGTTGAATCATGATTACGTCAGTGATCTTCAGGTCGTAGCTCTACAAAGAGGCCCGAGTTCCCGATTCACAATTCCGAGTTGGATGAAAGTTCAAAACGTTCCCAGTTGCCTTGAACTTACTAATGTCAGATTTTGCAGTTCAGAGTTAAGTTGTTTTGAGCGCAGCACAAGTCATGCTTCATTGACAGCATGGCCAATGTTGAATGTTTATCATTTTAAACTTGGAAAAGAGACCCTTAATCTTGGGACCACACAGCCACTCCACTGAATAGCAGGCTAATGATTGCTTTGCAATGCTTACAGTTAGCCACTGATTCCTTCCAAACCACTCATTGTTGAATTTGCAATTTACAACTTGGCCGATGAGCCAATGGCCGATGAGCACCGATACATCTATCATTTCTCTTCATTATTTCTCTTCATATGACAAGGATTAAAAGGGATTTGCCAGTAGATATCGTCGACTTGATTCATGATGATGTTAACGTGATCAGTCCAATCAAAGCTACTGTAGATATAACATGATTTGTTGTCATTTTATTTGTGGCCAATGATCTTGAGCCTTCTTGGATGGGCACTTCTAATGTATCTCTATGGCAGCACCCACCTGGCTTGAATTTTTGAGCACTACCTTTAGACTTGGCAGTGATGTAGTGCCTCCATGAGTGACAGAACACTGAGCCAATCACAGCACAATGCTCGGTATTTCTTGCTGGCTTGCCCCACCACTGCAGAAAGCACTGAGCCAGGCTGAAACACCTGTATTGTGGAGCTGCCTTACTTTTGGAGCTGCCTTGCAGCTTTATTAACTCAACGATATATATATATTACATTGTTTGCAAACTGATATGTGATATGTATTTATGTCAAAATAACGTGCAAAACAGGCAAGCCTTGCTAAAAATGTGAGGCTCAAAACAAGTGGGTCTCTGCCTATATAAAACAGCCCTTATTTTAAGTGTTTCTAAAAAATCCCCTATGGGAAAAATGAATGGTGGAAAAACAATTTGGAACCATTTCCCTGTTTGACCACTAGGTTTTATGGGTATTATCACATCTCCACTGGGCTCAATGGGAGTCGTTGTCCGAAAGGCAGGCAACAAGTTTAGACCCAAAAATAAAACAATAGAGGGGAGGAAGGGTAGCCTAGTGGTTAGAGCGTTGGACTAGTAACCGGAAGGTTGCAAGTTCAAACCCCCGAGCTGACAAGGTACAAATCTGTCGTTCTGACCCTGAACAGGCAGTTAACCCACTGTTCCTAGGCCGTCATTGAAAATAAGAATTTGTTCTTAACTGACTTGCCTGGTGAAATAAAGGTAAAAAAAGAGACGAATTGGGATTATTTGGACAGATTTTGTAGAGAGAGAAACCTCTTGCTTCGCCTTTTCCTCTGACACGTAGCCGAACTGGGGGAAATGGAGCAGTTAATGGTCATTGTAGTTAGTTACCACGTTTCTGTGCTGAACTAGGTTGAATATTTGTTTAATGAAAACTACAACTCCCTTCAGCCCAACGTCCCACATAGTTCAAGAGTTGATTTCTCTCATGAATGATTTGATTTCTCTCTAGAGAAATGACACGTTGGGCTCACAAAACCCAACCTAAATGGAATTCAAGTAATTGAACCAATGCTGGTCAATTAGTTGTTTAATAACCCCCCCCCCCCCCCCCCCCCCCCCCCCCCCAAAATGTTGGTTACTCGCTCAGCACTATATTTGACTAAAACATAATATTTTCAAACCTTGCTTACATTTGTATACGATCACATAGCCTACTGTATGTCTCTCTGTGTGGGAATAATTTAGAACAGATTTCTCAAATTAAAATCACTTGGAGCTGATTTGCTGGTGTTTTTACACTCTTATGTCAACAGTGTGGTGCATTGGCACAGAAACCTGTAAAAGCAGAGGGTCCACATCAAGGCCAGAAAATAACATTTCATAAGCTCTTCCAGGATAAACAGACAACACCAAGCAAACATGTTATAAAAATATATATTTAAGAGGGAAAAGCCAAAGGGAGCAGCAGATTATGTCAGAAAGAGTTCCAAAACAGAAGATTTTTTATTTAATCATTCAATCTATTTAACATAATACAAAATGTCATTTTTTTTTTGCTGCGAGCTGCGTCTCAATCCATCACAACCGCCTATGTCTGCCTTCCCCATCTGCGGTGGGAAAAGGCAGAGCTACAGCATTGTTTGTCAGACTAAAATACCATTTAAGCTTGATCCGAAAATGTGGTCGGAGGAGCCGTATGGATGGTGTGATGCAATAGCGGAGCCCCTGGAGGCATCCAGAGGCCAAATTGAGCTCTGCATTGCTGTGCACCTCTCAAATTTTGTACCAATCCGGAGGGCTCCGTACTGCCATGATTGGTTGAAGGTAGGTGAGGACAGGAGGTCCACGAACTTCCTTCATAACAGCTCTACGCTGCTCGGCAAAGCACAATACGTATCAATGCCCTGACTCTTGCAGAGGCCATATCACCATAAATGCTGCACGGCCAACGCAGACGTCAGATTGACCATGCAGCGCCTTTTAGAGACATCCCGAAAATCGGTCTTCTCACGAAAACGTCTAGCATCCAAACTACTATACCACTCTCACAAACAAGATGGCGTTCTCTGTTTTGCTCTATGACCCCCACAGGTGTCACGGGACTAGTATGAAGGTAACCCGGTACCAGTACCAAAAATGAATGGAAGTAATTTTGCACCCCTCATAAAAAGGGGATAAATATATATATATATATATACATACATACAGTGCCTTGCGAAAGTATTCGGCCCCCTTGAACTTTGCGACCTTTTGCCACATTTCAGGCTTCAAACATAAAGATATAAAACTGTATTTTTTTGTGAAGAATCAACAACAAGTGGGACACAATCATGAAGTGGAACGACATTTATTGGATATTTCAAACTTTTTTAACATATCAACAACTGAAAAATTGGGCGTGCAAAATTATTCAGCCCCCTTAAGTTAATACTTTGTAGCGCCACCTTTTGCTGCGATTACAGCTGTAAGTCGCTTGGGGTATGTCTCTATCAGTTTTGCACATCGAGAGACTGACATTTTTTCCCATTCCTCCTTGCAAAACAGCTCGAGCTCAGTGAGGTTGGATGGAGAGCATTTGTGAACAGCAGTTTTCAGTTCTTTCCACAGATTCTCGATCGGATTCAGGTCTGGACTTTGACTTGGCCATTCTAACACCTGGATATGTTTATTTTTGAACCATTCCATTGTAGATTTTGCTTTATGTTTTGGATCATTGTCTTGTTGGAAGACAAATCTCCGTCCCAGTCTCAGGTCTTTTGCAGACTCCATCAGGTTTTCTTCCAGAATGGTCCTGTATTTGGCTCCATCCATCTTCCCATCAATTTTAACCATCTTCCCTGTCCCTGCTGAAGAAAAGCAGGCCCAAACCATGATGCTGCCACCACCATGTTTGACAGTGGGGATGGTGTGTTCAGCTGTGTTGCTTTTACGCCAAACATAACGTTTTGCATTGTTGCCAAAAAGTTCAATTTTGGTTTCATCTGACCAGAGCACCTTCTTCCACATGTTTGGTGTGTCTCCCAGGTGGCTTGTGGCAAACTTTAAACGACACTTTTTATGGATATCTTTAAGAAATGGCTTTCTTCTTGCCACTCTTCCATAAAGGCCAGATTTGTGCAATATACGACTGATTGTTGTCCTATGGACAGAGTCTCCCACCTCAGCTGTAGATCTCTGCAGTTCATCCAGAGTGATCATGGGCCTCTTGGCTGCATCTCTGATCAGTCTTCTCCTTGTATGAGCTTTAAGTTTAGAGGGACGGCCAGGTCTTGGTAGATTTGCAGTGGTCTGATACTCCTTCCATTTCAATATTATCGCTTGCACAGTGCTCCTTGAGATGTTTAAAGCTTGGGAAATCTTTTTGTATCCAAATCCGGCTTTAAACTTCTTCACAAAAGTATCTCGGACCTGCCTGGTGTGTTCCTTGTTCTTCATGATGCTCTCTGCGCTTTTAACGGACCTCTGAGACTATCACAGTGCAGGTGCATTTATACGGAGACTTGATTACACACAGGTGGATTGTATTTATCATCATTAGTCATTTAGGTCAACATTGGATCATTCAGAGATCCTCACTGAACTTCTGGAGAGAGTTTGCTGCACTGAAAGTAAAGGGGCTGAATAATTTTGCACGCCCAATTTTTCAGTTTTTGATTTGTTAAAAAAGTTTGAAATATCCAATAAATGTCGTTCCACTTCATGATTGTGTCCCACTTGTTGTTGATTCTTCACAAAAAAATACAGTTTTATATCTTTATGTTTGAAGCCTGAAATGTGGCAAAAGGTCGCAAATTTCAAGGGGGCCGAATACTTTCGCAAGGCACTGTATATATAGAGAAATCTTAACGCTATGACATTCTAGACCAGGGGTGGGCTACTCCAGTCCTCAACGGCCTGATTGGTGTCACAGTTTTGCCCCAACCTCAGCTAACACACCTGACTCCAATAATCACCTAATCATGATATTCAGTTTGTAATGCAATTTGATTCATCTTCGGTGTTTGTTAGGGGTGGAGAAAAAGTGTGGCACCAATCAGGCCCCTGAGGACTGGAGTAGCCCACCCCTGGTCTAGAATGTCATATGTCGTAGCATTAAGATTTCCCTTCACTGGAACTAAGGGGGACTAGCCCGAACCATGAAAAACAGCCCCAGACTATTATTCCTCCTCCACCAAACATTGCAGTCGGGCAGGTAGTGTTCTCCTCCTGGCATCCACCGAATCCAGATTTGTCCGTCAGACTGCGATGGTGAAGCATCATACCAGAGAACGTGTTTCCACTGCTCAAGACTACAATGGCGGCGAGCTTTATGCCACTCCAGCCGACGCTTGGCATTGCACATGGTGATCTTAGGCTTGTGTGCGGCTGCTCGGCCATAAAAACCCATTTCATTCAGCTCCCGACTAACAGTTATTGTGCTGAGGTTGCTTCCAGAGGCAGTTTGGAACTCGGTAGTGAATGTTGCAACCGAGGACAGACTATTTGTACCGTCTTCAGCACTCAACGGTCTGGTTCTGAGAGCTTGTGTAGCCTACCACTTCGCGGCTGAGCCGTTGTTGCTCCTAGACTTTTCCACTTCACATTAACAGCACTTAAAGTTGAATGGGGCAGCTCTAGCAGGGAAGACATTTGACGAACTGACTTGTTAAAAAGGTGGCATCCTATGATGGTGCCATGTTGAAAGTCACAGATAATCTATGGATATTGCATGGCTGTGTGCTTGATTTTGTACACCCTCGCTAGCCCACTCCCATACACCCTCTGCAGGGTGGTCCCTCCACTTGCAACCTCAAGACCTCGGCGCTGCTCTCTACACACACATACAAAAGTATGTTCATAAACCATGTCAAATTACAGTGGAGAAATGCATGTCTCTATTTTACTGACAGTTTACAAAAATGTCTGAATTTAACCCCAAATCTCTTCAATCTGCATTTAAACCAATTTAAGGACTCTTTAGCATTTATTTGATAAGCGCAATTATTACTTTACCACTTATTGAGACATATACAGTTGAAGTCGGAAGTTTACATACACTTAGATTGGAGTCATTAACTTGTTTTTCAACCACTCCACACATTTCTTGTTAACAAACTATAGTTTTGGCAAGTCGGTTAGGGCAATTGTTTACAGGTTATTTCACTGTATCACAATTCCAGTGGGTCAGATGTTTACATACACTAAGTTGACTGTGCCTTTAAACAGCTTGGAAAATTCCAGAAAATGTCATGGCTTTAGAAACTTCTGAAAGGCTAATTGATATCATTTGAGTCAATTGGAGGTGTACCTGTGGATGTATTTCAAGGCCCACCTTCAAACTCAGTGACCCTTTGCTTGACATCATGGGAAAATCAAAAGATATCAGCCAAGACCTGGAACCACGCAGCTGTCATACCGCTCAGGAAGGAGACGCATTCTGTCTCCTAGAGATGAACATACTTTGGTGCGAAAAGTGCAAATCAATCCCAGAACAGCAGCAAAGGACCTTGTGAAGATGCTGGAGGAAAACAGGCACAAAAGTATCTATATCCACATAACCTGAAAGGCCACTCAGCAAGGAAGAAGCCACTGCTCCAAAACAGTCATAAAGCCAGACTACGGTTTGCAACTGCACATGGGGACAAAGATCGTACTTTTTGGAGAAATGTTCACTGGTCTGATGAAACAAAAATAGAACTGTTTGGCCATAATGACCATCGTTATGTTTGGAGGGAAAAGGGGGAGACTCCCAAACTCGAACACCATCCCAACCGTGACACAGGGGTGGCAGCATCATGTTGTGGGGGTGCTTTGCTGTAGGTGGGACTGGTGCACGTCACAAAATACATAGCATCATGAGGGAGGAAAATTGTGAATATATTGAAGCAACATCAAGACATCAGTCAGGAAGGTAAAGCTTGGTCACAAATGGGTTTTCCAAGTGGACAATGACCCCAAGCATACCTCCAACGTTGTGGCAAAATGGCTTAAGGACAACAAAGTCAAGGTATTGGAGTGACCATCAAAGCCCTGACCTCAATCCCATAGAAAATGTGTGGGCAGAACTGAAAGTGTGTGCGTGCAAGCAAGGAGGCCTAAAAACCTGACTGTTACACCAGCTCTGTCAAGAGGAATGGGTCAAAATTCACCCAACTTATTGTGGGAAGCTTGTGGAAGGCTACCCAAAACGTTTGAACCAAGTTAAATTTAAAGGCAATGCTACCGAATACTAATTGAGTGTATGTAAACTTCTGAACCACTGGGAATGTGATGAAAGAAATACAAGCTGAAATAAATCTCTATTCTGACATTTCATTATTAAAATAAAGTGGTGATCCTAACTGACCTAAGACGGGGAATTTTTACTAGGATTAAAATGTCAAGAATTGTGAAAAACTTGAGTTTAAATGTATTTGGCTAAGGTGTATGTAAACTTCAAACTTAAACTGTACATATGACTGGGCTAGATGCAAAACATCTGGTTTTGCATCCATTTCCCCAGTCATGTAGAAATTTAAGCAGGAGCACATTCTCATAGGTACACTTTCTACTCCATTTGGAGGTTTCTATCGCTCTGGGTTTTATGAGTCTCAACATAGTCAGCAGGGGTTAAACAGAAACATAACACCCAAACTGAAGACAATACATTTACTATTGGCTTTTTCAGTCACACATTTTTTTGGTACTTGGCAGGTCTTTTTATTTTTCTTAAAATAGAAATGTACACCAAGTCACAACATTGTGGACGCAACACCGTTAATTGGTCGGCCCAGTTCTGGCACATCATGACAGTCACCAGTCTGATTTCGTGCTCTCTTATTCCCTCCCTTGAGGGGACATAAGAAGTTGAGAGAGCGTGACAGAAGTCCATAATTTCAGTGAGTTATTGTGACAGAGGACAGGTGAACTGGACATTGATAGGTGGATGGATAACCAGAAACAATGACCTCCCTATCCCACCCCCTACAATCCAACCCAATGGCTTCTTCAGATTCAGAGAGCGCCATTTGTAAAGGAGTCAAAGGCATTTCCCTCATATGAAAGCTGAGTGGGTTTACTGAATGAGTGAATGACCATGCATGGTCTACGCGGTTGTGGTGGCAGCTGAGCGGTCATCGGGGTCTCTTGCGCGTGACGAAGATCAGGACCCTGCGGATGGCAATGAGGCGGTCCTTGAGGGAGGGCATGGCCAGGATGGTGAGCTGGGCACGGTTGTCAAGAGGCAGCACTGCCAACAGCCACCAAGCCCACGCTGGACCACTGGGATTACCCTGGAGGGAGAGGGAGGAAGTCAACTTGATAACAGCAACACACTCAATCACTATGACATGAGTCTCACCAAGATCGACGTGTGAAAGAGAGATGGTTAGGTTAGTGTCGTACCTGTGGGTCAGGGTCCTTCCCGGGTAGGTGTCCAAAGTGGCTGATTATCTGGCTCTTCATGTTGTCTTTAAGGGAGGTGAACCAGCCGCTGGCCTGGTCGTACACAGAGACATAAAGCTTCTGCAGCTCCACAAACTCCTGGCCCTCCACCTGACCACACACACAATATAAAACAGTTAGCATACACACACCAAACTTACAAAAGTGAGGATACAAATATCTATAATGCACTTTATGTATCCACATACATGACCTTCCTCACACAGTGTTTGCCAGTACACACCTTCTTATCCTCCAGGTACTCGATCTTTGCCGTGTTGTATCCGTCTCTCTGGCCGTGGCTCAGTACTTTGAAGCGGGACACACCGATGGTGTCGACCACAGACCTCCCATCAGGAAAAAACTTGACGTCCCGGACCTCCAGCATGCAGCCGTAATCAGCAAAACCCTTCAACTCGTCAGCGATGCACATACCAAACTGTTTGGTACCGGTCTCCATGGAGCGGCGGATCATGAGGCGGTAGCGTGGTTCGAAGATGTGCAGTGGACAGGGGATGGTGGGGAAGGCCATGGTGCACACAAAGATCGGCACTTCCTGGTTCAAGCTAGGGTGGAAGGAGGGATGGGACACGAGATTGGTCAGTGATTAGCATAAAAAGCAGGACTACAAGGATTCATTTATCATTAAGTCAATGGCTAAGTAAAATTATCAAATCTGTGACTCACTTTGCCAGTTCCTTCATCTCCTCCTCGTGGATCTTCTTCCTCTCTGCCAGCTCATCTCCCAGGTAACGCTGCAGCACTTCCTCCATCAGCAGGGTCTTGTTGAACCCTCTTGTGGCCAGATACTGGAATTACACAGCAGAATAGGACATTTACATTTGACCATCCACGTCTTTGTGCATTTTTCTTTACATTGGTCCAATATCCTAGTTTAATACCCGTGTCAGCAGAAGCTTTGTGCCAACTTTGTTTTTGTCACGCTAAACCATCTATCACACAAGACAGAAATTACAGCCATCATTTTCATAATCACCAGCTCTGCCCTAAGCCTTCCATACACATATAGAGCTACTTCCTCTGTGTGCGTGTGTGTATGTATGTGTATACACACACCTCGGAGAGGTTCTCTTTGCAGAGAGGGCAGTTGGGGTTGTGGTCCAGACAGCGCTCTAGACACTTGAGGCAGAAGGTGTGTCCACAGGGGGTGGAGACAGGCTCAAAGAACAGCCTGGAAGAAACACAATAACAGGAGCTTTATCAGTAGAGGTAATTATCACTATTGACAGAAAATCAAACATCTTGAGTAGCTAACCGTAAAGATATAATTGTGTGGTGGTTGGTTGATGGTCCTCTTACCTCATACATAGGGAGCACTCCATATCTCTACTGTCGAGCAGGTCTTTGGACACCGTCCTTCCCCAGAGGTAAGCAGCAGGAAGGTGAGAGGAGGAGCAGGCTTCATCTGGTCTGAGAAGTTTGGAGGGAGGGCTGAAGGCTATGCCGTCCCCACTGTGTCTCCTCTTGAGGCTGCCTGGGGGGGCAGGCTGGGCAGCCAGGACACTGGCCAGGCTCTTGGCATCTTCTAGCAAGGGCTTCTCAGCTTCACTGCTGGGGGACAGGGGATGTTTGGAGGAGTCTGAGGGACCATCGCACAAAGAACTCTTACTCACTCTGAACTCTAAGTCCTGGAGAATGGAAAAGGAGAGGGGTTACTAGGAGAAATAGGAGTGTGGGGGTGTAAATGTGTATGTATGCATGTATGCATGTACTGACCTGTGAGGAGCAGCCAGGCTTCTGTGGCATGGTGAAGGGGTTTAGAGAGCCGTACAGGGCGGGGGGCTTAAGGAGGCGAGTGGAGGGACCACCCTGTAGAGGATGTATGGGAGTGGGCTGACCATCCTTCTCAAACACTGACGAGAACAGCTCACTAAGCACCTACAAAAACAGAACACACACTGTCAGTAAGTATGCTCATACAATGTCATAGCACTCATAAGTAGCTTATAACTCTTAATCACCCTCTGACGCTGGCTCGCTCTCTTTCCTGACTTGCCTCAATGCTCTCTCTGTAAGAAAGGTGTTTCATTGTACTTGTGCAAGTGCCAATAAAAACTTGGAACTTGAAATAGTATCCATAGTGTAAAGGGAATATGTGACAGTGGAAATAAAGGACAAGGCTCACATACTGAACAGATGGTCTTGTCATAGTGACAGTACATATTGCAGTGAATGTAACAACAGTGGAGATACTAAAACAGGCCACAGTGACAGCAGGGGATAGGGTTGGCATAGCTCCCCAGCTAAGACAGCTGGAATGGGGGCATTGCGTCATCACCTATTGTGGAGCAGGATTTAAAACCAAACTAATCCTGTCTGGTAAGCATAGAGACAGATTTACACTGTCATATCATACATAGTGATACTGCATTAGTACCATAGCAACTGTGATTGTACTGAGATTTTTTTTATACTATTGTGATGTGACATTAAGGGCATTATGTTTGTGGTTGGGCCTGTGTAATGGAAATAAATGGGAAAAAAGAGTTTGAAACCTTTTATATTTTTGAACTAGCTTCAACTGGAATGCTGAATTGAAGGGGGGTAAAATTCTGTATTACCTTCTGGGCTTCCAGCTTCACCATCATCCAATCAGGTTTCAGTGCCACACACATGAAGTACTCCTTTAAGGCCTCATCGTTGCGGTTGGCTTTACTCAGGGCTGAGGCCTTGATGTAGTGGGCCTGGGAGAACACAGCGAGAGGAAAAACATTTTGAGTAGGGACACACAAAAGAGAGTAGGAACTACTCTATTGGCATTTCAATTATACATCTAAAGTATATTTTCAAAACACTGATAACGAGTAATCTGAATATTGTTAATGACCTTCCTAAACAATTTAAGTTAACTTTTTAAAAACGGCAAAACATGGGAATTAAATCCCCAACTTGGTAATTATTGTCATAACATCCAGGAGCTCTTCAACCAGGTCAACATAAGCTCTTCCCTATTCACATCTGTTCCATCTGTTCTATTTTGCATGTCTGTCAGCAGTGGTAATTTGCATATTAACATGCACACAAGCATCCTATCTCACCTGTTAACACACAGCAGCCTCCAAATCATACTTTAACACATACATAGCTACACAGTCCTAAGCATGTATGTGTTGGGTGTTAGCTGGGTCAGCCTGTGGCTGTGGAGAGGTAGTGGGTGTTCATTACATAACCGCAGCAGGTAGCCTAGCGGTTAAGAGCGTTGTGTCAGTAACCAAAAGGTTGCTGGCTCGAATCCCAGAGTCGACTAAGTACAAAATATGTCGATGTGCCCATGAGTAAGGCACTTAACCCTAATTGCTCCTGTAAGTAACCCTAATTGCTCCTGTAAGTCGCTCTGGATAAGAGCCTCTGCTAAATGACTAAAATGTGAATAACTAGACAGAGACGTTAATATTTCAGGCCCACAAATACAGAGGACATCTAGTGGTCTATACTCTGCTGGGTAGATTGAGTTGCATATCTATTTCTCTCACCTTTGGCCAGAGAGGGTTGAGTCTACACAGGCTCTCTGCATCCTGGATGGCCTGGCTGTAGTTCTTACTCTCCAAGTGTAGCTCAGCACGCTGTCCCAGTAGCCGACCTACAGATGGCGCTGCACAACAGAGAGGACACGCAGAATGAGAAAATTGAATTTACACCCTTTCAAACAGGTACATTGTTGTGACTTTGGATGTTTATCACAGTATGACATTTGCTACTGGGAAGGCAGCCAGCATGTAAATGCACAGACAATCATACAGTGAGTCAGACAACAACCAAATGCTTTTACCATGTGCAAACAGAAGAAAACATTTTCCTTGAATTAGAATATTGCATTGGAATCTCCCATGCACAATCTGTGCTGGGAATTAGGCCTACAATATCATGTATCACCCTTCTGGCTAGTGGGGAGGGGAGAGATGATAAGGTCAACATTCTGATTAATGATTGTCTATTTTTGGCTAATCTCTGGATGACATGACTCCGCTGTGCCCCAATTTACACAACCGGGTCAGTAGCTGACATTAAAGCAGAAAGAACGGAGTCGATCAGAGCTGCTTTGCGGCCAGCCTCCACTGAAACGCCAAAGGATTTAATCACACTGATGCTGGCTCACTCTCACTCCTGACTGTGACTCAATGCTCTCTCTATATTAAGGGTCAGGACAAAAGTTTTTTTTCTAAGGGACTAATTAGGGGCCTGAGTTTTTCTTGGTCAATCTCAGGTCACACAGTTGGGGAAAACAACTCCTGTCCATATCTATAGGGAGTGAACTGCTCAGGGCTGATCGGGTGTTTCAAAGGTAGAGCGGAGGAGGAGGGAGCGACCTAAATCCGGCAGCTTCCCTAAATAAGAAACACATGGAGCATGTTGGTAAAATGATAGATGGTGGGGAGTTCAGTCCATTTTAATGTAACAGCACAACCATTATGCAATAAATATTATATCAATCCATGGGGTATGAGACTCGGAGTCAGAGTAGAAATGTGGGTTAGGTAATCGGGGAGTGGGGACTACCGGGTTTATGAAATAATTGCTTCGAAAGATGCAGTGCAGTGTCGCCCCCTATCGGTGACACGATGTGAAATAGTGAAAAGTAGGTCATCTGGTCTACCAGATCTATCTGGTTTTAAATCGGTAAAAGGGTTACATAAAATACATAATCTGTTGATAAACATACGAATCCGAAAATTGCTTATCCCAACTGTAAATGTGACATTATCTTACCCAGTTGTAAGGCTTTGTTGTACTTCTCCAAAGCATCTGTGTAGTCGTGCTTCTTCTGTGAGACCTCACCTTCTATCCAATGCCTCCTGGCTTTACTTTCAGAGTCGAACCATTTATCCAACAAACTACTGAGGATGACATTTATTCTAAGCCCAATGGGTAGGATCTGTATGTCTTTGTTCAGTTTATGTTTGCATTGTATGCAGTCTTTGACAGTTTCTTTTTCTAAACAATGTTTGCAAAACGTATGGCCGCACTCCATGGTGGTTGGTTCTGACAGTAAACACCTACAAAGGCGGCACGAAAATAAGTCCAGGGGTTCGTCCTCAAATGCCTCTGTATCGGCATCGACACCATCGTCTCCATTCCCACTTTTATGACTACTCGTTGCCTTCCCATGAATGTTTAGCTCCTTCTCGCGAAGAGTCCGTGCTATGTTTACAACCAAAAGCTGCAATTCGTCCGGCCGAAGTTTGCCAATGTTGGCCGCGGTGCAGTACGAGTCAAGCGCCTCCGCTATTCGCCCGGCCTGGGCAAGAGCGTCAGCTTTGAGCAAACAGATACCCCGGTCTGGATGTTGGAGGTCCACCAGCTGAGAGCTATAGATTTCCGCGGCAAGGTCGTAGTCACCTGCCCGGGTTGCTTCCGCTGCCACCTCGAGCATTTCAGTGGATATACCCGCTGCTCTAGGGCTGGATACCGCGTGGACAAACTGGTGGGCTTGGATTCCCGTCTCCATTTTCGTCTCGGACTATAAACGTATAGCTAGCTAGCGGTGTTGACAACTTAACTGTTATTCGGACAAAAACACTCCTTACTCATCAGAAAAATACGTCAGACTCTTTTACCTGTCCCATTGTGAAAGACCCGTGTTGTTTTCCAAGAGAAGAACTAGTAGGCCTTATTCCGCGAGATCCGAATAGAACATGCACCGAGCTGGTGACTAACGTCAAAATAGCTCGTATGAAGACTTCCCATTTTGTCAACCTATATATACAGATTCTATATTACAGCACCGTAATTCCCATGTGCCTAACGTTAGTTGGCTGACATAACCAAACCTCCAATCTGTGACATAACGTTAACTTCGCTAGCTACGCCTCCTCAAAATACAGCAAGAAGGCGGTCTGTAATTGCTGGCTAGCAAAACATTGTTGGCAGCTCAAATCCTTCATCGGTGGTTTGCAAATGTCCCACTCCGTTTAAATAGCCAAATTAACTTCTAACTGTTAGGAAAAATGCAATTAAAAGGCAAGTATCTGGTCCTCGCTGTACTCTATCTTGCAGATCAATTGATGAATTCAATTTCAGAGCTGCATCGCCGCGCACATAAGCACGTGTCGTTATCTCGAAAACGTCATTGGTCCATTATAAGGTTACGACGCAACATTGGAAATACCCCAATACCGTCAACATTGTAAATCGCCCGGCACTCAATTCATGTAACAACCAGTGGGATACATTGTTTTATGTAATAATGTACATAAGAAGCAAAGCGAGAATAACCCATACATTTGTTTTGAGAACACTTTCAAAACATATTGCGGTGATTTAAGACACGGAAAACTATAATCCTATCCTTTGAAAATGTGGTCAAAATTGCTGGTGGATGCCATTTTCAAAACAGAAATTTAACTTAGGCATTATTCGATATGATAATAACAAGAATTTGACCAACTCAGATAGCAGGCTAAGTAGCTACAAAATGTGTAATGGCTGTGGAAGACTCTCCCTAACTATCTCCTACTCTCTCAGCCAGGTAACAATAGCGTTTGTGTCATTTGAAAGTTGTATAAAGGCTCCGCTTTTATGTTGATTTACATCTCCCAACGTTTCGCATTCGTACGATGATGCTGCCACTAGCAAAATTGTTATAATAATATGAAATTAGCTTTAAAACGGTAACATGTTCTATCAACCTCATGGGATTTTTTTATAGCATGAGATTAGTTATAAAACTCGTTCTGATACAAAATGTTCTGTCTCCCCCATGTGTAGGATTACCGGAAGTAATCTGGGGGGCGCTTGCTCCGCCCTTGTAAGGGGGGCCTCGTGAATGTTAACAACTGGCTGCTTCTCTACCCACCTCAATGGTCTAAACTAAACAAAGAAAATAGGAATTATCACATTACGAAAGTACATCCTTTATCTTTCAGAGAGAATGTTTTGTTTTGAGATTATATCACACAGTTGTTGCACCTCTCAAGGTAAAAATGAGACTTTTAAACTCTTTAAAAGTCTCATTTGGTTTGACCTGTCTAGTCTATGACACAATCCATCTGTCATAGGAACACTGTGTCTATTGCTCACATCTCATATTGTGAAACACTCAGGGTTATTTTCCTGAATGTACAACAGTTATATAGAACTATACACACTTAATACAACACATTATGAACACCTTCCTAATATTGTGTTGCTGGAAGTCCATTGAGTGGTGGACCATTCCTGATACACACAGGAAACTGTTTGTGTGTGAAAAACCCAACAGCATTGCCATTCTTGACACAAACCAGTAGCCTGACAGCTACTACCATATCCTGTTCAATGGCACTTAAATATTTTGTCTTGCCCATTCACCCTCTGAATGGCACACATACCCAATCCATGACTCAATTGTCTAAAGCAGTGGTTACCGACCATTTCTGAGTCGAGATCACTTTGAGTTGAAATGCAAGCCGAGATCTACCATTCAGATTTTTTTTAAACGTAACCCTATGCTTACAAAACATACGCCTTTGCAACATTAACCAATTAAAAACAGTTCTGTAGCAATGAAGTTTGTACAGTAGGTTATAGGCCCAATACATTATCATTGCATATTGGCTACGCTTGAATTGCCATGCCAATGTTGTTCTTCTCAGACCATTTTGAAATTATATTTCAAAATTGTAGGTATATGATCACACTGGTATAAATCATTTGTTGTATTACATGTTACTCACAGCTGAGCGAGCATAATATACAGTACCAGTCAAAAGTTTGGATACACCTACTCATTCAAGGGTTTTTCTTTATTTTCAATATTTTCTACATTGTAGAATAATAGTGAGGACATTAAAAGTATGAAATAACACATAGAATCATGTAGTAACCAAAAAAGTGTTAAACAAATCCAAATATATTTTATATTTGAGATTCATCAAAGTAGCCACCTTTTGCCTTGATGACAGCTTTTCACACTCTTGGCATTCTCTCAACCATCTTCATGAGGTAGTCACCTGGAATGCGAGGCTGCCTCTCACCGTACTCACCATCCCTCCAGTCTCCCTCCCTCCCTCCACTGAGAAAATGGGACAGTCTTCCAGCTGATGGCAAACTTAAGTCGCACTGCATTTATTCTGCATCATGCACCAATTAATTTTGTTACTCCTATGACCAGAGAAAGTGAAATATTCTTCAATATTAAAAAATA
Organism: Oncorhynchus clarkii lewisi; assembly: GCF_045791955.1. NCBI lineage: Eukaryota > Metazoa > Chordata > Actinopteri > Salmoniformes > Salmonidae > Oncorhynchus > Oncorhynchus clarkii. Next base: position 31,422,127 of record NC_092168.1, on the reverse strand, counting down.
CACAAGCCGCCAATAATAGCTATGCAACACATGCAGTTTATGGCTTATAAAACTGTTTAAGTGTTGACAGTGCTGAATAACAACTTAAACATGAACTAACTCATACAAATAGCAGCTTGATGCTATATTTGTTGAGTCACTCTGTGGTCTTGGTTTTAAAAGTTTTGAAATCTCACATTATCAACTTTGATGTGCGTTCCAGGCTTAATTTTCCAGTCTATTGCACGAGGAAACTGTGCAGACATGATGATCTGAGCTATCTGGTTGGCCAGAGGTAGGCGAATAGGTACACTTGATTTGTTCTATGGGCCTTTATGGGCTATGGTAACATAGCCTTCCTCATCTCTAGGAGACGGAACGCGTCTCCTTCCTGAGCGGTATGAGGGCTGCATGGTCCCATGGGGTTTATACTTGCGTACTATTGTTTGTACAGATGAACGTGGTACCTTCAGGCATTTGGAAATTGCTCCCAATAATGAACCAGACCTGTGGAGGTCTACAATTTTATTTTCTGAGGTCTTGGCTGATTTCTTTTGATTTTCCCATGATGTCAAGCACAGAGGCACTGAGTTTGAAGGTAGGCCTTGAAATACATCCACAGGTACACCTCCAATTGACTCAAATTATGTAAATTAGCCTATCAGAAGCTTCTATAGACATGACATCATTTTCTGGAATTTTCCAAGCTGTTTAAAGGCACAGTCAATTTAGTGTATGTAAACTTCTGACCCACTGGAATTGTGATGCACTGAATTATAAGTGAAATAATCTGTCTGTAAACAATTGTTGGAAAAATGACTTGTGTCATGCACAAAGTAGATGTCCTAACCGACTTGCCAAAACTATAGTTTGTTAACAAGGAATTTGTGGATTGGTTGAAAAATGAGTTTTAATGACTCCAGCCTAAGAGTATGTAAACTTCCATCTTCAACTGTATGTGATATCAACAGAGAGTGTCACACCCTGACCATAGTTTGCTTTGTATGTTTCTATGTTTTGTTTGGTCAGGGTGTGATCTGAGTGGGCATTCTATGTTACATGTCTAGTTTGTCTATTTCTATGTTTTGCCTGATATGGTTCTCAATCAGAGGCAGGTGTTAGTCATTGTCTCTGATTGGGAACCATATTTAGGTAGCCTGTTTGGTGTTGGGTTTTGTGGGTGATTGTTCCTGTCTCTGTGTTTGCACCAGATAGGGCTGTTTTAGGTTTTCACGTTTTTTGTTAGTCTAGTCATGTATAGTTTCTTCATTAAAGAACCATGAATATTCACCACCCTGCGTTTTGGTCCGCCTCTACTTCACCCCAAGAGAACCGTTACAGAGAGGTATATTTTCTGGGTGATTTGAAATATTACTGGCTTTCATCAAGCTGCCCACTCAAGAAAAAGATTCAAACAGTAACCAGTGTGTGCAACCTGGTTCAGGTTATCAGTCAACCTACCAGGGTAGTTGGCGCAGGAATGAAATCATCAACATGTATCGATCACATCTTTACTAATGGTGCAGAAATGTACTTGAAAGTAGTATCCAGAGCCATCGCATGTAGTGATCACAATATAGTAGCCATATCTAGGAAATCCAAAGTTCCAAAGGCTGTACCTAATATACTGTATCAGAGGTGAGACAATACGTTTTGTAGTGATTCCTATGTAATTGATGCAATGACTATCTGTTGGTCCGTGGTGTGTAATGAGGAGCAAACAGACACAGCACTTGACACATTTATGAAATTGCTTATTCCAGTTGCTAATAAGCATGCACCCATTTAAGAAAACGACTGTAAAACCGTTAAATCCCCATGGATTGATGAGGAATTGAAAACTTGTATGGTTGAGAGGGATGAGGCAAAAGGAATAGCAACTAAGTCTGGCTGCACAACCAATTGGCAAAAATTGCAAATTGAGAAATCATGTGACTAAACTGAATAAAAAGAAGAAACTACACTATGGAACAAAGAAATGAAATAAAGAATGATAGTAAAAAAGCTTTGGAGCACCTTAAATTACATTTTGGGAAAAAGGCAAACTTAGCTCCATCACTCATTGAATCAGATTGCTCATTCATCACAAAACCAATTTATATTGCCAACTATTTTAATGATTTTTTTCATTGGCAAGATTAGCAAATTTATGCATGTAATGCCAACAACAAATGCTGACACAACACATCCCAGTATATCTGACCAAATTATGAAAGACAAGCATTGTAACTTTAAATTCTGTTAAGTTAGTGTAGAATAGATTATTTTTTTTTTATTGTTGTCTATTGACAATGACAAGCCTCCAGGGTCTGACAACTTGGATGGAAAATTACTGAGGATAATAGCGGACGATATTGCCACTCCTATTTGCCATATTTGAAATTTAAGCCTACTAGAATGTGTGTGCCCCCAGGCTTGGAGGGAAGCAAAAGTCATTCCGCTACCCAAGAATAGTAAAGCCCCCTTTACTGGCCCAAATAGCTAACCAACCAGCCTGTTACCGACCCTTAGTAAACTTTTGGAAAAAATTGTGTTTGACCAGATACAATGTTGTCAATTTGTTTACTGTAAAATAGCAAACTTTCAGCATGCTTATCAAGAAGGACATTCAACAAGCACAGCACTTACCCAAATGACTGATGATTGGCTGAGAGAAATTGATGATAAAAAGTTTGTGGAGGCTTTTATGTTAGACTTCAGTGCAGTTTTTGACATTATCGATCAAAGTCTGCTGCTGGCAAAACGAATGTGTTATGGCTTTACACTCCCTGCTATATTGTGGATAAAGAGTTACCTGTCTAACAGAACACAGAGGATGTTCTTTAACGGAAGCCTCTCCAACATAATCCAGGTAGAATCAGGAATTCCCCAAGGCAGCTGTCTAGGCCCATTACTTTTTTCAATCTTTACTAATGAATTGCCACTGGCTTTGAGTAAATCAAATCAAATCAAATGTATTTATATAGCCCTTCGTACATCAGCTGATATCTCAAAGTGCTGTACAGAAACCCAGCCTAAAACCCCAAACAGCAAGCAATGCAGGTGTAGAAGCACGGTGGCTAGTAAAGCCAGAGTGTCTATGTATGCGAATGACTCAACACTATACATGCCAACTACTGCTACTTAAATGACTGCAACATTTAACACAGAGTTGCAGTTAGTTTCAGAGTGGGTGGCAAGGAATAAATGAATCCTAAATATTTCAAAAACTATAAGCATTGTATTTGGGACAAATCATTCACTAAACCCTAAACCTCAAATAAATCTTGTAATATATCATGTGGTAATTGAGCAAGTTGAGGTGACTAAACTGCTTGGAGTTACCCTGGATTGTAAACTGTCATGGTCAAAACATATTGATACAACAGTAGCTAAGATGGGGAGAAGTCTGTCCATAATAAAGCACTGCTCTGCCTTCTCAACAACACTATCAACAAGGCAGGTCCTACAGGCCCTAGTTTTGTTGCACCTGGACTACTGTTCAGTCGTGTGGTCAAGTGCCACAAAAAAGGATTTAGGAAAATTGCAATTGGTTCAGAACAGGGCAGCATGGCTGGCCCTTAGATGTATACAGAGAGCTAATATTAATAATATCCATGTCAATCTCTCCTGGCTCAAAGTGGAGGAGAGATTGACAAATTGAGGAGACTAAATGACTTGGTGTTACCTTAGATTGTAAACTGTCATGGTCAAAACATATAGATTCAATGGTTGCAAATATGGGGAGAGGTCTAGCCGTAACAAAGAGATGCTCTGCTTTTTTGACACCACACTCCAAAAGCAAGTTCTGCAGGCTCTAGTTTTGTCTAATCTTGATTATTGTCCAGTGCTGCAAGGAAAGACTTAGTTAAACTGCAGCTGGCCCAGAACAGAGTGGCACATTTTTCTCTTAATTGTAATCATAGGACTAATATTAACACTATGCATTCCAGTCTCTCTTGGCTAAGAGTTGATTAGAGACTGACTGCATCACTTCTTCTTTTTATAAGAAACATTAATGTGTTGAAAATCCCAAATTGTTTGCATAGTCAATTTACACACAGCTCTGACACACACACTTATCCCGCCAGACATGCCACCAGGGGTCTTTTCATAGTCCCCAAATCCTGAACAAATTCAAGAAAGCGTACAGTATTATATAGAGCCCTTATCTCATGGAACTTCCTTCCATCTCATATTGCTCAAATAAACAGCAAACCTGGTTTCAAAAAACAGATAAAGCAACACCTCGCGGCACAACGCCTCTCCCATATTTGACCTAGATAGTTTGTGTGTATGCATTGATATGTAGGCTACGTGTGCCTTTTTAAAATGTACTTTTGTCTTTGAGCTGTTCTTGTCTAATGATGTTCTGTATTATGTCATTCTGTATTATGTTTCATGTTTTGTGTTGGACCCCAGGAAGAGTAGCTGTTGCTTTAGCAACAGCTAATGGGGATCCTAATAAAATATCAAATACCACTACTTGTATTTATGAGAGTTATTGACATGTTGAATACACCGAGCGCTCTGTTTAAACTACTGGCGCACAGCTCGGACACCCATGCATACCCCACAAGACATGCCACCAGAGGTCTCTTCACAATCCCCAAGTCCAGAACAGACTATGGAAGACGCACAGTGCTACGTAGAGCCATGAATACATGGAACTCTATTCCACATCAAGTAACTCATGCAAGCAGTAAAATTATATTTTTAAAAACAGATAAAAAAAACACCTTATGGAACAGCGGGAACTGTGAAGCAACACAAACATAGGCACAGATACATGCATACACACACACACACACGATAACATACGCACTATTCACACACGTACACATGGAATTTGTACTGTAGATATGTGGTAGTTGTGGAGTAGGGGCCTAAGGGCACACAGTGTGTTGTGAAATCTGTGAATGTATTGTAATGTTTTTAAAATGGTATAAACTGCCTTAATTTTTCTGGAGCCCAGGAAGAGTAGCTGCCGCCTTGGCAGCAGGGGATCCATAATAAATACAAATACAGTGTGAAACTAATAAAAATAATTGGAACGCAATGCTTTATTGTTGTTTTATTTACAGAAATGTTTGGTGATCGACTAGGAATGGCTTGGAGGTCAACCGGTTGGTGACCACTGGTCTAAAGGCTTAAAAATCCTTCTGAAACATGAAAAACCCTTCATCTAGATGAATTGAAGTGTATTTAACAAATTACATCAATAAGGGCAGAGCACACTCTGACAAAGGCAAAAGCAGAACAGGCTCTTAGAGTCTCATCTGGTCAGCATCCATGCAGACATCAAAGAGGTGAAGAAAAGCCAAAACCTCTGTTGTAAAACCATTTAATCCCTGAAGCATAATAATCCGTGGCTAACCTGAGATTCTGGTTAAGAAGAGTAATCTATAGGATTCCCGCTCAGGAAGAAACTCACTGTTATGAAACTCACTGACAGAGTGGAAAGGCCTCCCAGTATGTTATGCACGTTTCACCATAGTTAAGTAAAGAGTATCAAAACAGTATCTCATGAGTCACCATGACTAGTGATGTTATAAAATGTTGACATATGAGTTATATTTCATAAGAGTTATGTTGGCATAAGAATTGGGATAAGATCATGCCAAGAGGTGCTGAATGTGTGTGAGCAAAGTGACGTATTTGGGCCATTAAATTGCACAAAAAAAGTCCAGTAATACAGTTAGGGTTATTGATCATATCATATACTGGTATTTGGGGACCAGAAACACAGAACAGGCCGTTGACATTGTCAGGATTATGTAGGATGTTTATGCCTAGGATCTGGGCCACCTTGGTCAGGATTTGCCAGAGCTAAATTACATTCATGATATCACAGTATTCGGGAAAAGTTCCAGGTGTTACTTATCTAGAATAAAAAAACAGAACATACCTGTTGGTTAAAAAAGTCATTATACAATAATAACTCATTTGCACTCATGCAAGATTCATGACATATTTCTTTGAACATTTTTAACATTTCTGCCATTTAGCAGACCCTCTTATCCAGAGCAACACTAGTGTTAAGTGCCTTGGGCAAGGACACATCGACAGATTTTTCACCTAGTTGGCTCGGGGGGGGATTCAAACCAGCAACCTTTCGGTTGTGTGGATGACGTATATATATGCATGCAAACCTTCCACTCTCGCTATTGATTCAAAACAGCCCCAAGAGACTTTGTTTCTATTTTCAATGCGCAATTGTCAATTCAAAGAAACAGTCTTCTCCTTGGTATCAATAAATTAAATTATCTAAAATAAGGAGTCCTCCTCTACTCTAACACAAGAGAAAGCGCTTCCCAGACAACCTCTCATTTGTTTAGTTTTGTGAGAGATGCAATAACCATCTCCCCCTGAAGGAAAACAACATAACTTGGGGCTTGTTGTTGAGCTTAAGATGCAAACAGGGATACTTGATAACAATAGTCATACTGGTTTTGCGCCTCTTTGGCCTCAAATAGCCGGCTGTGACCACTTGATGAGGTGATTAGCCAGGGTTGGAGTATACCCTGAGTGGCCACACGTAACGGTCAGCTCTGCTGGCTGGGCTGTTAGATGGCTTGAGTCTGAAGACAGCTATACTTCCTTTAAGGGCATTAGTTATTTTTCCCATGTTCAAATAAAATGACAGGTTTTACTTTAAAAACATACTACCACCACTACGAGCCGGGTAGAGACCCTCACATGCAGATACTTCCAGAATACAGAGTGTGCATGGGTAGTAGTAGGTAAACAAAGACACTGTCTAAACATTGTTAGGGTTGGTTGGATTGAATCCCAGAGGTCAGGCCTCTCTCTCTCTCAGGGAGGAAGTGAAGGCTTAGCCACCTGGGTTGGACTGGCCCCATGTAATCCCCTCTAATCAAGGCCGCTATGTCTATTTGGTTGCATAATTTGTTCAGAAAGATTTAGTTGGATTTGCGTAATGCCATTGACATAGTTATTATTTTGATTGTCAGTGATCGCAATGTAATTGAGTTAACAGTTTAATATATGACATTTATATTTCATTTGAAAAATGATTTCTCAACACTTTCACTGAGAACCAAAGCCATCCCTGTTCTAACAATGATCCATCCCTTTTCCAACAAACTTTCATATATACAGTGGAGTTTGAAATTATTGACATCCTTGATAAAAAATTCAAGTAATAATATTCAAAATTCAAGTAATAATATTTTTTCTCAAAAAGTAAGGGGTAAAGATTATTGACACCACTGTTTTCAGTACTTTTCAATACCTCACTGTTACGGATACAGGTATCCTGTGTCTGTGTGTATCCTGTGTGTGTTTCTTTTCTCTCCTTCTCCCCTCACAGGTGAAAATCATTACTCCCCAATCAGTCAACAATCAACCCATCAATCAGAAGACACACCTCCTCCTGTTTCCTACCCTATCACAGTTCCTTCCCCATGGTTTAAAAACCCCATCATTTGTTTGTTCAAGAGCTCAATCTCTTTGTAATGCCATGTTGGTAGATCTCTGTTTTTCATAGATTTCAGTAGCTCAATCTCTTTGTAATGCCATGTTGGTAGATAGCTGTTCTTTGTAGATTTCAGGAGAGCTCAATCGTTGTAAATGCCATGTATGTAGATCTCTGCTCTTGATAGATTTCAGTAGCACAATCTCTTTGTAAATGCCATGTATGTAGATCTCTCTCTTTGTGTATTAATTAACCTCTTCTTTTGTTTGAGCACCTCCAAATCACTTTCATCTCCTGTGAGTATTGTTTTTGCTTATGGTGTTTGCTGGTGGGAAAAAGGGGGAAACCAAGACAAGTCGCCCATGGGCATACACTACCCGTAGGTAAACTTTGTTAACACACACTAGTTAGAACTGGGCGGACCACCCACTGTATTTTGGTTAGTTAGTTAGCTGTTGTTGAAATAGGCTAGTCTAGCTTAGGGGTGTTTTTGCATATTTGTTTCTTTCCTTGGGTCCAGCTCAGCCCCTTTTCCTGCTCCCCCCCATTACCGTGTGTTTTACAATAAACCCTGAGTTTGACGGTATTATTTCAGTTGTCCTGGTTATTTCGTTCACACGTACTTTGTCACAATTATAATTTACATGAGTTATGTTACGCGTCTCACTACCATCCCCCCTAGACTGTCGGGCCAAAAAGGGATTCGTAACACTCACCTTGCAAGGATATCGACACTGACTCTTTTTCTAATGTTTTATGAGTTGGAGAACACATCGCGGGAGCTTGACTGTGCCTTTAAACAACTTGGCAAATTCCAGAAAATCATGTCATGGCTTCAGAAGCTTCTGATAATTGACATCATTTGAGTCAATTGGAGGTGTACCTGTGGATGCATTTCAAGGCCTACCTTCAAACTCATGTAACGGATGTGAAACGGCTAGCTTAGTTAGCGGTGTGCGCTAAATAGCGTTTCAATCAGTGACGTCACTTGCTCTGAGACCTTGAAGTAGTTGTTCCTCTTGCTCTACAAGGGCCGCGGCTTTTGTGGAGCGATGGGTAACGATGCTTCGTGGGTGTCAGTTGTTGATGTGTGCAGAAGGTCCCTGGTTCGCGCCCGGGTATGGGCGAGGGGACGGTATAAATTTATACTGTTACACTCAGTGCCTCTGTGCTTGACATCATGGGAAAATCAATCAAAAGAAATCAGCGAAGACTTCAGAAAAACATTTGTAGACCTCCACAAGTCTGGTTCATCCTTGGGAGCAATTTCCAAACGCCTGAAGATACCACGTTTATCTGTACAAACAATAGTATGCAAGTATAAACACCATGGGACCATGCAGTCGTCATACCGCTCAGGAAGGAGACACATTCTGTCTCCTAGAGATGAATGTACTTTTGTGCGAAACGTGCAAATTAATCCCAGAACAACAGCAAAGGACCTTTTGAAGATGCTAGAGGAAACAGGTACAAAAGTATCTATATCCACAGTCAAACGAGTCCTATATCAACATAACCTGAAAGACCGCTCAGCATGGAAGAAGCCACTGCTCCAAAACCGCCATAAAAAAGCCAGACTACGGTTTACAACTGCACATGGGGACAAAGATCACACTTTTTGGAGAAATGTCCTCTGGTCTGGTGAAACAAAAATAGATATGTTTGGCCATAATGACCATCATTATGTTTGGAGGAAAAAGAGGGAGGCTTGCAAGCCCGAAGAACACCATCCCAACCGTGAAGCACGGGGGTGGCAGCATCATGTTGTGGGGGTGCTTTGCTGCAGGAGGGACTGGTGCACTTCCCAAAATAGATGGCATCATGAGGTAAGAAAATTATGTGGATATATTGAAGCAACATCTCAAGACATCAGTCAGGAAGTTAAAGCTTGGTCGCAAATGGGTCTTCCAAATGGACAATGACCCCAAGCATACTTCCAAAGTTGTGGCAAAATGGCTTAAGGACAACAAAGTCAAGGTATTGGAGTTGCCATCACAAAGCCTTGACCTCAATCCTATAGAAAATATGTGGGAAGAACTGAAAAAGTGTGTGTGTGCAAGGAGGCCTACAAACCTGACTCAGTTACACCAGCTCTGTCAGGAGGAATGGGCCAAAATTCCCCCAGCTTATTGTGGGAAGCTTGTGGGAAGGCTACCCAAAACATTTGACCCAAGTTCAACAATTTAAAGGCTATGCTACCAAATACTAATTGAGTGTATGTAAACTTCTGACCCACTGGGAATGTGATGAAAGAAATAAAAGCTGAAATAAATCATTCTCTCTACTATTATTCTGACATTTCACATTCTTAAAATAAAGTGGTGATCCTAACTGACCTAAGACAGGGATTTTTTTACTAGGATTAAATGTCAGGAATTGTGAAAAACGTAGTTTAAATATATTTGGCTAAGGTGTATTTGTTTGGTCTTCTTGCAGTCAATTTGCAGTCTAGAAATGATTTGTAATTATGTTCTGGCCCCCTGACCATCCGCAAAAAAAAGTATTAGCCGCGGCTGAATCTAGTTGATGAACCCTGATCTAAATGGTTTCCTTACCATGTAAGTACTCTATGGACAAGATATGACTGTCCATAGCTTTGGTTTTGTTTACCTTGCCACTGTTTCAAATGTTTTTTTTTTTTTTGCATTTGTGCTTCAAATTCAAGGAAAGTTAATGGTACCTATATTCGCATATTCACGCTTCATTTCCAAATCATCGATAATTAACATTACGTAACGTAACATTATTCAATGCCTTAGGATGATTTGAAGATGACATTTTGAAAATGCTAATATACATTGCATTCGGAAAGTATTCAGACCCCTTGACTTTTTCCAAATGTTACGTTACAGCATTATTCTAAAACTAATTAAATCGTTTTTTCCCTCATCAATCTACGCACAATATCCCATAATGACAAAGCAATATTACATTTACATGAGTATTCAGACCCTTTATTCAGTGCTTTGTTGAAGCACCTTTCGCAGTGATTACAACCTTGAGTCGTCTTGGCTATGACACTACAAGCTTGGCACAGCTATATTTGGGGAGTTTCTCCCATTCTTCTCCCCTCAAGCTCTATCAGCATGGATGGGGAGCATCGCTGCGCAGCTATTTTCAGGTCTCTCCAGAGATATTAGATTGGATTTAAGACCGGACTCTGGCTGGGACACTCATGGACATTCAGAGACTTGTCCTAAAGCTCCTCCTGCATTGTCTTGGCTGTGTGCTTTGTCTCGTTGTCCTGTTAGAAGGTGAACTTTTGCCCCAGTCTGAGGTCCTGAGCACACTGGAGCAGGTTTTCATCAAGGATCTCTCTGTACTTTGCTCCGTTCATCTTTCCCTCGATCCTGAATAGTCTCCCAGTCCCTGCCACTGAAAAGCATCCCTACAGCATGATGCTGCCACCGTAGGGATGGTGCCAGGTTTCCTCCATATGTGACACTTGACATTCTGGCCAAACTTGGTTTCATCAGACCAGAGAATCTTGTTTCTCATGGTCAGAGAGTCCTCTCTGTTGTCCTTCTGGAAGTTTCTTTCATCTCCACAGAGGAACTCCAGAGCTCAGATTGAACATTGGGTCCTTGGTCATCTCCCTGACTAAATACATTTGCCAAAATGTCTACAAATCTGGGTTCGCTGTGTCATTATGGGGTATTGTGTGTAGATTGTGAAGACACATATTCGATCCATTTTAGAATAAGGCTGTAACGTAACAAAAAAAATGAAAAAGGGAAGGGGTCTGAATACTTTCTGAATGCACTGTAGGTACCATTCACTTGCATTGGATTTGTGCAACAAATGCTAAACATTGGAAACAGTTGCCAACAAAATCAAAGCATGAGTTGCTGTCATATCTTGGTAATAGACCGCTTACAGGGTAAGGAAACCAATGTAATTTTGTAATTTGGGTGAACTATCCCTTTAACTTTGAAGGGGGATCTTCAAACTGTTTTCATCTAATAGCAGGAACAGCACCATATAGTGGTCAGAACCTGGTAATATCAGGATGTAGAATGGGACATAAGCCTATCAACTTCATTGACTAATTTAAGGGGACAAAAACATCACCAAAATCACTGAAAATACATTGCATAGAATGAAGAAACAATACTTTGAGCCTCAGCTCCATACTACTTGTCTGATACAGAGAACTGATACTATATACTCATTGTTTGGGTGGGATTGGTGTGGGATGTGGAGGGTCTGTGGGTTGCTTTTGACCATTCCTTTGGATTCTAACTCATTGTTAGAAAACAGTTTGGTCCAAATCGGATGTTAGGTACTATATTTATTGAATATTATATGAATCCTATCAATAAAAATCGCCAATTTGGATGCAATCAATTAGCTTAATTTCTCAAAGATCAAATTATATTCATACAAAATAATGTTGCAGGAATGCTAATCTTATCTATTTCTAACAACAGAAACGTTTTCAGAAACATCTGAAAGGGTGTTGAGATCCTCTTTCTTGTGCCTTTTGAGGTGGAACGACCTAGCTGAAACTTAGCAGGTGGATCGCAGGTGGATCTTACAGCAAAATAATAACCCAAGCACACATCAAAATCCACAAATAAATGGTTAATTAGCCACAAAAGCAACATTTTGCAATGGCCATCTCAGTCTCCGGACATAAAGCCCATTGAAAAACTGTTGTTTGAATTGAAGAGAGCAGGCCATAAGCGCAGACAAAGAATATCAAGGATCTGGAAGGGATCTGTATGGTGGAATGGTCTAAGATCCCTCCTAATGTGTTCTCTAACTCATAAAACATTTTAGAAAAAGGGTCAGTGCTGTTATCCTTGCACGGTGAGGTTTTGATAGGTATTCACAACAGGGGTGTCAGTAATCTTGCCACCTACCTTTTAGAGAAAAACAAAATCTCTTTCTTTGAGCAATTGTATTAGTATAAAGTTATATAATTTCTCCCCTTTATTTTGGTCATAAAATATAGCTCCGATTTTTATTTTTTTTTATTAAAAAATGTATACAGTCGTTTTTTCTCAACTTTATCAAGGGTATAAATAATTTCGGACCACACTGTATATATCAAATCAAATCCAATTCGTCACATGCACCAAAAATACAACAGGTGTAGACCTTCCAGTAAAATGCTTACTTACGAGCCCCTATCCAACAATGCAGTTAAAAAAAATGGATAAGAATAAGAAATAAAAGTAACAAAATAACTGCAGCTGCAGTAAAATAACAATAGCGAGACTATATACAGTGGTACAGAGTCAATGTGCGGGGGCACCGGTTAATCGAGGTAATATGTACATGTAGGTAGAGTTAGTAAAGTCCTCTATTGTGTTACTGACTGTATGTTTGTTTATTCCATGTGTAACTGTGTTGTTGTTTGTGTCACACTGCTTTGCTTTATCTTGTCCAGGTTACAGTTGTAAATGAGAACTTGTTCTCAACTAGCCTACCTGGTTAAATAAAGGTGAAATATATATATATTTTTTAAAGTGACTATGCATAAATGATAACAACCGAGAGTAGCAGCGGTGTAAAAGAGGGGGGGGGGGGTCTTATGGCTTGGGGGTAGAAGCCTCTTGGACCTAGACTTGGCGCTCCGGTACCGCTTGCTGTGCGGTAGCAGGGAGAACAGTCTATGACTAGGGTGGCTGGAGTCTTTGACAATATTTAGGACCTTCCTCTGACACTGCCACAGGGCCATTCGCACTACCCTCTGAAGTGCCTTGCGGTCGGAGGCCGAGCAGTTGCCATACCAAGCAGTGATGCTCTCGATGGTGCAGCTGTAGAACCGTTTGAGGATCTGAGGACCCATGCCAAATCTTTTCAGTCTCCCGAGGGGGAATAGGTTTGTCGTGCCCTCTTCAAGACGGGACCATGGGCTTGGACCATGTTGTTTGTTGGTGATGTGGACACCAAGGAACTTGAAGCTCTCAACCTGCTCCACGCAGCCCCGTCGTTGAGAATGGGGGAGTGCTCGGTCCTCTTTTTCCTGTAGTCCACAATCATCTCCTTTGTCTTGATTACGTTGAGGGAGAGGTTGTTGTCCTGGCGCCACACGGCCAGGTCTCTGACCTCCTCCCTATAGGCTGTCTTGTCGTTGTTGGTGATCAGGCCTACCGCTGTTGTGTCATCGGCAAACTTAATGATGGTGTTGGAGTCGTGCCTGGCCGTGCAGTCATGAGTGAACAGGAGAGCACTGAGCACACACCCCTGAGGGGCCCCTGTGTTGAGGATCAGCGTGGCAAACGTATTGTTAACTACCCTTACCACCTGGGGGTGGCCTGTCAGGAAGTCCAGGATCCAGTTGCAGAGGGAGGTGTTTAGTCCCAGGGTCCTTAGCTTATTGTTGAGCTTTGAGGGCACTATGGTGTTGAACGCTGAGCTGTAGTCAATGAATAGCATTCTCACATAAGTGTTCCTTTTCTCCAGGTGGGAAAGGGCAGTGTGGAGTGCAATAGAGATTGCATCATCTGTGGATCTGTTGGGGCGGTATGCAAATTGGAGTGGGTCTAGGGTTTCTGGGATAATGGTGTTGATGTGAGCCATGACCAGTCTTTCAAAGCACTTCATGACTACAGACGTGATTGCTATGGTTCAGTAGTCATTCAGGCAGGTTACCTCAGTGTTCTTGGGCACAGGCACTATGGTGGTCGGCTTAAAACATGTTGGTTGCTTGCAGTACACGTCCTGGTAATCCGTCTGGCCCTGCGGCCTTGTGAATGTTGACCTGTTTAATAAAGGTCTTACTCACATGCAGAGAGCGTGATCACATAGTCTTCCGGAACAGCTGGTGCTCTCATGCATGTTTCAGTGTTATTTGCCTCGAAGTGAGTAGCAGTTTAGCTCATCTGGTAGGCTTGCGTACATGTAGTCTGTAATAGGCTCATTAATGATTCACTCTATGTAGTGCCTAGTCTCTGCTCATGCAGTGCCCCTCTTTAAGGCATGGAACATGGATAAACTGCTGCTTTTACACAGTCAACCCAATTTTGATATTTTTTCCACTAATTGGTCTTTTTACCAATCAGATCAGCTGTAGAAAAGATCTGAAGTGAAAAGATTTGATTTGATTGATCAAAACAAAAGAACAACTAGTGGAACACAGCACAGTAATAATAATGAATTAATTTATTATCATCCTCTGTCCCTCATAGTAATGAACGTGCACTTATTCTGCTTTAGTGAGACAGCTGGCAAGTCTGACCATAGCTCAAGTAGACACTAGTACTCGTTCAGGATTTTCAACTTGTTCATTATCTGATTCTATACAGAAGATGTTTGTCTGCTACCATTATACACCACAAGATGGCACCCTGTACTTTACAGCTTTATTCCAGTTTCGTTCTCATAAAAAAATTTTAACCCTTTTTTTCCGTTGGTTGTAAGACAATCTACTGAGTCATCAACAGACATGTAGGTTCCATCCTAGCGAGTCATCCAGCATTAACTGAGAATATGACCTTGGTTGAAGAGTGAAGTGTTCAGTCTGTCATTGATTGGGCTAGGATGACAAGCCTAGTCAATCTATTACAGACTCACAACCATAGCGTCACAGTGTTAAATTCCTGGAAGGAAGATCTATGACGGTCCATAAACTAAATCATAAAATCTAGATTTGTCCCATCCCTGTCGAGCCTGACCAGTACTGTCAATAATGAAAGTTTAACTACAGCTGAATAGATAAACATTAAATTCTACCTAATTTGCTCATAGACACATTTCAGTGAGAATACACAGCATTGTGTGTGCAAGACAGCGTTTTGTTGTCCCCTAACTTTTAAAAGACGAAAGACCAAATAAGTTAAAGTAGGAGAATTTAAATGTTCAGCTGTGATATAGTGTGTTTATAGTAGTCATTTAGTCAATAAAACAATATTCACTGTCTGAAAGAAAAACATTCTAAAGGATATTAATTCAAACATTAAACTACAGCAGTGGGTTGTTTTAACCGTATCACCATCAACACTCACATTTACCACTTTTCATTGGAGAAAAAAACAGTCAAGGGGGATCCTTCAGATCCTGAGAAGGATATGTGGGTTTACTGGGCCCTACTGTCAGGCATTGACAATCCCCGTCACGCTGCCCCCTATAATGCCTGTATAGTGATGTTTTATGTCCCACTAATTCCCATAAAACCGTCTAATCTAGGGACAGGTTATTTGACACCTTCTAGTGTGTCCCCTGACATTTGACTGTGATTCATAGGATCCTTGGAACTGGGCATGTGGCTGTGTGCTAACGTCATATCTCGCCGTAGCCATGTCTCTCTGTGAGGTGAATTAGCACGGTGCTAAAGGCCTCACACCTTCACTAAGATAGGCATTTACACTCTACTCCCTCAGAGGTTAATACCAAGCAATGAAAGGGAGAGGGAGGTGGATATTGTCACGTAATTTTCAAGTACCAACAGGGAAACACAGGAAATGAAAAGATTTGGAGCCAATAATTAGTACAAGATAAAGGAAACTCACTATAATGAGCCAATATCTTTTACTACTTACTCATCTGAGTGTGCTTAGGAGATCAGGATCACATCAAATAGTAGTGTAGAATGCAACAGAAAGGGAATCCTCATGGCAGAGTCCCTGATTTCAAGGTTTTACTGCTAACTCACAAAGCATTGCATGGGCATGCGCCTACCTATCTCTCCGATTTGGTCCTGCCGTACATACCTACACGTACACTACGGTCACACGACACAGGCCTCCTTATTGTCCCTAGAATTTGTAAGCAAACAGCTGGAGGCAGGGTTTTCTCCTATAGAGATCCATTTTTATGGAATGGTCTGCCTATCCATGTGAGAGACTCAGACTTGGTCTCAACCTTTAAGTCTTTATTGAAGACTCATCACTTCAGTAGGTCCTATGATTGAGTGGAGTCTGGCCCAGGGGTGTGAAGGTGAACAGAAAGGCACTTGAGCGACAAACCTCCCTTGCTGTCTCTGCCTGGCCGGTTCCCCTCTCTCCACTGGGAATTTCTGCCTCTAACCCGGGGGCTTAGTCACTGGCTTACTGGTGCTCTTCCATGTCGTCTCTAGGAGGGGTACGTCACTTGAATGGGTGTAGTCACTGACGTGATCTTCCTGTCCGGGTTGGCGCCCCTCTCAGGTTTGCGCCGTGGGAGAGATCTTCGTGGGCTATACTCAGCCTTGTCTCAGGGTAGTTGGTGGTTTGAAGATATCCCTCTAGCCGTATGGGGGCTGTGCTTTGGCAAAGTGGGTGAGGTTATATCCTGCATGGGTGAGGTTATATCCTGCCTGGTTGGCCCTGTCCGGGGGTATCATTGGACAGGGCCACAGTGTCTCTCAACCGCTCCTCTCTCAGCCTCCAGTACTTATGCTGCAATAGTTTATGTGTTGGGAGTATTTTTCCTGTCTTATCCGGTGTCCTGCGTGAATTTAAGTATGCTCCTTATAATTCTCTCTCTCTCCCTCCCCTCCCAGAGGACCTGAGCCCTGGGACCATGGCTCAGGACTACCTTGTCTGATGACTCCTTGCTGTCCCCAGTCCACCTGGTCGTGGTGCTGCTCCAGTTTCAACTGTTCTGCCTGCGGCTATGGAACTCTGACCTGCTCACCGGACATGCTACCTTGTCCCAGACATGCTGTTTTTGACACTCTCTCTCTACCGTACCTGCTGTCTCTTACTCTGAATGCTCAGGATGAAAAGCCAACTGACATTTACTCCTGAGGTGCTGACCTGTTGCACCCTCTACAACCACTGTGATTATTATTATTTGACTCGGCTGGTCATATATGAACGTTTGAACGCTTGGCCATGTACTGTTATAATCTCCACCCGACACAGACAGAAGAGGACTGACCACCCTCAGAGCCTGGTTCTTCTCTAGGTTTCTTCCTAGGTTCCTGCCTTTCTAGGGAGTTTTTCCTAGCCACCATGCTTCTACATCTGCATTGCTTGCTGTTTGGGGTTTTAGGCTGGGTTTCTGTATAGCACTTTGTGGCATCGACTGATGTTAAAAGGGCTTTATAAATACATTTGATTGATTGATTCCAGTGGAGTGTCTGATGCAAATCCTCCTCAGCTGTCCCCAAAGGTCTATAAAGGCCCACGGCCAATGAGGGACTCCAGATCCAGCCTAGCATCAGCATGTTGGGTTACAGCACTGTTGGTGAGGTGTATCACTGACCTTTAAGTCCTTCCCTGAAGTGGGTTTGGTCATCACTTTGTGTTATGTATTGTTGCGCATCCATCTCCCCCCCAGCTGTTGGTCGCTCGCTGTTTGACATGTCTGCCCAAGGGATGGCTAACCTAATCATTACTAGAGAGCACAACATTGCGATACACTCACACAATACAACAACAAAAAATCATTTCAAGTAAACAAACGTTATGTGTTGACAGAAAAACAGATATACACACTCTCGCTCGCACTCACTGTAACACACACACACTGTCCATGTACTGGTTCCTGTCTTTCTAGGGAGTTTTTCCTAGCCACCATGCTTCTACATCTGTATTGCTTGCTGTTTGGAGATTTAGGCTGGGTTTCATGCAAAAATCACCAGGTTCAATGCAGTTTTGGGATCAATTCCATGTAAATTCCAGTAAATTCAGAGAGCACCCAGAAACTCCAAACCATGAGAAAAAATGTGGAATTGGAATTTGGTTTGCTTTCAGAATTGACTGCAATTAAAATGGCATTCACCCTAACCCTGGTTTAATAGGTATTCTGATATTTACAAAGGACCAAGTGTGCTTTCATCTAACAGAGGAGAGATGAATTCCATGTCATAAACACTTGTGTCTGTAGTCATGCAGGGTGTCATGCATACGCAGAGTTTCATGCATATGTAAGTGTTGTAATCATCAACTGTCTAGTGTGATTGCCCTGAAAAGAACAGCAACAGCAAAAATAGGAAACTAGGGATGAAGAGGCCATTTAAAAGCGTCCGACCCAGTGTGCCGTTCTGAGGCTCATTATGAGATAGATTGTGGCCCTCTTTAGAGGACTCTTCAGACCCTGACGCAGTCGCAGCGATACTCATACAAAACAAGGTTCTTACTTAATGGAGAATATGAGCATCGGCTATCAGGTGACTGCTCTCTCTCTCATTCCACCTCTCTTTTTTGGGGCATTTCTTTCTCTGCCTCTCATTTCATCTACTGTATCTTTCTCTCTCTGTACAGCCTTCTATCTCCCCCTTTATCACTCTCATGTGAGGCTTTAGCTTTATGTATGGTATCTCTTTGGAGTTACCTGTGGGAACAGTGGGAGTCATCAACACAGTTGAACAGGAAAGGTTCCTGTTGGCTAGCAGGGATTAAAATCAGATGGGCTAATTGGTTCAAAGCAGAGGGCAGATCAATGCTGCTGGTCAAGCCATCTGAGACAATACACTAAATTATTGGCCGCCTAAGCATTATTCGCCTAAGTATAAGTCCAAACAGTGCAATATATATATATATATATATATATATATATATATATATATATATATACAGTGCCTTGCGAAAGTATTCGGCCCCCTTGGACTTTGCGACCTTTTGCCACATTTCAGGCTTCAAACATAAAGATATAAAACTGTATTTTTTTGTGAAGAATCAACAACAAGTGGGACACAATCATGAAGTGGAACGACATTTATTGGATATTTCAAACTTTTTTAACAAATCAAAAACTGAAAAATTGGGCGTGCAAAATGATTCAGCCCCTTTACTTTCAGTGCAGCAAACTCTCTCCAGAAGTTCAGTGAGGATCTCTGAATGATCCAATGTTGACCTAAATGACTAATGATGATAAATACAATCCACCTGTGTGTAATCAAGTCTCCGTATAAATGCACCTGCACTGTGATAGTCTCAGAGATCCGTTAAAAGCGCAGAGAGCATCATGAAGAACAAGGAACACACCAGGCAGGTCCGAGATACTGTTGTGAAGAAGTTTAAAGCCGGATTTGGATACAAAAAGATTTCCCAAGCTTTAAACATCCCAAGGAGCACTGTGCAAGCGATAATATTGAAATGGAAGGAGTATCAGACCACTGCAAATCTACCAAGACCTGGCCGTCCCTCTAAACTTTCAGCTCATACAAGGAGAAGACTGATCAGAGATGCAGCCAAGAGGCCCATGATCACTCTGGATGAACTGCAGAGATATACAGCTGACTCTGTCCATAGGACAACAATCAGTTGTATATTGCACAAATCTGGCCTTTATGGAAGAGTGGCAAGAAGAAAGCCATTTCTTAAAGATATCCATAAAAAGTGTTGTTTAAAGTTTGCCACAAGCCACCTGGGAGACACACCAAACATGTGGAAGAAGGTGCTCTGGTCAGATGAAACCAAAATTGAACTTTTTGGTAACAATGCAAAACGTTATGTTTGGCCTAAAAGCAACACAGCTCATCACCCTGAACACACCATACCCACTGTCAAACATGGTGGTGGCAGCATCATGGTTTGGGCCTGCTTTTCTTCAGCAGGGACAGGGAAGATGGTTAAAATTGATGGGAAGATGGATGGAGCCAAATACAGGACCATTCTGGAAGAAAACCTGATGGAGTCTGCAAAAGACCTGAGACTGGGACGGAGATTTGTCTTCCAACAAGACAATGATCCAAAACATAAAGCACAATCTACAATGGAATGGTTCAAAAATAAACATATCCAGGTGTTAGAATGGCCAAGTCAAAGTCCAGACCTGAATCCAATCGAGAATCTGTGGAAAGAACTGAAAACTGCTGTTCACAAATGCTCTCCATCCAACCTCACTGAGCTCGAGCTGTTTTGCAAGGAGGAATGGGAAAAAATGTCAGTCTCTCGATGTGCAAAACTGATAGAGACATACCCCAAGCGACTTACAGCTGTAATCGCAGCAAAAGGTGGCGCTACAAAGTATTAACTTAAGGGGGCTGAATAATTTTGCACGGCCAATTTTTCAGTTTTTGATTTGTTAAAAAAGTTTGAAATATCCAATAAATGTCGTTCCACTTCATGATTGTGTCCCACTTGTTGTTGATTCTTCACAAAAAAATACAGTTTTATATCTTTATGTTTGAAGCCTGAAATGTGGCAAAAGGTCGCAAAGTTCAAGGGGGCCGAATACTTTCGCAAGGCACTGTATATATATATATATATATATATATATATATATATATATGTTTTATTTTTTTTACATTCATTTTCAGGATGGAAAATTATTTCAGTGTAAAATGAAATTAAAGTATGTAGAAAAGATAATGGACCTATATATTTTTTTAAATAATATAATCTTTTTACAATTTACAAAGAATTTACAATCACCACAATAAAAGTTATAGAGTCGGGGAGAATGAAAATTACAAAAACTATTAATTTAGCAGTATTTATTTTGTTATTATGTTTGAGCAAAATAACACAGCAATAGACGTGTTGTGCCGTGGTGGAGATCTTTGTGGGCTATACTCGGCCTTTGTCTCAGGATGGTAAGTTGGTGGTTGAAGATATCCCTCTAGTGGTGTGGGGGCTGTGCTTTGGCAAAATGGGTGGGGTTATATCCTGCCTGTTTGGCCCTGTCCGGGGGTATCAGCGGATGGGGCCACAGTGTCTCCTGACCACTCCTGTCTCAGCCTCCAGTATTTATGCTGCAGTAATTTATGTGTCGGGGGGCTAGGGTCAGTCTGTTATATCTGGAGTATTTATCCTGTCTTATTCGGTGTCCTGTGTGAATTTAAGTATGCTCTCTCTAATTCTCTCTTTCTCTCTAATTCTCTCTCTCGGAGGACCTGAGCCCTAGGACCATGCCTCAGGACTACCTGGCGTGATGACTCCTTGCTGTCCCCAGTCCACCTGGCCGTGCTGCTGCTCCAGTTTCAACTGTTCTGCCTGTGGCTATGGAACCCTGACCTGTTCACCGGACGTGCTACCTGTCCCAGACCTGCTGTTTTCAACTCTCTAGAGACAGCAGGAGCTCTCAATTATTGGCTATGAAAAGCCAACTGACATTTACTCCTGAGGTGCTGACTTGTTGCACCCTCGACAACTACTGTTATTATTATTATTTGACCATGCTGGTAATTTATGAACATTTGAACGTCTTGGCCATGTTCTGTTATAATCTCCACCCGGCACAGCCAGAAGAGGACTCGCCACCCCTCATAGCCTGGTTCCTCTCTAGGTTTCCTCCTAGGTTTTGGCCTTTCTAGGGAGTTTTTCCAAGCCACCGTGCTTCTACACCTGCATTGCTTGCTGTTTGTGGTTTTAGGCTGGGTTTCTGTACAGCACTTTGATATATCAGCTGATGTAAGAAGGGCTATATAAATAAATTTGATTTGATTTGACATGGCAAAATGCAAAGAATTGCTGGGAATTAGCTTTAAAACTTCAATATGTTTTCTACACCGCCAAAATGTTCTTTACAGTTCAACCGTGCCGACGGGCTGACCATGCCTATTGCCACGCCCCCTGACAAGGCCACCGCCTAAACCCTTTTTTGAGCCATGCCTCTAGGTTGGCTGTAGTTGATCCCTCAATCCAGATTACAGTGTTGGCAAATCAATACAATGGCTTATTAGAGATATAAATCTTCCCACCTGTCTCTGAGGCTCATCTCTGAAATGTACTGTCCTTTCTACAATGATGAAAAATATATACGCAACATGCAACAATTTCAAAGATTTTACTGAGTTACAGTTCATATAAGGAAATCAATAAATTGAAATAAATTAGGCACTGATCTATGGATTTCACATGACTGGGAATACAGATATGCATCTGTTGGTCACAGATGCCTTAAAAGAAAGGTAGGGGCGTGGATGAGAAAACCAGTCAGTATCTGGTGTGACCACTATTTGCCTCATGCAGCGCGACACATCTCCTTCGTAGTTGATCAGGCTATTGATTGTGGCCTGTGGAATGTGATCCCACTCCTCTTCAATGGCTGTGCGAAGTTGCTGGATATTGGTGGGAACTGGAACACGCTGTCGTACATGTTGATCCAGAGCATCCCAAACCTGCTCAATCGGTGACATGTCTGGTGAGTATGCAGGCTATGGAAGAAGTAGTACATTTTCAGCTTCCAGGAATTGCATTATCATGCTAAAACATGAAGTGATGGCGGTGGATGAATGGCACGACAATGGGCCTCAGGATCTTGTCACGGTATCTCCGTGCATTCAAATTGCCATTGATAAAATGCAGTTGTGTTCGTTGTCTGTGGCTTATGCCTGCCCATACCATAACCCCACTGCCGCCATGGGGCATTCTGTTTACAGTGTTGGCATCAGCTAACCGCTCTCCCACACAACTCCATCCATTCTGTCTGCCATCTGCCCGATACAATTGAAACCGGGATTCATCTGTGAAGAGCACACTTCCCCAGCGTGCCAGTGGCCATCGAAGGTGAGCATTTGCCCACTGATGTCGGTTACGATGCCGAACTGTGGTCAGGTCAAGACCCTAGTGAGGACGACAATGAGCTTCCCTGAGACTGTTTCTGACAGTTTGGGCAGAAATTCTTGGGTTGTGCAAACCCAGAGTTTCATCAACTGTCCGGGTGGTTGGTCTCAGAATATCCCGCAAGTGAAGAAGCCAGATGTGGAGGTCCTGGAATGGTTACATGTGGTCTGCAGTGTGATGCCGGTTGGACGTACTACCAAATTCTCTAAAGCGACATTACAGGCGGCTTATGCTAGGGAAATTAACATTAAATTCTTTGGCAACAGCTCTGGTGAACATTCCTGCAGTGAGCATGCCAATTGGACACTCCCTCAACTTGAGACATCAGTGGCATAGTGTTGTGTGACAAAACTGCACATTTTAGAGTGGCCTTTTATTGTCCCCAGCACAAGGTGCACATGTGTAATGATCGTGCTGTTTAATCAGCTTCTTGATATACCACACTTGTCAGGTGGATGGATTATCTTGGCAAAGGAGAAATGCTCATTAACAGGGATGTAAACACATTTGTGTGCAACTTTTGAGGAAAAATAAGCTTTTTGTACATGCAGAACATTTCTGGGATCTTTTATTTCAGATCTTTTATTTCAGCATGAAACATGGGACTAACACTTTACATGTTGCGTTTATATTTTTGTTCAGTATAATATGGTCGATACAACATACAATCACTGCTCAGGGAACCTAGAACACAGTAAGGATATGTTAAGCTGGGTTCTAACTGCAAAAGCTTTTGTTTTTCCATCATAGAGCATAGTGACTCTGTCAGAAGCAGGATGTTATAGGATGTAATAAGCATTCATAACAATGTTATAAGCAATCATAACTACTAATTAACATAGACTAAACAGACAGCATGGAGAATTTACATGTATTACATGTTCCAAGGCGGGTGTCTGGGTCTCCTTGAGTGTTCTGCCCTATTTTCCATCCATGGTCAATCGAACAGGTACAGCAAATCCACAGCCTCTCTGGAATATTGTCTCCAGGTGAAACTCGATACACCGACCCACACTTTCAGCTTTCACACTTACATACGGAAACCGGACCCAGCAATCACAGTCATTCTCTGTGGTCAAACTAATGAAGACTGAAAAATTACACTTAAATATCATTAAATGTATACAGACAACACTGAAATTCATGTAGCTTCAGTTAGGTGAGATTAGAAGAGGCAAATGAGACTAACACCCTTGCTTTTCTTAAGATAACCCTGGCCCTTGTTTTTGCTGATAGCTACTTTATTGAGGAAAACTGTAAGCTACTTGTACTATGACTGGGATATGTGGCTGTCTCCCCTAGCTATCTTAAGATGAATGCACTAACTGTAAGTTGCTCTGGATAAGAGCGATTGCTAAGTGACAAAAATGTAAATGTAGATGACACATTTTCATTCTAAAAAAATTCACAGATTTCATTCTCAAGATCACAGATTGAAAATATTGGTAAATAGATACACGCACAGATATGTGACATCAGGGTTGGGTAGGTTACTTTCTAATTGTAATCCGTTACAGTTACTAGTTACCTGTCCAAAACTGTAGTCAGAAACGTAACTTTTCTATAACCCAAACTCAGTAATGTAATCTGATTACATTCAGTTACTTTAGGATTACTTTCCTCTTAAGAGGCATTAGAAGAATACAAAAATGTGTGTTACCAATTGAAAGACATCTATTTCTCGAAAAATCTATGTCAAAGTTTACATAGCTGGCCATATATGGATGTTAAATTTTACTTTATGGGTTTGTTATGTAGCCTTCTTCTAACCCATCGCTTTCTACTACATATAATAATATTATTCAATTATATCTTTACATTAAAAACCAAAGTCTATCAGAATTCCAGTCATTCCAATAAATGTTATACCTCTTAATCTTCAAGAATAGGACTTGGAAATATGGAAGTATATATTAGCAAAATTGTTTTACCTGAGCATAGCCCCAAAACTATGGACTTATTAGCCAGCCCTACTCTGTTGTTTATGATTTTATTGTCATGGAGGACTGATTTGGCTCATTGATTTGAGTTGAAAAATAAATGCTGCACTCATGGAACGGCATGCTTTCAGCACCACTGAAAAGTGTTATTTACATGTGAAAAATGAATGCCATATGCTGCATTTGCTATAGGCCTATTGTTTACCTTTACGTTGGTGACACTTTAATATGTTGAAAATATGCAGCTGTTTAAAGGGCAAATCCACAGATGAAACAATAACAAAACTGCCGCCCAGCCTCTGTTTTGGTAAAAGCTGAGGGATGGGCCTGGAGAAATGTAACCACTCTCAGATGAATAGACAGAGCTATGGATGCAAGGACTGACCATCCATGATATCAAAATTATTGTTTTAACCATGTTAGGATGCTATACAGTGTTTCTTTACATTTACAATGATTACAAACATTGGAGAAAAACAAGCTTATATTTGGGTTCTTGTGGAGTGTGACAGTTGAACTAAGCTCATGTGTCACGACTTCCGCCGAAGTCGGTCCCTCTCCTTGTTCAGGCGGTGTTCAGGCGGTCGACGTCACCGACCTTCTAGCCATCACTAATCCATTTTTCATTTTCCATTGGTTTTGTCTTGTCTTCCTTCACACCTGGTTCCAATCCCATCAATTACATGTTGCGTATTTAACCCTCTGTTTCCCCTCATGTCCTTGTCGGAGATTGTTTGATTGTGCTAGTAATGTGTTGGTGTGCGACGGGTTTTGTACCCACTATTGTTAGTTTATGTATTTTGTTTTTGGGAGTATGGTCAGCACTTATTAAACGACTCCGTTTCTACCAAGTTCGTTCTCCTGCGCCTGACTTCCCTGCCACCAACACACACCCATTACATCATGAGGCATTTATAAATGATATTCTTCAAGAATCAATGGATATATATAATATATACAGTACCAGTCAAAAGTTTGGACACACCTACTCATTCAAGGGTTTTTCTTTATTTTACTATTTTCTACATGGTAGAATAATAGTGAAGACATCAAAACTATGAAATAACATATATGGAATCATGTAGTAACCAAATCAAAATGTATTTTACATTTGAGATTCTTCAAAGTAGCCACCCTTTGCCTCGGTGACAGCTTTGAACACTCAACCAGCTTCATGAGATAGTCACCGGGAATGCATTTCAATTAACAGGTGTGCCTTGTATAAACTTAATTTGTGGAATTTCTTTCCAAATAATGAAAGAGAAACAACAGTCCATCATTACTTTAAGTTATGAAGGTCAGTCAATCTGGAAAATTTCAAGAACTTTGAAAGTTTCTTCAAGTGCAGTCGCAAAAACCATCAAGCGCTATGATTAATCTGGCTCTCATGTTGACCGCCACAGGAAAGGAAGACCCAGAGTTACCTCTGCGCAGCGGATAAGTTCATTAGAGGTACCAACTTCAGAAATTGCAGCCCAAATAAATGCTTCACAGAGTTCAAGTAACAGACACATCTCAACATCAACTGTTCAGAAGAGACTGCGTGAATCAGGCCTTCATGCTTGAATTGCTGAAAAGAAACCACTACTAAAGGACACCAATAAGAAGAAGAGACTTGCTGTGGGCCAAGATACACGAGCAATGGACATTAGATCGGTGGAAATGTGTCCTTTGGTCTGATGAGTCCAAATTTGAGATTTTTGGTTCCAACCGCCATGTCTTTGTGAGATGCAGAGTAGGTGAACAGATGATCTCCGCATGTGTGGTTCCCACCGTGAAGCATGGAGGAGCAAGTGCGATGGTGTGGGGGTGCTTTGTTGGTGACACTGTCAGTAATTTATTTAAAATTCATAGTGGTCTCTGATTTATGGTCAGACTTGCTCACCTTGAACAAATTTAAATTTGCACCTATTTTCAATGATGTATGAATGTCATTGAGAAAAGAGAGAAGTGTCAAATACTTTTTTGGCAGAAATTATTTCTGAATTTAAAAGTAATCTTCGACATAATCATCTAGTTTTTCAAAAGTATCTGTAATCTGGTTACAATATTTTTGCTGGTAATGTAAAGTATTACTGTTACAGCTTTTTGTAATCCCTTACATGTAAGAGATTGCATGTAATCTGTTACTCCCCAACATTTACTTGGTTGTTTATGGTTTTCAATGAATTTGAACATCCCGGGGTCATTATTCATCACCATGTCCTATAATCAAGTGTACTGAAAAAATATTTGATACCAGTTGTATAACTTCCATTCCGATTTTATGTTTGGTTGACATCCTGTTTTTGATGGATTTCTTTGATTTAGTTTCCATATCTAAATGTATCTTAAAACCGTTCAAAATGACGAGGGAGAGGGGACTTGCGCACAAACCCTCAGCTGATGACCAAGGAGACCAGTGGGACGTTGATTGGTCACCTCTGCGTGGGAAATGATGCTTCTCCCATCAGAGTTATAGCCTATATAATTATGTCGGGTGAGATAGTCAGTAGAGTTCAATTCTGTACCGTGACGTGGCAATATAACAATACTTCCTAGGGCAGACCACCAAACCAAACACAGAGCGCCTATACCCTCACCAAAGCGCATTAGAATCTCATAGCTCGAGATGAGCGTTTCGTATCTTCAACAACTTTGCATACTTCAATTGGTCTGGTGCCTTGGATGTTGGAAGGCGACAGGTGAGAGAGATTATTTATATAATTTAAATGAACTTCAACATTTCTGTATAATTTAGGCTATCTAAATCTTAAAATCTGAAATCGATGTTTTTGTTGTTTTTGAATTAGCTATTTATATTGTTGATATTGTTGGCTATTACATGTACATTTATTGTATGTAATAGATTGATAAAATAAATGTATACTTTTGAAACTTACTTTTTTTCTTTCTGTAGAGGCTAGTCCATACAAAGAGTGTGAACATGGAATTGCTTTCAGAAGGGTATGGGACTTTGTTTTTTTGCATGCCTATACCTGAAAAGTGCAAATAAAAGGCAATTGTGTAATTCAAACAAATATTGTGAAATTAGTTTTTAAATAAATTATGAATGATTTATGAATGGATTATTAGATTGACAACAATGATAGATGTCCTTATCTGATACCAGAGGCAAAGTGTTAAAATGTAGTACGAATGCATTCTAGACCCAAATCATTCAATATATGCCTTGAATGTGTATCACTCTCTGTATCTCTGTGTGTCAGTCTTTCACTGTTTAAACATCTCAGTCCTCTACTGCGTCCATCAGAGGAGAGTTCTGGTTACAGATGGCATTAGTGTTGTCTACTTTGTTTGCACCACTGGAGAAATCGCATCTGTGTCTGATAAGGGGTCAGCAGGTGATTCCAACCAAATTATATGGTGCCTCTTGTTACTTGTGGTGGCTAGGCTAGGCTATACGTGGAGAGGGGGTTGGAGACACAAATGAGTCACTCTAACTTAAATCAGACTGGTGGGGGACATGATGAGGGAATAAGAATATATAGGACTTCCCCCACTCCTATCAACTAGACGCACTGACGACAGAGACACAATCATTACTTTGCAATGGGTACAGTATACAGTAGACAATGGATGCCATGTACAACAGCTTTTATGTTTGCTTGGGTTTAGTGCCTTTAGATGTGTTATAGACTTGTGTTTTATCATTGACCATTGATTTGTCTGCTGCAGGGTTCTGGGATCCAGACTGATGTTGGTGATATGATGGGGAGAGATCAGAATGAGGTAAAGCTTAGCTACCGTATGACTCAATCTTATCACAGATTATATATGATAGCAGCTCTGACGCCAGTGTAATTATTCTCTCCCTGTCCCTCTCCCTATCACAGGAGCAAGTTCAGAATGTTTTCAAAAGAGTAAGTTCCTCAACAATATCACACCCTATTACTAAATACTTGTTTATACCTTATTCCTCACAATACTGAGGTAAACTTGCAGGAACAATATTCATTGTCTTTGGAACAGTGTTGACTTTGTATATGCTATTTTCGTCAGTTCCTGTTTCACTATTCAAAGGCCAACTCGGTAGACTCTGTACAGCATGCGGTAAGTAGAGAAAGACTCCTTGATGCAAACTGTATTTCCAAATTGCTTCAGAATGTCAGTGAATTATGTCTGACAGCAAATTAGAACTATGTACACACCCTCAAACAACCATGTACAATGTCTCAGGCATATAAGCAAAGGTGTCCTTGGATTTCCTGGACAGCACAGTATGGGATTTTGTCTTTAGATGAGCATGCTGTATTTGTTATAACATGTTTTATTGATCTGATTATTTAGTAATTACATGTGATTGGAATCTAACAGGCATTCCCCTCTCTAGTCCCATTCAGTGCACCCGCTGATGCGCCTGTCACCCAAACTGTCTCAGAGGAGAAAGAAGCAGCTCATGCTTTTGGTAAGGACCCTGTGCTGTTTCAACCTTGATTAGCAGAATGTCAATATTGAAGCAGGAGACAAGGGCACTTCTGACCTGCAAGACCGACTAACTTTAACCAAACCCTTAACCCTGACCTTCTCCAGTGCCTTTCTCTTAGAGGTTGAAGACCACAGTCTTTCTGTGGCAAGTCCGCAAGGCTCAATATGTACTTTAGACATATAGTATATACACTACCCCCGACTAGAATCTACACAATTAAAAGTTAGAACAAATACCACAAACCATGACCGAGGTTCTCTCTGTTCCCTGCTACACAGAAGCACTCTGATGTGTGATGTAAAAATCTGACTTTGGAATAACTGGACAGAAGACATCAGCATACTGCAACCCCCCTGAACATGGAGCACAAAATGGCAGACTGAGGGACAGACAGAAGCAGCATCCTCAGTGTTCTCTGGCAATGGACTTGATATTTTTGAGAAATAAATTATTGCAGATTGTGAAGTGTCTTCCTGATTTCAGTTGGTAAATGTAAATATTTAGTGATTTAAGATGAGGATTCTGTACTTTGCCATTTTGTAGACAATTGCACATACACAAATACAGACCACTATCTATGAAGTGAACACCTCTGAACACAGTCAAATACATCAAAGGAGCCCTTTATGTGATGGCTACACAGATCAGGGTGAACACTATAAAAAGCGTCAACTAATTACGGCATGGGTGAATGGCTACTTACATTTAATTTAAACAATTACAAATGTATTAATTTCTATTGTCATTTATTATGAAACGTATATGTTAAATAAAAAAAGGACAATCTTCAACCAAATGTTCTGTAAAAACACAAGTTCAGATTGATTTAGGAGAATGATCTCATAACATAAGAGATCTTTCAACCGGGGAGGCATAGTACTCTGATGGAGCCTCTCTGCTGACTGAGGTAGCATAGAGAGAGGGAGAGGTGTGCAGTTTACCACATCACCACAGGAGAGAGCCATCCTCACACACAGTGATGGTTGAGCGTTAAGAGTAATGTTATTTGGTGTTAAGCGGCTAGTCCTCTTCGGAGTCACTGTCTTTCCGTGTGGGGAGAGTGGATCGGATCGACGACATCAGCTTGTCTTCAATCTGCTTCTTGGGGTTTTCTTCCAGGTCTGTCTTGACAGCACCAGATTCTGATAACCTCCACTCCAGCTCTGAGGATGATAGGATAAAGCAGATTTAAATATCTAGTAGAGTAAGTAAGAAATTGTCATTCAAAACTGACAATGCACAAATCTGAGGGTGAGAAGTATACACACTGGACAGCAAACTACCATATCATGTCGCTAATAGTATCCAATGAAAGTCTAGCTGAGGCGATTGTCTCTTACCCTCAACTTTGAGGTTCATGCCCCCGAAGACCAGAGGCCCGATGTACTGTGCCTTCATCTCTCCCTCGTGGTAAACAAAGATGGTGGGTAAGTTGTGGTCTGGGTAGTTGGGGATGCATGTGGTGGAGATGGACTTGAGGAACTTGGTCTGGGGGAATTTCCTGGCCATCTCTGACAGATGCTGGTTTATCAGGGTGCACAGAGGAATTCTGGGAGGATGAGAGAATGGAACAGAGAGATTTGATTACAATGGGTCAATTAGTTAAATCTATGTATTTGGCAGATAGGTCTATTCAGTGCAATTTAAAAAAGGAACACTGTTAACCAGGCTTATATGAACAACAAATAAGGTCTTGGCCAATAAAGTTATCAGATCTAAAAAAAATCTAACAAAACTCTCACCCTTGTTTGTAGAGATGCAGCACAACCCAGATGCCCTCTCCAGCTTTGTTCACCTCCTTGATGTAGTCCTGACCAGAAATCTCCACTACTTCTCCAAAGCAATTCTTTATCTGGGTGGCTTTCCATTCTGCAAGCCTCTTTTGCCTGGTGAGAACGAAATGGAGAGAGTTAAGGCAATGTAGGTTAATTCTGGTAATAACAAGGTCATAACATTGTCATTTTCTATATGGGACGCAAAAGGCTATATCACCATTAACATGGTAGCCACAATGGAGCTTTATATTTTCAGCATCTATTTTAATGGCATTAGGTTGTATTAAGGGACTGACATTAAGGTCTGAAAAGCACTTACCCATCAAGTGAGTATTTTTAGTTCCCCAAAGACTTAAAATGTGCTGTTTACACACAGACATAGGGGAGGAATCAGAAATTCTTTGCACTTAGGTTGTTTTCAATAGAATAATTAACATGCCCAATGGGGCAACCACAGAGCCGGCTGAACTTGCCCGATTGCTCAGCTATGGCCCCGGGCCATATGGCAGCCAATACCAGTTGTATGTATAATGTACCATCTTAGTAATGCTTTGAAACCTGTAAATCTCGATGGCGGCCTCATCCTCTTCACTGAAGTCATCCTCGTTCTCATCCAGCTGGTCTAGAGTCATACTCTCATAGGTTTTTACTGGTCACAAAACACCACAGGAAATACAAGTCAGAAAAAGTATCATTTAAGGTATTCAAACTACTAACAGAGGATGATGTTGGCCAAGGATCAGCCTTCCAAAACCATGTCCTGTTAGTTAAATTAAGAATAACATAAAAACTATTTCTAGACCAGTTCAGGAGAAACCTAATCCCACAGAGGTATCTATATGATATTAATAGCCACCTCTTACCAACAGATTCTTGCTGAAGAAGAATCTGCTGCTCTAGAGCGTCCTCATCAACCTCATCCTGAGTTTTCTCCTTGGGAGGAAGGATCCCCTTCTTCCTCAGGATGTCATTCCACTCGGTATCTGCGTCAGGGTCCTGAGATTGAGAAATAACAGATCATTGAGTTTTATTTAAAACACTCAAAGTGTTGTTGGTTTGCCACATAGTTTTTAAACCATCTATAGCTAGGCTCTTTGGCATTACCAAAGATACTTATAACTACAGGTAACCAACCACCTTGTATCTGTGGTATTACAGCTAACGTTAGCGAACGTTTAAATGCAGCTAACGTTAGCTATGTCCCAATCAAGGTGGCGTGCGAACATATACTGCTCAAAACGTCAGCTATGACCTTCATTACTACTTTTTCATTAGCTAGAAAAGGTGTTATAATTTCACAAACCTGCATTTTTTAACTGTTCAAGACAGACGCTGAAATCACACCACTTATCTCCCCAGACACGGAAATATAAGGACCTCACCCACATTTCTTCCGGAGTAAAACAAGATCTTTAAATATGATAAAACGTAAATCGTTGTCAGTTTTCACAACTGTAAACTTATTTCAGAGTAATTGAACAATAACGTATTTTTCTGAGGACGAATCATATTTTATCGGTGTTTATTATGCATTCTTATCAGAAAACTGGCTCCAGCCAGAAAGTCAAGGGACCATAATAAAGGTTGCACCGACATCCGTTTTGCATTGCTAATATGTCCATATAAGGAGTGGGAAAGCTACTTTCCATATGTGGCATCTGAGTGAGACAACAGCTGCGCCTAAAAATCACGCTGTGCTGTCACTCTGGGGTGACCAGGCTTATAGGGGTGGGGTTACACAGAGGTCCAAAACATTTATAAACATTGCTGGCCTGTTTTTGTGCTCTAATATGATATACTCGAAACTGGAGTAATGCGGTCGGGAGTATGCATAATAAAAATTTGATTCACATTTATTTTATTTTATTGTTTTTACATTTCTTCACATTTTCAAACAGTTAATGTATATTTTCAAACTGGGCTACACATTTGGGTGAGTTGTTTTTCTCGCCTGAGTAGCCTCGTTTCACAGCCAAAAATAAAATTAAACCATTTAGTGTGGATGTTAATTATTTGACTAGGCTACCTGTATTTGACATTGTGTTATTATTTCAACAACACAATGTCAAATACAGGTAGCCTAGTCAAATAATTAACATCCAATCACATTAACCGTTACTCTCTCGCGGGAATTCCGATAACGGTCCGTATGTAGCCAACTGCGAAAATGTATAAATGGTTTAAAAAAAGTAAGGTCCGCGTCCATAGAGACACATACCAGCAGTACTACACCTGCACCTGTCGACAACACAAGTTGTTCTGCTTCCACGAGCACATCCAATGCTAGCATCAGTAATTCTACATTTGTTGTTAGCCCAGCTAGCATGGACACTGACAGTTGTGAATCTGATGCAGCCTAAGAGTTACTTCCCCCCTTACCCGGGAAAGCACCTGGGGAAAAGGCCAAAAAAACTACAGAAAATGCATCATCAAACATCACTGTTTCATAATGCATCGGTGACATGGCAGGAGATGTTAAGAAACAATTACTGCTTCGCTTACAAGCCTGTGCATTCTATGCGTTACGTTGGATGAGTCAACAGACATGGCGGGCCTGGTACAAGTACTTTAAGTTTATGGGGGGACAACAGGAGACTATATTTTTGTAATGGACAGCTTTATGACATCAAATGGACTTTGGTGGTCAAGATGTGTTGGTACCTGTACTGATGGTGCAAAAGCCATGACAGTGAGGCATAGTGGAGAGGTAATGCCCATGCAAGCAGTTGCTCCCAACGCCACTTCAGTACACTGCAGCATCCACTGAGAGGCTCTTGCTGCCAAAGGAATGCCTGACAGCTTGAAAGACATTTTGGACACTACAGTGAAAATGGTTAACTTTGTTAAAGCAAGGCACCTGAACTGATGATGATATGGGCAGCGACCATGTAAAGCTTTTACAACATACAGAAGTGCGCTGGTTATCAAGGGGTCAAGGTATTGACACGTTTTTTAATTGAGAGATGAGCTTAAAGTTTTCTTTCCTGACCATCATTTTCACTTGTTTGACCACTTGCATGATGACGAGTTTCTCACACGATGGTTTATCTGGGTGATGTTTTTTCTCTCCTGAATGATCTGAATCTAGGATTACAGGGACTCTCCGCAACTATATTCAATGTGCGGGACAAGATTGATGCTATGATTAAGAAGCTGGAGCTCTTTTCTGTCTGCATTAACAAGGACAACACACAGGTCTTTTCATCATTGTATGATT
Source organism: Oncorhynchus clarkii lewisi (assembly GCF_045791955.1). Lineage (NCBI taxonomy): Eukaryota > Metazoa > Chordata > Actinopteri > Salmoniformes > Salmonidae > Oncorhynchus > Oncorhynchus clarkii. The sequence goes on along the minus strand of NC_092168.1, from coordinate 31,387,984 downwards.
TTTTGTGTGCAAATGAACTCAAGCTTATGGACAATGTCAAATGTGATATAGCGAAGCACCTGAGTGAGTTGGGTGCACAACTACACAGGTATGGATGACACAAAAACTGGATTCGTTATCCCTTTCATGATTCAAAATTGCAGCAAGCGGTTCTGTGAAAATTGAATTTACTCAGAGTATCCTGCCTTGGCAAATCGTGCTTTTAAAACACTGATGCCCTTTTACAACCACGTGCCTATGTGAGAGTAGATTTTCAAGCACACCCTTCTCATTAACCTGTGGTGAGTTTTTCACACTTTTCTATTAACAAATAAAGTTTTATGTAAGACTGCTAAATAAAGAGCAAAATTATTGATTATTATATTATTATTTGTGAACCTGGTCCTATAAGAGCTCTTTGTCACTTCCCACAAGCCGGGTTGTGACAAAAACTCACACTCATTCTTATGTTTAATAAATGTATTGTATAGTGTGTGTGTGGCAGGCTTCCAATGGCAAAAAACAACATTTGAGAGTGCGCTGACCCTGGTGCTATAGAGGGGGGTACACAGCTGGAGGCTGAATGTTTGAAGGGGTATGGGACTATAAAGAGTTTGGGAACCACTGTCCTAATACATTCAGTGCTGTAAAGTACTTAAGTAAAACGTTTTTAAAGTACTATTTATTTTGTTTTTTTGGGTATCTCTACTTTACTATTTATATTTTTTGACTACTTTTTCTTCACCACATTCCTAAAGAAAATAATATACTTTTTACTCCTGTCACGGGCGTCGTAAGAAGCGGACCAAGGTGCAGCGTGGGGAGCGTACATATTCCTCTTTATTAGAAATGTCGCCAACAATAAACAATACAAAACAACCGTGCCGCTTAACAGGGCTATGAATGCCTCTAACAAAGTTATCTACCCACACTGAAGTAGGGGGGGCACCTAAGTATGATTTCCAATCAGAGACAACGATAGACAGCTGTCCCTGATTGAGAACCATACCCGGCCAAAACATAGAAATAAAGAAACATAGAAAACAAAACATAGAATGCCCACCCCACATCACACCCTGACCTAACCAAATAGAGAAATAAAATGTATCTCTAAGGTCAGAGCGTGACAAACTCCATACATTTTCCCTGACACCCAAAAGTAGTCATTACATTTTGAATGCTTAGCAGGACAGGAAAATGGTCCAAATCACGCACTTATCAAGAGAACATCCCTGGTCATCCCTGACTCACTAAACACACATGCTTTGTTTGTAAGTGTGGAGTGTGCCCCTGGCTTTCCGTAAATTAAAAAATAAGAAAATGGTGCCGTCTGGTTTGCTTAATATAAGGAATTACAAATGATTTATACTTTTACTTTTGATACTTAAGTATATGTAAGAAATTACATTACTTTTTACATTTACATTTACAGTGGGGCAAAAAAGTATTTAGTCAGCCACCAATTGTGCAAGTTCTCCCACTTAAAATGATGAGAGAGGCCTGTAATTTTCATCATAGGTACGTACACTTCAACTATGACAGACAAAATTAGAAGAAAAAAAATCCAGAAAATCACACTGTAGGATTTTTAAGGAATTTATTTGCAAATTATGGTGGAAAATAAGTATTTGGTCAATAACAAAAGTTTATCTCAATACTTTGTTATATACCCTTTGTTGGCAATGACAGAGGTCAAACGTTTTCTGTAAGTCTTCACAAGGTTTTCACACACTGTTGCTGGTATTTTGGCCCATTCCTCCATGCATATCTCCTCTAGAGCAGTGATGTTTTGGGGCTGTTGCTGGGCAACACGGACTTTCAACTCCCTCCAAAGATTTTCTATGGGGTTAAGATCTGGAGACTGGCTAGGCCACTCCAGGACCTTGAAATGCTTCTTACGAAGCCACTCCTTCGTTGCCCGGGCGGTGTGTTTGGGATAATTGTCATGCTGAAAGACCCAGCCACGTTTCATCTTCAATGCCCTTGCTGATGGAAGGTTTTCACTCAAAATCTCACGATACATGGCCCCATTCATTCTTTCTTTTACACAGATCAGTCGTCCTGGTCCCTTTGCAGAAAAACAGCCCCAAAGCATGATGTTTCCACCCCCATGCTTCACAGTAGGTATGGTGTTATTTGGATGCAACTCAGCATTCTTTGTCCTCCAAACACGACAAGTTGAGTTTTTACCAAAATATTCTATTTTGGTTTCATCTGACCATATGACATTCTCCCAATCTTCTTCTGGATCATCCAAATGCTCTCTAGCAAACTTCAGACGGGCCTGGACATGTACTGGCTTAAGCAGGGGGACACGGCTGGCACTGCAGGATTTGAGTCCCTGGCGGCGTAGTGTGTTACTGATGGTAGGCTTTGTTACTTTGGTCCCAGCTCTCTGCAGGTCATTCACTAGGTCCCCGTGTGGTTCTGGGATTTTTTGCTCACCGTTCTTGTGATCATTTTGACCCCACGGGGTGAGATCTTGCGTGGAGCCCCAGATCGAGGGAGATTATCAGTGGTCTTGTATGTCTTCCATTTCCTAAAAATTGCTCCCACAATTGATCTCTTCAAACCAAGCTGCTTACCTATTGCAGATTCAGTCTTCCCAGCCTGGTGCAGGTCTACAGTTTTGTTTCTGGTGTCCTTTGACAGCTCTTTGGTCTTGGCCATAGTGGAGTTTGGAGTGTGACTGTTTGAGGTTGTGGACAGGTGTCTTTTATACTGATAACAAGTTCAAACAGGTGCCATTAATACAGGTAACGAGTGGAGGACAGAGGAGCCTCTCAAATAAGAAGTTACAGGTCTGTGAGAGCCAGAAATCGTGCTTGTTTGTAGGTGACCAAATACTTATTTTCCACCATAATTTGCAAATAAATTCATTACAAATCCTACAATGTGATTTTCTGGATTTTTTTTCTCATTTTGTCTGTCATAGTTGAAGTGTACCTATGATGAAAATTATAGGCCTCTCTCATATTTTTAAGTGGGAGAACTTGCACAAATTGTGGCTGACTAAATACTTTTTTGCCCCACTGTAGCAGGCACTCGTTTCCAGAACAACTAGGGTTACGTGCCTTGCTCAAAAGCATATTGACAGATTTTTCATCTAGTAAGCTATGCTGCCACCGTAATATATCTGGTCGTAATGATCTGGTTCATCTGTCCTTGTAATTGTCTCCACCTCCTCCAGGTGTCGCTTATTATCCCCGGTGTATATATCGCTGTGTTTCCTGTCTCTCTGTGCCAGTCCGTCTTGTTTGCCAAGTCAACCAGCGGTTTTCCTTGCTCCGAACCCACCTGCCTGACCATTCTGTCTGTTCTAACTACCAGCCTGCCTATCCTCTTGTACTGTTTTTGGACTCGGATCTGGTTTCTGACCTCTGCCTGGTCTGACCTCGAGACTGCCTATCGTATGGTACTGTTTGGACTCTGACCTGGTTTATGAACTCTCGCCTGTCCCCCGACCTGCCTTTGCCTACTCCCTTTGTTATAATAAATATCAGAGCTCTACCATCTGCCTCCTGTGTGTGCATTTGGGTCTTGCCTTGTGCCCTGATAAAGGGTGACCTTCGGAAAGTATTCAGACCCCTTGACTTTTTCCATATTTTGTTAGGTTACAGCCTTATTCTAGAATGTATGAAATAGTTTTTTCCCTCTCAATCTACACACAATACCCCCTTAATGACAAAGCAAAAACTGATTTTTACAAATATTTGCTAATTGATTAAAAAAAAAAAAAAAATGAAATATTACATTTACATACAGTGGAAGTTGGAAGTTTACATACACCTAGGTTGGAGTCATTAAAACTCGTTTTTCAATCACTCCACACATTTCTTGTTAACAAACTATAGTTTTGGCAAGTCGGTTAGGACATGTACTTTGTGCATGACACAAGTAATTTTTACAACAATTGATACATACAGATTATTTCACTTTTAATTCACTGTATCACAATTCCAGTGGGTCAGAAGTTTACATACACTAAGTTGACTGTGCCTTTAAACAGCTTGGAAAATTCAAGAAAATTACGTCATGTCTTTTGAAGCTTCTGATAGGCTAATTGACATAATTTGAGTCAATTGGAGGTGTACCTGTGGATGTATTTGAAGGCCTACCTTCAAACTCAGTGCCTCTTTGCTTGACATCATGGGAAAATCTAAAGAAATCAGCCGTCATAGCGCTCAGGAAGGAGATGTGTTCTGTCTCCTAGAGATGAACGTAATTTGGTGCGAAAAGTGCAAATCAATCCCAGAACAACAGGAAAGGACCTTGTGAAGATGCTGGAGGAAACAGGTACGAAAGTATCTATATCCACAGCAAAACTAGTCCTATATCGACATAACCTGAAATGCCGTTCAGCAAGGAAGGAGCCACTGCTCCAAAACCACCATCAATAAGCCTGACTACGGTTTACAACTGCACATGGGGACAAATATCACACTTTTTGGAGAAATGTCCTCTTGTCTGATTAAACAAAAATAGAACTGCTTGGCCATAATGACCATCGTTATGTTTGGAGGAAAAAGGGGGAGGCTTACAAACTCGAAGAACATCATCCCAACCGTGAAGCACGGGGGTGGCAGCATCATGTTGTGGGGGTGCTTTGCTGCAGGAGGGACTGGTGCACTTCACAAAATAGATGGCATCATGTGGAGGGAAAATTATGTGGATATATTGAAGCAACATCTCAAGACATCAGTCAGGAAGTTAAAGCTTAGTCACAAATGGGTCTTCCAAATGGACAATGACCCCAAGCATACTTCCAAAGTTGTGGCAAAATGGCTTAAGGACAACAAAGTCAAGGTATTGGAGTGGCCATCCCAAAGCCCTGACCTCAATCCTATACAAAATTTGTGGGCAGAACTGAAAAAGTGTGTGCGAGCAAGGAGGCCTACAAACCTGATTCAGTTACACCAGCTCTGTTAGGAGGAATGGGCCAATATTCACCCAACTTATTGTGGGAAGCTAAGGGAAGGCTTCCTGAAATGTTTGACCCAAGTTAAACAATTTAAAGGCAATGCTACCGAATACTAATTGAGTGTATGTAAACTTCTGACCCACTGGGAATGTGATGAAAGAAATAAAAGCTGAAATGAATCATTCTCTCAACTATTATTCTGACATTGATTGATGATCCTAACTGACCTAAAACAGAATTTTTACGAGGATAACATGTCAGGAATTGTGAAAAACTGAGTCGAAATGTATTTGTCCCAAAGCCACTCCTGCATTGTCTTGGCTGTGTGCTTCAGGTCGTTGTCCTGTTGGAAGGTGAACGTTTGCCCCAGTCTGAGGTCCAGAGCACTCTGGTGCAGATTTTCATCAAGGATCTCTCTGTACTTTGCTCTGTTCATCTTTGCCTCGATCCTGACTAGTCTTCCAGTCCCTGCCCCTGTAAAACATCCCCATAGCGTGATGCTGCCACCACTGTGCTTCCATGTAGGGATGGATGGTGCCAGGTTTCCTCAAGACGTGACGCTTGGCATTCAGGCCAAAGTGTTGATTCTTTGTTTCATCCGACCTGAGAATCTTGTTTCTCATGGTCTGAGAGTCTTCAACTCCAAGAGGGCTGTTATATGTCTTTTTACTGAGGAGTGGCTTCTGTCTGGCCGCACTACCGTAAAGGCCTGATTGGTGGAGTGCTGCAGAGATGGTTGTCCTTCTGGAAGGTTCTCCTGTCTCCACAGAGGAACTCCAGAGTTCTGTCAGAGTGACCATCGTGTTTTTGGTCACCTCCCTGACCAAGGACCTTCTCCCCTGATTGCTCAGTTTGGCCGGGCGGAGAGCTCTAGGAAAAGTCTTGGTGGTTCCAAACTTCT